>NC_137268.1:26317462-26917462 GCF_053477335.1 Acartia tonsa
GTAATAAGCAAGTGAATAATAGAAAAGCTAGTGAATCATATAAATATTTTCAAATATGTTATTAACAAAAACACTAACCCAATGTTGATTTCATTTATTAATAAGGAGTTGGAAGTACTCAAAACCACTCTTAAGATATACAATAAATTCTTGCATATTTGGAAGGCAATAAATAGGCGTAAAAAAGTAATTTCATCTGAATTTCTTTTCAAAGAATTAGAACACCTTGACTTTTTTCAGAAGATTTTTAAAACTATATTTATCTTTAATAAACAAATCAAAAGTGACAACTGTAAAATAAAACTCTATGGTATAATTATATTTGCAAATTCATTGATTATTAAATACATCAAACAAAGTAAATCAAAGTTTCTAATTGAGCACCCTAATTATAGCTTTCCAACATTATCATAATAATTGGTTTTAAATATCTCCAACTCCTAAATCTGAATTAATATTCATTTAAAACAAAGCCACTACATAACTAAACCAATGTCTGACGTACTAAAAATTAGATTAATATCTGACAAAGCAAAAGCCCCATATAAAGCTTACCAAAAAAGCGCTGGGTTTGATTTGTTTTCTGCCGAAAATTTAACAATTAAACCACATCAGAGACAGCTAATTTTGACAGATATTGCAATACAATTACCTAAAAACACTTATGGAAGGATAGCACCTAGATCAGGATTATCATATTTTCACAACATTGATATAGGGGCAGGGGTAATTGATGAAGATTTTAGGGGTAACATTGGGGTTTTACTTATAAATAATGGGAATAAAGCTTTTCAAGTTAGAGTACATGACAGAATAGGCCAGTTAGTTATAGAAAAGATTTGCCATCCTAAAATAGAGGTAATAGACGAAGTACCACAGACGGTCAGACAAAATAGAGAACCCAATAAGAAAAATAAAGGTTTTGTTAGTATAGATGAAATACCAAGGACAGTCAGACAAAGCAAAGAGACAGTTAGGGGAAACAAGGGGTTCGGCAGTAGTGGGGTAAGAAATAAAGCGCATGTAAGCGATTCCTGTCATTACAAAACTAGGTCTCAAAAAAGATAAATGTACATAAAATTAGCAACACAAGAAATTAGGGAACATTTTGCAATTTTAAAACTGATACTCAATAATTTTGACTCTTTTTTAAACTTGTGGGAATGTATATTATTAGTATGTAATATCGAAAGTGATTCTAGACTAAATTATCATAAAGAACAATTTAAACACGTAAATTCTAAAATAAACAATCTTATTACATTGTGTAGGAAGGTAAAAACACCTGACAACATAAATATAGCCTTTCAAGTAATATTTTCCTGGAGCGCAACTACTACAAAATTAATAAGAAAAGCGTATGAAGATTTTGATAGACAAATAATATATTATAAGTGGGCATTTTTTAACAAATCTTAAGTAGTTTTATAATGTGTATCCCAAGAAATTCTCATGTTTTTACAAATGCCAATAAAATTGAAATAGAAATTAACATTATTCAGCAAAACTTGCATTTGATTAATCTTCGACTATTAATAAATCAAACTCTGAGATTCCTGCAAAATAATATATCCAGAATAGAAAGTGAACAGCAAATAGGGGAAAGACGAAAAAAATGCAAATGTAAACGTAAATACGAGGAAAAAGTGTTCAATATAATAAGGTCTTCATACAAAGCTGCCTTAAAATTTAGCAAATATATAAGAATCAGTTCACAAACAATAATTAGGCCTCATAGACAGATCATACTATTAGAAATTATAAAACTTTTCAAAAAAACAGTCCTAGATCTAAACAAAAAAACGGCTCTGTATTTAGAACCTAAATAAGTTGAACATTTTCTTTCCCTTAATACTTTCTTTCTCATTTTCAATCAAACAAATAGCAACTAAAAGTGTTTTACTATCATGGATATTTTTTTTCTTATTCAATATCATGGAAATTTTTTTAAGATATCATAGAGTAATATTCTAGTCATAAAAGTACACAAAATTGGGACTCTAATATTGAAAATTCTCCTAACATTTTAGTTCTAATCATAATATCAGATAAATAAAAGAACATATTAGTTTAAAAATCCAAAAACAAAAAAGCGATCACCAATATAATTTCTGTTTATATTATTTACTGTTTTATTCGGACATTGGTTAATTGCTATTTATTGTTCCTCTTTGCTTGAAACTTGGTTGTCCAATAAATGATTCAAACACCATAATAACCATTCATTTTATACCAAAATAACCAGGTGCGTAAAGCTAGGGATGTGAATCAAGCTCACGAGTAAACCTCAGTAACCTGTCATTAACTAATTTCTATTGGATAACAAAATGCTGCATAATAATGCGCTAAATTACAGCGGCAAGCCTAACATTAAAAACTCTTTCCAATACAAATCTTACAATATAAAATAAAACTAACCTTTTAATAACAATTATTAATAAATTATTACGCCGTTTAAAAACAAATAAAAAACAATTTTCCAACATTTATTGAAAAATTAATTTAGAAACATTAAGAACAATATTTCAAAATCAAGGAAAGCTGCCGCTGGTTTTCTCACAGATCCTGTTGGAAATTGAATCGAATCTTCGACGGATATACGCAATGTAATCATTCGAATATTCGATAAAATCATCCCCAAAAGTATCAGGTTTAGAATCATCTGGTGTGAAACGGCTGACCCACTCAAATTCCAGATCCAGCAACTCTCTTCTAAAATTATCGCGATCAGTTTGAGAAGCTAAATCTCCGAATTCGCCGTTTTGTAAACCCACCACAAGTTTGGCTATATTTCTAGTGAAATCGCCATAAATAACTTTTAGAGCCTCGCGACTAGCAAATGTAGACATTTTCACAATAAGCAACCAAACACAACTAAAATCAGATCTAACAAACCAAGCAAACATCAATTAAAATACAAAGATAAACCAATTCACGCGCAAATTAAACGCGCCAAATAACAAAGGTTTAATAGCTACCACACCTGGAGAAATAAAAAACACCCCTTTTTAAACCGATTAAAATAATAACTAATCTACATAACAGCTGCGGGCAGCTAGACAATAAAAAAGGCGGCAAAATTATTAAAACAAAACAAATCCTAGAAAATATCATATAAAACAAAATAGATAAAATAATTTTCACATTTATTAATGTATATTTGAAACACAAATAATTTGTTTAAACATGAAAAACTCGGAGCTGGTGAATCTCTACATCATTTTCTACAGATCTCAACTTAGCAAGTTGAACAGCCTCATTTTCTCCTGGCAAAGGCCGACAGAGCAAGACCCTTGCGACTAAAGTTTCTTGAACACCCATTAGTCTAACCACCTCCTGTCTATCAACGGTAGGGTCAGAGGTTTCAACCCTCATTTGTAGATATCTATGTGCATTCCTCATGACGTTAGTCAAATCCTCCCAAATTAATCTAACAGTTTCGCTTACAGCCATTCTTTTTAAATATTTGCTAACAAACTAAAAATAAAACCAAATCCAGAAAACATTAAAACTCTGTGAGCACGCCAGATGAGGATACGCGCGCGCAAGGATAAATAAACCATCCATAGAACGAAAATAAAATAGATCAGAAGTATTTTCGATAAAATATAAAGATAAACCAATTCACGCGCAAATTAGGACAGGTTAAAGAGGTGTTGTTTGTGAGCAATGCGCTTATTCTGTTTATATGCTCGGTTTTTTGGTATAAAATAGTTTGCAATCGGTATGATTTTATCACTTCTGTTTTCTGGTTGAAAGATGTCATTAACAGAGGAGGAAAAAGCAGAAGCTTTTGAGCTGAATAATAGCCAGTTTGAGAGTATGAGGTTGAATTTTATTTTCCTATTGGAGAAGTTTCAAGATGAAGCACGTTATGAAAGTTTTACTAGGTTTAATGATCCAACGTTACCTAGGAGAGTTAGGGAAGGATTCTGGGTTACTAGGTTCTTTGAGCGTTTGGATACTCTGTATGATAGATTTCTTGCCCTACAACCAAAGTATGGTGATGAACGCCAAATTTTTGTCGCTAGTACTAGACCTATTTTGGATGAATACTTTCAACTGCGTGAAGAATTTTATGCTAATATGATTATAAACTAATTTGTTCTTTTCTGCTAATAAATATGATGTGTTGTTAATTTGCATTTTAATATAAAGGTTGGGTGAATTTTTCAATATTTGAATCAAACAAGTATAAGTGCTAGGTTTCGTGATTTTTCTTCTTTTAATCATTTATGAAATAAAAACCTATGTTTTAAAACTAATTGCATTGCTATAACATATATTTAAATACTAATTTATGACGACAATTAAAAGGGATATATCAAATTTTCAGAATAAAAACTAAAATAAATATGCATCATATGTATGTATTGAGCACTGTTTACCATCAAACAAATGAACAATTTTTTGAGAATCAACTTAATTATCCAATTTTTGATAAAAACGGAAAAGTTAAAGTCCTAGATACCCCTGAAATTTTTTCAAAGGTTTTCCAACTAAAATCACAATTGAAAACTATTTGCCTGGATTTAAGGACAATGGAGACCTTTACAAGAAGAGATCTTAGGGGTATCATAGACTTAATACCACGTTTTAAATATCATAGTGAACAAATGCATACATTTTACGACAGACTGATAGATAAAGTGATACTGACAGCTTGTGAAAGAACAAGATATTCTTTATACCTTGCTGAAAAAATTGAGGACATTGATAAACTTTATATATCCTTTCAGCAAGAAGTGCACCTTTATAATAAAGGTATGGGTTTAATTACTCGGGCTATACAGCCTCATAACAAGCAAGGCCCGTATGAAAAAGACAGCCAAAAACAAATAGATATGGAAAGTGATTAAATGTAATAAATAATCTTTAGTGAAAAAAAATGTATTATGTATTAAAAAATCTCTATGTAAATACTATCATGTCAAATATTTAAAATAAGTGTTGAAATGCAAATAATAATAAAGAAAAAACTTTTGTTTTGCTTTTTAAAAGGGGAGAGGTATAAATGAATATAAATTCTAATATCAGTCAAGCGGGTATCGAATTTGAACCTAGCATAAGGCCTAAAAATAGTATATATAAAAAATCCATGGTAGAACAAAAAATTTAAAGAAAATTAAGAAAATAAAATAACTGATATCAAAATAAATATTTCCTTCCCATTAAAAAGCAGAATTTACCTTTAAAGATAGACTAACTATCAAAGAAATAGAGCAGAAACCAAGATCGTAGCCCGGAATCGAACCAAAAGTCGAAAAGTTGTCTTCGGACATGAGATCTTCCAAACCATAGTAGAACTCATATTCAGATGAATTCCTAAAAATATATATTAACAATTAGTTTCTTGTAATACAAAAATAAAAAATAAGTTTGCTTCTAATCGTTCTTAAAAATCTAAACCCAGGACTAAATATGTTATAAGCATTATCCTAATTATCAAAAGTAAAGAAGTTTTTTTTGCCATTATTCAAGCACTATCCTAACTATTAAAAGTAAAGAAGTTTATTGCCATTATATTAACTAGTCAAAGATATAAAACATTTTTTTTTTGTTACCATTATGTGATCTAAGCTTAGTTTTAAAACTTCTAATCTAAGAAATATAAGCAAAAAAAACTTACTCGCAGTCACAAATAATATTCCTCACAAAAAAGTTATCACACTGTTCCACTAAACTATTTTCACTCATATTTTTTTATGGTTATATTACTTTTAACGGAAATGAGTTATAGAATAAAACAGTACTAAAACTTGAATAAAACTAACCTCATAAAATTATCCAATCATAATAACAGTTATATTCCTAAAAAACAGCAAAATTTAATCATTAGCAATTTATTTTAGTAAACAAAAAGACATATGACAAAGTAACTAAAGACAAACATTGAAATTGGTATAGCAAATATAGCGAAAAAACGATTCTTTTTATCATAAGTTTTTTTACAGCAAACAATAATTTTCTCCGCGATTTTGAAAAAACATATTAAATCATTTAACTTGAGAGATATATGGATTTTGCTCAGAATAAAATCAAGAATAAATTTAAATGAGTAAACAGTTTTTGATGCTAATTAATTAAAATTAACGACTAAAGATATTATACTTTAAGAAAGTGTGCGCCAAAAAGTGTGAAAGCATTTTTTCTAGTATGAATGAGAAACATTAAGTATAAAAAAGAGTGAGAGAATGTGTGAATATGATTTTTATGTGTAGAAAAAAGCAAAAATAATATAAGGCAGATTTTTTTTACAGTGATATGATTGTATGGATTTTTTTTTACAGTATATTGTATGCAATTTTTGTGTGAATTAGAAAGTTTTAGTGCGATATATTAAATGAGTAAAAATAGACTGTGTGAATACATTTTTTTTATGAGTAAATGAGTCAAGTAAAATATGAGTGTTTAGAATGAAATAAGATGAATGAGTTGAATAAAACATTAGATAAATTTGCGCTGTCTAGAAGTCATAATATTTTGAACAAATTAGCCATATTTCTTTTGAATAAAATGCATTTTATGATTCAGGAATGTAGGGATAAATATTGAACAAAAAGTCTAGTTAAGAAAATTTGAGAAAAATAAAATAATTACCTTATTATGATATCACGCAGTAAGAATCATTTTGTACAGGGGCTAGCTCCCCTGACACTCTCTCACTCCCGCTCACATTCTCACTCCCACTCCCATTCTCCTCCACGTCTCTCTCCACTCCTCCTTCTGCCGCCTGACTCCTCCTCCTCCCGAGGAACCAGGAAGCAGCAATGGCCCAAAAGCCATTAAACTGCTCCCTGGATAAAACTAAAATAGAAAAAAAAAGGATTATTTAAATGAATAAAATTACAGATAAAATGGGAGGTAAAGGAAAATGTAACGTTATAGCTTTCGGTGGATCTTTCTTAAAAAAGATATTTCCAAAGGAGGGTGGTGCTCCAAATATTAGGTATTATAGGGTAACAAACCTCCAGGAACTATATGACGGTAGGAGGAGAGACTTACTACAAAACATTCTATATGATATGCCCAAGCATGTGACTAACAAAACAAAATTCCTACTAAATGTGACTAACAACAGTCTTTACTTCAACCAATATATTGCTAACCCAAAAAACCATAACCCAGTAGCAGAAATTCCATTTGACCCTCAAAAGCTTGACACTTTTCCGCTCTTGCTGAGAAGATTCTTGACCTTTCTGATAAGGCTATTGAAAAGAAATGATGTCAAAGTTGATGAATTGGGAGAAAGAATTGTTTTTCTCCCAAATCATCCAAGATTTGTTTTTGAATGTTGCAAAAAACACCCAAGGGCTGATCACAAAAAGAATGATGAAAAGGTTAAGAATCTTATCAGAACAGAGATTGAGCATTGGCAAAAGGAGGGGGTTAACATCATAGTACAGAAGCCGCTATCGGACTGGCTCGCTTTCGTTTTACCAGAATTAAACCTAGTGGAAATTCTTGAAAAAAGTGATGGCATCAAAAAATGGTTTTTGAAGAAAAAAACAACATTTGCCAGAAAAAGGGTTTTGAAACACCATGGTTTTGTAAGGTTAATTCTGAAGGAAATTATGGCGAGCCAGGACAATGGCCTTCATATTGCACCCGATTACACTCAAGCATGGAGGAAATACATTGAATCATATCTAACACCAAATGCTAACCCAATGCCCAAGGCTAGAATAAAGATTAACCAAACATATGATTTTTTCAGACCATAAAGAATGTCTTTCCCAAGCAAGTTACCCACGTACATTTTGACTTCATATAACGGACGACCAGTGAATGAGACATATGGGTTTAAAATACAGAAAATTATTACAAGAGACTTTTTAGACTTGGGGAAAGCAATTAAAGATATAGGAAATCTTGAAACAGACGTGTGCTACATACTAGATATCCAATCTATAGTCAGAGAGCATATAGAATTCCTTAAAATAGGGCAGATTGTATCACCCTTTGCATCAGGAGTAGTTATCCAAGGTTTTATAAGACATCTAGATGTCAAGGAAAGGACAGAAAAAAATCTTGAAACCATAATATACCTGAACCCCCCTATCTTTTCATACCCCATGTCAGACATAGACTTAGCAGTACAGGAATTCTATGCGCACTTTGAAGATAGAGTTTTAGATTGGCAGCTTATTTTTAAGGTAGCTAAAATGAATACATTAGCTTCCTGTGGATACACGAGAAGTTGTAAGTGGATCAAGGATAAGCCTAACCAAGTGTGGGGTTTTGAAAGGACATTGCTCAACGGTCATCATTTGATACAACATGAATCTATGGTCATGGGGTGGACTATAGGGATACACTGTTGTTTATACCAAATGTCCATAGGCAGAAAGTTACAACCTCAAGAAATATATTCATTTTTAAGATACCCAAATTAATATGCCATTTAAGTTTTTTTGCAAGTTTTTATGAAATACAATAGTTTTTAATTTTTGTTATCAAATTTTTTTTTACTTCCTTCTTAAAACAAGATATTCCTAATAACACTTTAAGACAAATTATGGTCAAGAAAAATCATAAATCTTTTATTGCTAAAACTTTATTATTTCTTTAGAATGAAGTTGCTGGTTTTAATAATATTCCATCTACAACTAACAAGAAGCCTAGACCCAAAAGAGGTAGATTTTCTAGGACGTAGTCATTTTTTACCCACCACAGCTTATTCTGAATATTACTATAACCCGCAAGCTTTATCTATTGAAATATTGGATGAGTCAGATTGGAAATCAATATCCAGAAAATATGCAGGATCAACTATACTACAAAAAATCACTGAGTTTCTGGGGCTTGATTTCCAATCAAAAGGTTTGGGGGAAATATCCTATGCATTAAGTGACCTAACAAATCACCTAAAAAGATTAAATAGGCCTCAAGAAGCACTGAGTTGTAAAATAGCAAATTTTGATGCACTACTTATAGAAATAGAAAATATTATTAAAGATCATGCTGCACAGGATACATCCCCAAAACCATTAGTTAGGAATAAAAGAGGAAAACGGCCAAGGACTAAAGCAGTAGTTAATTATCAAGCTTGGAGTTATGAGACTAGCTATAATAAAATTTTCCAAGGAAATCTTATTTTTAATGACCTTTCTGAACAAGAAAAAAAGAATTACATTATCAATACTGCACTTTATTTTGGGCAGAAAAACAGGAGAAACATGTTAATTAAAATATTTAAAAAGGCAAATTGGGAATATTCAGAACTTGATTCAGAAAAGAAATTAAGAATAAGATATCGGGTACATTTGGCACAAAAGCTAGGTATTGATTATTTTCCTGGACAAATATGGAGGGATTGGGTTGAAAAAAATAAAAAGAGGAGCAGAAATAATCAGGATCTAATTGACCAGGAAATTAATCAATACAACATAGCCAATAATGTTAAAACTGACGAACAGATTGACAATACACATGTTGATAATGAGGACGATATACCTATCAATATTGACAATTCTTTTGATAATGTGCCCACTATTGATTCTGATGATGATATGGAGGGTACACTAGACGAAGAATCAGATGTTTCAGGTAATGCACAACCTCATGAAAAGGTCATTATAAAAATCGATCACAGAACCGGTCCAACAGATCGAAAAGACAATTTTGTAATTGATAACTCACCCATTAGGAACAAAAACATTATTAGGAATCAGGTAACTAAAGATCAAACTCCTAGTTCAGGTGAAATAGAACCTACTTTAAATATACCATCAGTAGATAAAGTTCCAGAAACAGGTGATATATCATTTCAAGAAACAGATAGTACAAACAATATTATACCTATCGAAACATCTGACGACAGTAAGTTATTTGTACCTATAGAAACATCTGATGACAGTAAGTTATTTGTACCTATAGAAACATCTGATGACAGTAAGTTATTTGTACCTATAGAAACAACTGATGACAGTAAGTTATTAATACCTATCGAAACATCTGACGACAGTAAGTTATATGATAAAACTCCATTAAATACAGGTATAACTCCACAACAAGTAGGTGATAATTTTGCAAATAACATAGCCAGCACAGATAATAATAAACAGACTAACCAACAGACAGACGAAAAAATAGATAGTTTAGAGTTAGATCACTCTGACAATAAGTTCTTAGAGGAAATAGAGAGTATAGGAGATACAGACGACATTGAAGAAAAGGGGATGGAAGTTATGATAGATAGAGAGGATCCTAGCAGGAAAGTATCAGATGAAATAATAAATAGTCTAGATAGTTCTGACATGGATTTGACTGACGGTGAGAGTACCTCTGATGGTAGTCAAGATAATCCTGGAAGGATGGACTGGACAGACAAAAATAAACATAATTTAATACCAGTTCCAGAGGATAATTTGATTATGGATAGTGAAGAAAATAATCTAGGTTCTAGTAATAATCTAAGGGATAGTTCCAGAATCACAACTGGCACTTTAAATAAAAAAGACCAAGAAGTACAGACGGACATTACTAATAATTTTAATTTTGACAATGGCAATTCAATTAAAATGTTTAATAAGCAATTACAACAAGTTCAAAATGAAAGTAAAGAAAAAATTGAACAGATTAATCTAAAATTACAGGGGAAAGAAAAACTATTGATAGACACGACTAGAGAGAAAACTTGTTTAGAAAATGAGAAAAGTGAGTTGATTAAAGAAAAAGATAGGTTAACTGAAGAGTTAAGTACTATTACTATGCAAAGGGATAATTTTCAAACATTATTAGCAAACGAGAAGGAAGAGAAGGAGAGAGAAAAAAAGGAGAAGGAAGGGTGTTTAGCAGAAAAGGGCGTTTTAAGTAGAGAAAATAATATATTACAGGAAGGGATAGATAGGAGAGATGAAGAAACTAAGACTAAGTCTAACAATTTGGGTGAAAAGGATAGGACAATAGCCATATTAAGTTTAAACAACCAGGATTTAACGGATAAAATAAAGTTAAGCGACAGTAAACTTGAAAACAAACAATTAGAATATGAGAGATTATTAAATGAAAAGTCAATCCTTGAGGGTAAAATTCTTGAAAAAAGGGAAATAATCAGTGAAAAGGAACGGGATATTCGGTCAAAAGATAATGAAATTAAAAAATTAGTGGGCAACATTTTTGATATTAGGTCACAACAGATACAATTAATTGAAGAATCTAGATATACTATTGACTTTTTAAAAGCGGAAAGAAGTTGGACAGAAAGACAAGACAAAGAGATTATTAATGGTTTAAAAGAGGAGAATAGGCAATTAAGATTAAATAAGAGAAGTGAAGGTGAAGAATTATCTGCAATTATGGATCCTAAAAATCATGATATAACTAGAACGGTAGGATCAGACCAGGAATCTGACATGCTTATTGACAATTTTTCCGACGATGTATACAAAGAACTGTCTAATAAGATAGAAACTTTGCCCGAGAAAATTAAACAAAATATTTTGGACAATATTAATGACAAATTTAAGACACTATCTGATGACTTAAGGACAAATAGGCTAACTATATCTAAGCTAGAAAGGAGGATGCCCAGGGATCTCCCATCGGATGGTACCATAGTATTCCAAGAGAAATCTGATATACCAGTTACAAGTAGGGCAGTTAGGGTCCAAAAAATAATTGACGCTTTAAAAGGAAAAGATTCAGATTTAACCGAAAAAGTACATAGTAGAATTATGCATGAAATTTTATTAGTAAAATCATTTTTGGAATATGTGGTCCCAACCGATGAAAAACCCAAGATCATCAATCCTCTTATTTTTAGCACTTGCACTGTTTTAAATGCCCAAAATCCTCCCCTAGCCATAGTATATCAGGACGAAACTATACAATATTACAAAAATAGTCATGATAAGGGGTACAAGTATGAGCCAGTTTTTTTCGGTCTTACGCCAAAGTATAAATTAGACAAGGATTCAGTTTATTCACCAGATTTTCCACCAAACAAAATTTGCAATAGAGTCATAATAATAGGAAAGTCCATTTATTGTACAGAAAAGGAAACAAAATTTGAAGATTTAACATGTGCTTTTGATACCAAACATATATGTGACTATATTTTTGACTTCAGAACAGGGGCAAATAGAAAACTGATTGCTGGTCTAAAATATATTTGTAACGAAGATTGTGAAATTATAGGACAGTCAGGTGGTCTTATAACAAAATTTATAATCAATAATGAAATAATAAAAGAGTATTTTCATGTGCCAAGAATTGGGGATGTATGGGCCACGATTTTGACATTTTTTAAAACGTGGTCTTGGACAATATTAGCCTGGCTTAGTTTTACTGGTTTCAACTCATTTATCATAATATATTCCTGCCTAGTAAATTTTTTCTTTAAAGGGGCTACAAGAGAATTCCGCTGGTTTCCTATGAGTAAAAAAGATTTAACAAACTTAGTTAAGTGCATATGCTGCCGCAAACAAGATCCTTTGCCGGCGCAATATGAATTGATACCAGTAAGACCCAACCAGGTAGTAGTCACACAAGATGACTAATTACAAGTTAGTAAAATGACAATATGACAATTCTTACAAATAATGACTAATTATGATAATTAAAACTACTGCTGACACGACAAAAGACTAACTAACTAATTATTTTTTTTTTTGCGACTAAACATATTTCAATTATTCAACTATTAAAAATAATCCTAAGCTTAGATCCATAAAATTTTATAAGTAAGTACCTATTAAAAATAGAATAGAATCACGGCAGGTATAATTTCTAATCATACTAGATTTATATAAAAAATAGAACTACTATTACTAGAGTTTTTGAAACAAATAATTTAGAAAAAACTATTGGCTGATCCTGAATAATACCGCCTTGCGGACCCTATCATTAATAATGGTAGGGGGATAATCTTGCCTTCTTTCCCCGACTGGTCAAGGATGGGTATCAAACAAGACTCAGTCATCAGAAAATCCAAATTATATGTTCCAAAATATAAGTAGCCCAACAATAACAAGCAAAATGTAAAGAAAAAGAATACCAAAAGAATAAGTGCCTAAAATAACATTTTTTTTAGGTAACTAATCTAAAGACAACATCAATAAGTAGCAAAAAGCCTATATAACTATAAAGAAATATAGTTTCCTTAATTAGATCGAAATAAAAAGTAGTTATTGAACAAAAAGTTAACCACAAAGGTTAAAAAATTAACTAAATAACTATTTTTTAGTTACAACCTCTATAAAAGCGACAATTTAATGAATAAACTATTTATCATTACTATGCATGTGAAATAGGGAATAGTTGTGTACACAAAACCATTAAGGTTTAATTTAATCAAATAGGTTAAAATACAACTATTTTCTATAACAACATCGGTAAAAGCGAAAATAAACTTTAATAAGCAATTTTTTTTGCATTATGCAAAAGAGAAATGTTTGAAACAACAAATAAAAAGTCAATTACGCTCTGGGAATTTTATGTGTTGATTCAAACAAACCTTCCTCTGTTAATTTTTCCCCATAAAAAAGAAACAGAGAAGGCTAGTGTTATAAAAAATAAAGTAAGTAACATTTTTTAATTTTAATTAACTAAGATTAAGTCACTTTTCTAATTATATTTTTGTCACCATTTTAATTACATTTTGTCACTTCTTATATATATGTAGTAATCGTCACTTAGAAAGTAAGAATATTGTAGCTAAATAAGGTATATAAATCAGAAAAAATGAGAAAAAAAAAAAAACATTAAAAGTCCTTAAAAACCAGAAAAAAAGAATAAAAGATAAAAAGTAAATTTTTTTTAAGATTACCTATTTTTAACACTGCCAGGACCAAAGTGAGTACCCCCAAACCTAAGATAGAGAAAAGGGTATCATTAGGGATGGGGGAACTACACTCGCAGGACGGACAATCATAGGACGGGTCAAGGGAAGGAAAACGCAGTCCAAGGCGATGGTACTCCCGCAGTTGCCTCTGAAATAAGTCCATTATTAGTTTTAGAAATTAAAATTTTATGTTTTAGTTAAGATCCTAATATGATTAAAATTATGATTTAGTTTTTATGTACTAATTAGGGTTTTTGTTATGATTAAAATTATATGATTCTAATTCTAAACATTGCAGTGATGTGAGACCGGACGGATACGTGACTATGGCATAAGAGGGGTGCTAGCTGGTCCTGAAGAGTAGCGGTCCTCAAAATAGGCTGACAAGCAGATGGAGGATTCGGGCATGGACTTAGGCCGCGGATATTGGTTAGCAACACACTGGTGTCATCGAAAATCATACCTGAATATCCTACATACAGTTGCCACCACATATGATACCTAGATATCCTATACACAGTTGCCACCTCAAATGATACCTGGATATCTTACACACAGCTGCCACCACATACTATACCTGGATGGTTTACAAGTGTGATACAGACAATTTTCAACAAAATGGCATTTTTGTCTTCATTGCCATTGATGGTTACCACCTGGAGCAGAGTATCACATACTTCATTACCTTGGTTTTTCTGAGAATTCGCTGCACAAGTAGGCATAAAAACCTACCTACTTTACCTCAGACTCCTAGGAAGCAGTTGCGCCAGCAGCAACAAAAAACCTACATTATATCATCAACATGGAGCCCAAGAAACTGCAGTGTTTACAAGAGAACCTACCTCAGTCTAAAATCTATAAAGAACTCTGTGCTCCTAAAAGGAAACCACATCAATAGTAAAAAGTTAAAATTGTCTTAAAAAACAACCTGAACCATAAGCCGAACGCCCTCCCCGTCTCTGTCAGCTGCGAGGTCCGCTACTAGGGAAGGGTTAAACAAATTAAGGAGGTTAATTTCCTGCATTGTTAACCCTACACTAGCGGCGACCCTCGCAACTGCCATGGTCTCGAAAAAACAATAAGTCCGTAAAATAATCTGAAAAAAAAAAAAATTTTAGAACATTAAAAAAAGCACAAAAGTTGAAAAAAAGAAGAAAAACTATATTATCAATATATTATAACATGTCCTATATTATTCATTATCACTAGTTAATAAGGAAAAGTATTCAATATACGTTCAGAGATAGTTTTTATCACAAAATGATCAATTTTTACTTATAAAATAAAAAGAAAATTTTCTCTTAAGCTTCATTTCATGTGATACGTAAATTTTAACGTAAAATATGTTGCGCGGCATTCAAGCGCAAACTTTAAAAAAGACGACATTTTTTCGTATAAGGAATACTTTTACATATTTTTATTATTCTTGATTTTCAATTGCAATCTTATAGTAAAACATATATATATATATTATTAGTTCAAAAGAAAATTATTAAAGAGAGCAAACAAAAAAAGATTAAAATTATAGAAAAACAACAAAAAAAGCCACAAAATAAAAAAGAACAAAAAATTGTTGCAATTGAAGTTAGTATTTTGATATGTCAATCCTTAAAAAATTTTTTTTAGCAAGAGATAGGTGGCAAAAACAAAAACACAATTTATGGGGAATTGTGTTTCTCATTTTATTTGGGGGGAGCATGCATTATAATTCATGGTTTTTCTATTTACAGAACCCTTTTTATCCATAAATTATAATGCATTTTCTTTAAAATAGACAATTTAATTTAGATAATTATAGAGTGGCCTAGCTTCTGTATGAGTATATTTTCTTTCTAGAATATTCTTGAAGTAATCAAACGATTGCCTATTTTAAAGGCGCGCCTAAAAGATAAATGTCAGGCCGCGCAGGCCTGTAGCAAGGGCATTCAAGCTATTAGAATGCTAAAACTTTGAGTACATAATAAGACATACAATATTGCAGAAATTGGCCACTCATAACAGTCAAAAAATTCATAATTTACCAATTTTCTTAAAAAATACTAGTGGAAATAGTAAAAACGAAGTTTTAATACTTGAAGGGGAAGATTCGGTTTCGGGGAAAGGTCCAAGGAAACGTCAGTTTCCATGAGTTTAAACATCCGACTCCATGTAGTAAAAGGTACTACTTTTTTGATAATTTTATCATTTTTCATGCAAAAACAGTATGAATTTTAACAATTAAATAAAATAAATCAGTAAAATATAACACTTTTTAGACATTTTGTATTTAAATAACATTTTTTATACAATAGAACAAAAATTATTCAATGAATATTAATAAGTCTGTTTTAGCACAAATCCGCGCAAATACTTTTTCACATATATCGCATGAATATGGTCAAATAGATTAAAACACTCCAGTGTAACCAAATTTGGACTTTTTTCCGGACTCGTTTATTTCAAATTAGGTTTTAAAACTATATTATGTATTAGAATAAATCTTTATTTTGAATTAATTGTATTAATAAATAATGAAATTGTGATTATTAAAAGTTCTGTTACATTATATGAGTACAATGTAAGAGTTTTGCAACAAAGGAGCGTGTAAGAATATTTGCGCACGGGGCCTAAGTCAAGGTTCTTTTTGGCAATAATATAACTGATATGGGAGCTGCTGGTGGAATTTAGCTGGCAGTCGGACACCAAGGCTCATTTGGAGCATACATCTTTTTCTTTAGTTCTCTAGTCCCTTTTCTTACAGCATAAAATTCTTTCCATTCTTTGTTGCAAATCCTAAAATAAAAATCAATTTATGTCTTAGTACTATTTTTTATTAAACTTTATTTTTCCTTATCAATAAAATTACATTTCCTTGCTAAAAATACCTTTTTTTATTCGCTCGTTTTTTAAGCTGTAAGCCTTTATTTGCATTTCACTAAAGTAACAGGATGTTTGTCTGCCAATACTAAGTTTTAATATTTCAAATTCAAAATACTTAGGGGAATTAAATTAGGCACATTATTTTTTGAAAGGTGTATTTTATTAGGAGTTAGTTAGGGGATTTATAGTTTAACAAGGGGATTTAAGGGGTTTTCCCTTTTTTCTAACTCCATTTTCAGAGATAAATGAGGTTGTTAACTCTGGTGAGACTCGAGTAGCAAGTTAACACGTCTCAGGTGGCCCATTCGGGCTATACAGTCAGTGGTGATATAGCAAGACAAATCACCAGTCGAATTTCTTAAAGGGATAGGTCGGGTTAAATCTTTGACTAGAACTTAACTTGAGTGAAACTTCTCTCTGAGATCTTTGGCCATAACATACCTAAAATAAAATAGATTTTGTTAAATAGAATTATTTAAAATTTCCTTAAAAATAAAGATCTGAGATATTACAAAACTTTGTTTATACTTTAGGTATAGGGGGGAAATAATAGGGTTTAAGCCCCTGTGGGCTAATATTAATAGGTAGCTATTAAGATTAAGTAAAAAGAATAATATTTGTTCGGACCTTAAGATACCACAATAGATTCCATATTTCGGGATCGCCTGATGGTTTCTGAGACTCTGACAGATTTTGTTTCTTTAGCAGTATAAAATTCCTATACCATAAGATAACACCAAAGGCTAACATATAGTGGTCTAAAGGCTGGTTAGTGAACCCTAGCGGGGATCTTACTCTGAGGTTGGACGGAATTTTACTTCTCAATAGTTTGTATTAAGTTTCTGACATAACACCTCAGATTGTTGAGGCTGGTCAGCCGGATCTGCACTCTCGTGATTATCTTTTCGAAGGTAAATAGATCTAGCTTGTTCGACGAACCTTAGTATAAAATATTAGGAAATCTGGTATATTTTTGTATATTTGACGCCAAGACTTTAAGATAACACCGTAAGCCGGCCAAATTATCGTGGCTGCAGGTTGGTGAGTGAGACCGCCCCATATATCGTGTAAGTCGGTGATAACTTAATCTATAGATCTTGGTCTAAAATATTTAATCAAAATTCATATAGGGCATCAATAACTTAAAAGATTGATTTCCAATAGACGTATGATCGTCGATATACATTCCTGAAACCGCTGATAACACGTTATTTTCGGAATAGGGTTTTAAGACAAATTATATATCTACTGATTAGTAATCTATTATCTAGTGATTTGGTTTTTAAATATAAATAGTCATTTCATTGGATGGTATTTCTAAACAGACAGATATTAGTGTTTCGCTGAATTGAGCTTGGACCGGGAGAGGAGGTGAGAGCGCAGCGCCTTGGCCATAGTAGTGTGACAGAAGGACGCGACTGTTCCGGGAACCGGGTAGTGAAGCAAGCTGCCAGCCGCAAATCGGCGATCGGCAGGTAAACGGCAACGGATTTTATGAAATTGTAATATGTCATTAAGACATATAAAAAAACCTAAGTTTAAAATTTGGGTTCTCGAAGTCAAAAATTTTGGTCTCTTGAACACCTATTTCATATGAGGATGTACGACTATAGGATATTTTAGTACGTGATAATATGAAATTTAAGTAAAAAAAGTAAGCTTTGTTTAAGAAAAAAAAATATTTTTACATTTTACCTAATGACCTTGCCATGTTTACTGGCAGGCATCCTGTGCCCTCAAGGAAGAAAAATTCCAACTCTCAGATATGTGTGATCAACTTATACCAATAACGAAATTAATTCGGAAAATAACACGAAACCTATACGTGTTTTTCAGCTGTTGTTGGGGGGCAACACATCGTAAAGTTGACGACCTCTCCTTTTGCCCCTCAAATATTATTTTAGATTTTTTTCACTTGTTGGTTATACCTATTCCTGATGTGTGATACCCATATTTCAAAAGTCACTCAGATATAGCCCTCTACCTTTCATACACAGAAAATGAGATTAAAAAACAGAAGGGGGTTGGAGCGTGTTTTCAACGCCACCTCCCCGCCCATCCTTAAACCGTTACAGATTGAGGGTATTAATAGTTCAAAAGATTATTTGCATAGAAGAAAGATCATTTAATAGTTACTTACTTTTTAAGTTTTGACCTTAATTTTATAAAACCTTGATAAAACCCCAAATTATGAAATTTTTTTTTTGGATACTTCAATATCTGGTAATTTGGTCGGTTATCTGGCCGTATATCCGGTAATTTGGCCGGATCTCCGGTGATTTGCCGGGATATCCGTCATTTGAAATCATCCGGATATCCGGTATCCGGCCAAAAAATTATCCGGTCCAACCCTAAACTTTAGCACCTGACATATCAGCAAAAGAAACCACTTTTACCTCCTTTGGTTGTGGAGCGGCGGTGTTGGGAAAGATTGGAACATATCGCCTTTCCGACAACGAGCAGATGTGCTATGTGTTACGACACAGTCGCTGATCAAGAATGAGAGAGTTAAAATCTACCTTAAAATGTTGTACCAGGATTGTGAAGGTCTGGAAACCTTCCTCTCTGGAGGGTCAGCCATGTCTGGACAACTTTACAGTTTATTATCAATAATATATGTATAAAGAAAATTATAATTTATTGGAATAAAATCAATAATGAATATGGTGCCATACAACATCTAAAGGGCGAGCAATGGGCTGGCAGCCACTAAAGGGCAGTTGGGGCATATGGAGCTTTCCCTCAAAGTGTCTATCAAACACAAAACCCTCCCCTCCTTATTTTATATCATATGAAATATGGAGTGTGGTATTTTTTTTCCTATGGCTAACCACTGCGGGTCCCTAACCCTAAAGAGCTACATAGTACACAATATAACCAAAATTAATAAAACAAGTAAACAAAAAAATTATCTCACCCTTATTTTAGCTTTATTCAAAAAAGGAGTGGAGAGGGATTGGGGGGGGGGGGGGGGGGTCCGTGCTCAACTAGGCATTTTCAGGTAGGGGGATTATGTACCCACTTCCACCACAGATCCCAGCAAAAGACTATAATTTAAATAATTTTAAAAAACAGTATGATATAAGGTTGTATACTTATAGGGTATTAACTATGAACATTAATTTGTAAAAGAGGAGGAATGAGTCTGTCTGTGTTTTAATGAATGATCTTATGAACTAGTTCACTAATGAAAAAAAAAAAACATTTTATCCTTTCTATTATAGATTTTATTAATGTCAAACCTATTTTGAAGCATGTTGATAATTTGATTCTTTTGCTCTTGGTGCAAGATAAAAAGTGGTAAGGAGGACTCAACCCAAAATTTAACGATCAACTCAATATTTATATAAAATATTGAAATAAATTTTACTTGATTACATTGCCAATATTGATATTTTTATATAATCTATTTTAATGACGGGTGCTTTCCCTCAATTTCCGAGCACAAAACCCCCCACCCTTATTTTTAAAATAATTACAAACACGGAAGGGATGATAGCATTTTTCCAATGCCATATAACTGGTGCCCTAACACTTCGGGGCTACAGTACACAGTACCCAAAATAACTAAAATAATAAAGAGACAAACAAAAAAAATAGATGAGGGGGGGGGGGGGTCTGTGCTCTATAAGGCACTATAAGGAAAGTTTCTAATGACGCAAGTAAAAGTAGTTCAAAAGCCGAAATATTAACAAGGATGACAAGTCATAAGTAGCGAAAAAACATAAATCATGTCTCTGCTATAGAATCAGAGACGGACAGACATAAAATAGACAAGATACTTAACATTTATTAGATCTGTGCATAAAAATTCAGCCGTCTATCGTACATAGCAACCAAGGAAATCACATATTCTCAATAGAAATCTATTATTATAAAAAGCCTGTTTGATTTTTTTTTTATAGTTAATAGGTTCTCTAAGTGTATCTGAAGAAGGTTCTGTACCTTCCTCTAAGTCTAAAAGGACCCTGTGCCGACTTGCAATTTGGTCTTTAAAAATCAACCAATAGCGCCGGGAATATTAACACAGCCAAGATGAAACAAAGAGCAGAAAGCAATTTGTTAGCAGACGAAAAGGGTCCTTAACTGGATATACATATTTGCTATAAATTTATAGTCTTTACAACAAATTTTGAAATGAATAAATACTTGACTTAATAAATTGTACATTTGTGTAATAAAATAAATTGTAAGATTTGATGATATTTCTGATGTACATATAGCTTAAAATGCATTTGATTCTATATCATTTCAGTAAGAAGCTGCTTATAGTACCTATAAAAAAATGACGTAATACAATACAAATGACAAATGATAGGCCAAATTAGATGATAGACTAAATCACCATTTTTAAGGCACTATAAAACCTTCCTATTTAAAAAATATGCTCTAAACTAGCTCTGAAAAACATACTTGCTTTTAATGAAAATAAGACTTTAGTAAAGCGTTCAACAATAAAAGTAATTATATCCTTTTTACAGATATCTTGAGGGATAAGACAATTGACAATGCACTTTTCCTATTACATAAAGTATCCATAGACACAGTGTTTCGCACAATTAGGGCTCATCAGTATGGCTTAATTCATAAAATAGTAAGTTTTTATTGTCCGTAGCTTAAGATTTTGATAACTACTGAACCGATTGAGATATCCATTTTAGGAAAGTAGGTTAATTAATAGTACCCAAAGTTCTACCGTTTGATTTTAGACCTTCGCATTCATGGTTTTTGTCATCCTTGTTATAAATATTAACATGTTATAAAATTTGGGAAATATTAAAATTACAATATTTATTATGTTTGTAAAAATGTCATTAATTTCAAATTGCTTTCCAATATCAACCCTCCATTCTTATTTTCTAACTAGGCACTTGTAGGGAAACCGCCAATTTTAGTTTATGGTATAAATAATAAAAATCAATTATGAATCGTTTTTATAAGGTAAGGTATTTGCGTCATCTTGAACTAAAATTAAATGTTGATAAAACAAGGATGACAACATTCATAACGCGAAGCTCTCATTTCAAACTGTAGGACAAACAAACATAAACTTTTGTAAAGTGTCATAACTTAAGCAGAATAGTAATTTGTATGTCTAAACAAAATTGTTTAATACTGTTTAAGGACATACTTACATTTTTAGGTCTTGATTTTATAAATACTTTGCTTAAAATTAGTTCCTTGTTGTCCTATGAATCAGTATTTCAAATTCTAAACAGAATGATTATCATTTAAAAATAGTTGTCTAATATATATCAGCATATTTCTATTGGACTTTCTGGTAACGATTAAAGAGTTAATATGCTTTCTAAACTGCACGTAACCTTTGGAGGAATTATCTTGCAAAGTTTAATATCAATTGGACGATTATAAAATATATAAATAAACGTTAAAAGCTTTCCGTTAATGACAGACAGAAGGAAGTACCGACCCCAATTATAGAAATATCAATATTGGAAATATAATCATGTATAAATCTATTAACTATAAATATTGGGTTATTGTTAAATTCTTATAATGGGCACATTCGGCCTTTTTAACAGGGCTCGGCAGCCGCGCATCAGCCGTGAATAAGTCTCCAATTAAAACAATTTAGAAAAAAGAGGGTTTGCAATATTTGTGTCAGGTTTACCCTTTCAGCTGATTTCCTTGAGGGCGAGGCTCACAAGCAGCTGACTCGCGGCTGCTTAGCCCTGCTTTTTATTACCGAACTACTCTGTAACTAGCAATGTCTTAACTAATGATTGTTATCTACTGAACAGGGGGTGCATGCATATTAATAACAATTCTTATTGTCTTATCCCTTCCGATCCATAGATATACTCTAGTTATATAGTAGCTGAACAATATTTTTTAATTTAATGATTCAGTTTTGGATATTTGTAATATAATTTAATTAAGGTGTTTTATGGAAATAGAATTTGACGTCTAAAAAATTAACCGAATGAATCAAGTTAAAAGATGTATATGAAAAATGCCGTGAGGGAGGGAATATTGGACTGTAAATAAATACCGCCCCTTTTACTAAAAAGCAACAGTGTTCAACTTTTTCCATCAATAATTTTATCTTCATAAATTTTGTTTATCATAATTTGGGGTTATCGTTCTTTTGTCGTCTAATCCATTAAATGTAAAAAATAGCAATAGTTTCTCTCAAAGTTTCTAGGGAGCAAGAAACCCCACACCCTTATTTTTGAAATAGATTGCAAAAAGTGGAAGGGGTTGCTTTTTTCATGTTGCTTAACACCTGCGGGATACCCTAACCCTGCCAGTCTACCCTGTACTAAATATAACCCAACATAACCTGAAGGAAAGCACTAACTCACGAAAAATTTTACCCTATTTTACTTTCATTTTATTTTAAAATAAAGGGGATATGGGTTCTGTGATCGATTACGCACTTTCAGGGAAACTTGAGATTTATCATCTTTCTTTGATATATGATAAGGCGGACTCTTGGACGTACGAACATGTCTAAGATACAGAAAAGGTCTGCTACTAAAATATAAAATAAAATCTTTTCATATACAGATTAATTTATTAAATTATCATAACAACAATTAGTTATTATTTTATTTGAATAAAAACATAAAATTATCATTTTTAAAAGAATTTTAACTTAAAAAGATGTGTTAAATTTAAAACAAGGATGCAACATTTATAATTAGCTAAGCAGGAAGCTCATAAATATAAATAAAAAAATAGAAAGACAGACAAACAAAGTTTTAAAGTGCATCATTGGTCAAGTAGAATCTTTCAGACATCTATCTCATATAGAAGCCAATATGATTATATTTCTATCTCCATCAGAGAATAATATATAAACAGACTGAAGACTGAGTTTTAGTTATCTATTTGTAATCAGCCGAGAAAATAAGAGTAAGAACGGACATTTAGTATTTAAGAGTAGCTTCACTACAAAAAAGTAAATCTTATAGTTTTAAATGAATTAAAATTGGTATATAAAGGTAACTTTTTACACAAAAATTGCACTGGAAAGTGGACAATCTATTGGAAAAATATCAAATTAAAGCGACCAAGTAAATTGTTTAGAAATATTGACTTGGGTCTCTTTAATTATTAGGGTGAATATAAATTATAATTTGTCTTCCAAAAAAAATATCTCTGTATCGCTTAAAATATTTTTTATTTATTAAAACAATTGCATTGCACATACATAATTAACAGTGGCGTGCGAAGCACTTTGTCTAGGGGGGGGCATTTTGAAGATTTTGTAAAATTTTGCCCCCCCCTAAATCAAAGTGCCCCGGGGGGGCACTTTGCTTTAGGGGGGGGCATTTTGATTATATATACTAATTTTAAATAAGGGCGTTTTAAGGGGTGGGATTATTTGATTATGGGCCTTCTAGTCCTTATCCCTTCTTCCCCATCCCTTCCCTCATCCCTATTTCCCGTTTATATCCCCTATCTCTTCCCCCCCCCCCATCTCTTCTCCCCCATCCCTTCTCCCCACCCTGCAATGACCGAAGGGAAGGGAGCTAGAAAGCATCTTCGAAAAAAAAGTACAGAATATAATTTAACCTCCCCATCCCCCCCACCACAAAACATTTTTTATGGGTGGAAGGGGATGTTATAAAATCTCAGCAGGAAGGATGAAAAACCCCATTAAAAAAAATTTGGGGGGGGAGGAGATAAAAACACTCATTTTGGAAATAATTTACCAAAAATTAACCTAATATGTTAAAGTGATTTTAAATATTTCTCTATTTGTATGACAACAAGGATGACAACATCTTTAAGTAGCAAAGCACAAAAAATAATCAATAAGAATACAGACAAGTAGATTTAAAGAGCATCTGTTGAAATAAATATATATTTTAGGTAGAAAAAGTCACAAATCCTTTTTCCTGCATATTGTGTGATGACAGTCAAAGTAAATTACATACTGGATGCTCAAAACAGCGAGAAATTTAATTTTTTTAATATTATAATCCACAAAAAAATTTATCGTACCATAAAAACCAAAGATATAAAGAACTATGTAAAAAAAAAAAAAAATTACTTGTCCTTTCATCTACAGATATAAAAATCTCTTAGAAATATGGAAAACTTTGGGGTATAGTCTCTTTTGTGGCAATGCCTCTTAAGGGGCATTTCGTCGTATTTTCATAGTAGCTTTTAATAGGTTATTCTAGGTTAAGTTAGGTCAGGTGATTTCCCCGCAGGGTTAGGCAATTGGCCCCGCAGGAGCTATAAATAGGGGAAAAGCTACTGTGAAAATACGACGAAATGCACCTTAAGAGGCAATGTCACAAAAGGGACTATACCCGAAATTTAAAAGATACAAAAATAGCCAAAAACGTTCTGAAAAGCAGTCCGACATCAATGAATTTTTAATAGTTAATTATACTCCATAATGATGGGAATGTTAACATTAAGTTTTAGCCTTCTATCTTTAATTGCAGTTGAAAAAATCACATTTCCCCCTTAGCATTACGTAGTGACAGCCATAGTGAATTATAGAGAAGCTAAAAAGTTATATCAACATATCCTACCCTCTTTAAATGGCACTTTAAAACTCTGTTAATTTTTCATTAAGTGGTGTTTCCAAGGATTCATAAGGGCGGTGCGTGAAGCGCACCCAAAAATATTTACTCCCCCTTTGAACTAAAATCAATTAAAGACAACAAGAGTGGCGTATTTTATCAAGTTAGGAATATAGAGTGTAGTTAGTTTTAAGGGTTTTTAATGAAAATTGCCATAAAAAAACATGTATTTTTGTAAGGGTATGTAAACAAAAAAAATGATAAACTTATCCTGAAAATAATATGACATCATATATAGTTATTCATTTAGACAGACATACAGTGTTGAGAAAAAGGCTTAGATAAATATCAACGCTGTTTCTTTTTTATATAAAATAACTTTTTGATTAAATATTTGTTGTTTACAAGTGTTTTTTATAGAAATAAAAACAAAATATACAATGCATGTGATAAAAAGCAGAAACCATTTGGAAGTGAGCGAAGCGCAATTTTTTTTCTTCAAATATGCAGGGAAGGAGGGGTTTTTGGGCTATTTATTACACTAATCCCAAATAATTCATATAAGATTTTCTTATTCGTTGGCTCAACAACTTTGGGGACTTTAATGGAATTTTGATTGGTTGGTTAATTAAGTTGAGTTTCCATACATTTCATCCACTAATTGTAATCTATATAAGGGGTAATTTTGTGTATCATCATTGGGGATGTACAAAATTTCTTTGGTAAAAAGTTTATATTATACCAAATAAAACACTTCCTATTACCTGGTTTGTTATGTTCAGTGAAAAAAGATTATAACCTAATTTCTACACTAATTAAAAAATTTGGTAAGGTTAAATGAATAGTACTGTCTGTTTGGCGCGAAGCGCCAAAAATTTTTTTGGAAGTATTTCTTGATCTTTTTTTTGGAAACTGGGATAGTTTTGCTTTTTGTAGGGTAGGGGGCAAAAAGGGGCATTTTTGTTGACCAGGGGGGGGCAAAGTGGGGCATTTTTCAACATTTAGGGGGGGGGGCAGGGGGGGCGTTTTGGTCGCTAGGGGGGGGGGGGCGATTGCCCCAAATGCCCCCTTCGGTTCGCACGCCACTGATAATTAAATAATAAAAAAATGTATTTTGAATCAAATTTAATTTTCTTTATTTTCTATTTTATTAGATTTTGTAAAGAATTTTATAAATAAAATTTTATTCGCTACGAATGAACCCTATCATCATTGTTATTATATTTATAAAAATGTATGAATTAAATCACATAAAACAAGGATGACAACATTCATAAAAAGCAGAGCTTAGAATCAATTACGGTTTTTACATTAATCTCAGGAGGGGACTGTAAAATAAACAAGTCCTCTCGATCGTCGGATTGCAAACATTGGGGACTTCTAATAAATCTTGATTTAATAATACAGACTGCAGTGTCCACATATTCATCTCCATGGTCTTATCCCTTAAAATCCCTGATTTAAATATAATTGTATAATCTTACTTACGAACAGACAAAGTGAGTTATAAAAAAGCTTTCCAACTTAAAAAATGTTTTCAATACTGATATGTTTTTTGTGGTAATTAATAATCAATTATATCTAATTAATGGCATGACATGTTTTTACATCAAAATCAGATGATTATTATACAAATGAAAAATGTGTTCAGTTTGTTTGAAATTGATGAAAAAATGTTTTTTTTTATGATAAAATTATACATAATAAAAATAATAAAAGTAGAACAGTTTTGGCACGAAACCGTTAAAAAAAATACTGTAAATGTAATCAATAAATTAATAGACATATTTGTTGAGTACGGAGGGGGGTGTAAGTAAGAATGGAGGAGATATTGGACTGAAAATTATACTGGACCCTAAAGTTGTGGGCCTTAAACTTTGGATCCTTTTATTAAATCTTGATGGTTGATACAAACTAAAAAAAACTTTACCAGAATGGGTAAATTTGTTTATCTTATTAGGGAGTACATTATCTTATCCATGAAGAAACCTGGGTTTAAGAGTTAAAAACATCACAAAATAGCCAAAAACATACACAGGACTGATAAGAAACTTGCATTAAAAATGTGGAAAAAGAGCATTGTTGTTTGAAAGATAAAACGATGTAAACCCCCAATTATGATAAACTAAATTCCCATTTACTTTAAATAATCCTTTAAAAATTTTTTTTTAAAAAAATGCATTATTGAGAAAAATAAATAAAATTTTTAAATAACAAGGATGACAACATACATTAAATCAAGAAGTACAGCATTTAATAATTATGATAAAAGCGAAGCCTTTAGGTAATTTAAACAGGGAGGGAGGGACATTGGACTTTAGATTAGACTGGTAACCAAAGTTTTAGAAACACGTTATCGTTATGCGGTTGGCTTAAAAACTTTGGATAATTTGTATCAAGTTTTGATTGGTTAGTTCCAAACTATTTATGTCCAAACTTTACAACTTTTCAATTTATCGTTCATTGTCTTATCCCTTAAATTTAATGAATTTAAATAACTCAACTAGGCATAGGGAAAAAAAAACACTTTCCCTTATTCTATGCCCTTTTTTCAATTTAAGCAGCTGAATCTAAAATTAATCTTTTAAAAAATAGGCAGACAAACTTAAATAATAGAAAAACCTCACTTCAACTGTTACATATAGATTAACTATAATTTGGTGCTTTTTATAAACTAAATAACATTTTTGTTTATTTATTGATCACTTTTTACCATACATAAAGCAGATTAGGAAGAATAATTTATCTGAAGAAAATTTTCTGTCTCCAAACTTTAATTTTTTTTATAAAAAACCGCACACCCTATTTATGAATATGCAGTAAAAAATAATTTTGTTAATAAAATTGGAGGCAAAAAAGTTTATCTTTAGATTAAAAATTCCAACCTAAAACAAGAATATAACTATTTGATTTCCATTAATTGTCTAGGAAAATTTATACATTTTGGCGTCACCAAAAAGTTATCAATTTTTACATTTTTAACTAAAGAACTTGAAAACTCTGATATTTCCACGGATTCGGCGACTTATCGTAGCCGCCGCCGTTAGCGCCGGGATCAACCGCCGACGTACAGTCCAAGTCTTGCGGCTGACCGCCGCCTCCGCCGACTGAGCCAGCACTTGGCGAGCCTTGCGGCACCAGTCCACCGCCAATATCGCCGCCCTTGAGCGGCGGCAGGCCCGGGGATCCGGAGTAGCTGGGCATCAGACCGCTGCCGGAACCGCTGCCGCCGACGCCGGAAACCTGAAACAAACGAAAACTGGGTTAATTATGATCATAAACAACAAAGTTTAAATTAAATGTTTAGTGACTTTTTAAAGATCTAGTGTACAAAGACAGACAGGAGGACGAATAGGCGCTGAAGCGTGCAAAGTGGGTGTAGAATATTTCAGCTCCCCCCTAAAAACTAACGAAAGGACAACATTAAACTTTTGACAGACAATGTAAATTTTAAATAATTTAAATATTCTCACGAAACCTTCTTTTATTTCTAAAATCACGAAACCTAGAGAAAAAAAATAAGGGTCTTACTTGGGATAAGACTATAGACGATAAAGTGGTGTATAGAAATGATAAAAAAGTTACCTATTCCCTGAAATTGAAATAAAAACAAAATAACACATAAAACCTGTAGAGTATCTCAGCTACTAAAGTAAGTTCCCTGACAACATGTTAAAAACAAATAATGGTATTTTAATATCTTCAGAGAAAAAGAAACATAAAGCACGAAAAAAATATTGTATAAATTAATATAAACTAGCGGTTGCGCCCTTTACACTTTTCATATTTATCTAAAAAGAGGACCTGCTCGATATATATAAAACTAGCCTGAAACTGTTTTACTTTAAAAAAAAACATCTGAAAACTATACCAGGAGGCGATTCTTATCTGTAATCAAGCACTCAGTGGTTAGAGATATCTTAACGAAGAAACATAAGTCCTTACTACTTGTCATATCGCTGGATGGAGATGACATTGGACTGTAAATGTCTTATAACAACGTTCTCTCATTAGTTTGAGTTTGTTAAAAAGAGCTTTTAACTAACCACTTATCCCTGAGGGGCGATGTTCTTAAAATCCCCCCCCCCCCCCTGGGAAAACAAACAGTTTAGCTTACCTATTACCCTTGGGACACAAAAATAAAAGGGGGTTGGGGTATTTAAAAATACTTAAAATATTTTTTTTACATTTTAGAGACCAATAAAAACTTTCATAAAATTTTGAGGACCAAACGGTCGAAAAAAAGACATACATGAAGCTTCATTCTTTATTTAATGTTTGGGTACCTTTTATCTTCATCTAATAATCCCAAGAGACTAAATTTTCTGGGGGATGGTTTTCTGAATGAAATCAGGGAGGAAACATTGGATTATAAAGTTTTATGAGCACGTTCTCTCATACTTTGCTTTAACAAAAATGGGATACATTTATAAAATCTTGGTTGAATTGTAAAAACCTTTAGAGTCCACAACTTTAATAGGGTTACTTTTGTTTATTGTAATGAAGGGTGTACATAATTTTATCGGCTATTGTCTTATCCCTTAGAATCCCTGGGATGAAAAGGATGAACAAATTGAAACTTGATATCTTTCTGCTTATTATTTTTGATGACCAATTTTGGGAAATAATCAGGGATCTTAAGGGATAGGATAATGGTATATCAATTGATACACATACCCAATGATGACAAATAATTACCCCATCAGTAAATTAAGATTATTGGTTAAAAAGTGGGAATTCACAATAAAATTAGCCATTTATCTCTATCAGCAGCCGAGCAAATCACATTTCCCCCTTTTAATGAGAAAGGCTAAATAAACAAAATTCTAGATTTGCTTCACTTCTAGGAAATAAGAGAGGAAAATGGCTGATAGAGCAATTTTTAAAATGCAAAAATAATTTTTTTGCCTACTAAGCAAATTTTTTTTATGAAACAGAATTTTTTACTTTCATGAACCTTTAAAAGATACACTTATAATGTTATAGAAAAGAGAATCTCGAAGAAAAAACTATTTTGCCTAGAGATGGTTTAAAATTAGATAAATAGCGGAAACACCCCTAGCATCTTCAGGCTCTGTTTTCAAAGGTGAAGAAAGGAATTAGAAAAGTATCTTAAAATCATCCAGAGGCCTAAATCTGAAAATAAATTAGCCTAAAACTATCACAGGACATAGGGGAATCTTGCCTAAAAAGATAACCTAATTGGTTCTGTAGTTATTGAGATCTTAAGCTTCAGGCAAAAAAACCTTAATACTTTATTGAATAGTATTTCTAACCAAAAAACACGAAACCTTTCAAAGAATTCATATTAGATCTTATAGTTATGAATTAAATCATAATATTATGATGTATAATGCTTGAAAATTTGTATCAAAATCTTAAATAAAATATTTGAAATATTTTTAGGTTGCAAAATATCAATATTTTCCTAACTATTTGATAATAATAAATTTCAATTTATTTTAAGTAAAATAATATAAACTAAAGGCAACTCCCCTAGAGTTCTCAAAGGCAACTTTTGGGAAGTGGGGAGGATTTAGGGGCAATTTATACCCAAAATAGTTTAAAATTTTACCTGGACCTTTTAAAAGCTTCACTTCATAGCAGAACCTTACAGGTTCAGCGGTTAGAAAGAGAGGGAGGGGACATTGTGCTGTTAATTTCACTGGTACCCAGTTTGTACTGAAGTTTGATTGTAAGTAAAACTGATTGTGGAGAAATTATGTTTATTATCATTGTGGATATATATCATTTTATCGTCCATTATCCCAATATTCTTGACAGGGGTTGTTTATCAGTGAACCAACTAATGGCATATTTATTCAACACTACAACTTAGGGTGTTCGGTTAAGTCAGCTAATATATACATATTTTTAGCGGTGGAGTACAAACGTTTACACAAAATAGCATTGAAAGTTAAAAACTCTTTGTGAATTTTGCACTGAGGGAGGAAACATTGGACTCTATATTATGTTGGTACCCGAATCTAGATAAACACATTCTCTCATTTGTTAAATCAAAATCTTTAGATACTATCTTTAATAAACTCTTAGTTGGTTGGTCAAAACTTTTACATTTTAATCTACAATAGGGGTAATTTAGTGTCTCATTCCCCAAGATACCTCTTTTTAAAAGCGAAGCTTTTCTATAATTAGGGTCGGTCAGAACGTCCGTCCGTAACGGATAGATTTTTCGTTAATTTAGGCATGTTAGAATTGTCCTATCAATTTAAAACTTTGCATGGTGATTCCTGTAGTAGTTAGGTACGATTTAGAAAGCGTAGCAACTCTATAATCATTACCAGAATGTCCGTACGTCCATTTTAAACATGATGATTTTTTTTACTTTTTTAACAACAAATTTTTTTGTGATCTAATAATCCGATTGATGTGATTTTTGGTATACAGATTCCTGAGACAACAAAGTACAATATTATAAGCGAAACATCTCTAAAATCAAGTCCTAATGTGAGTATGTTCATAAACATTATTCTGTATCATGTTTTTTTTCAACAAATTTACTTACAATTTTGCTTCTACTCTTATTCTGATTATTCAGTTCTGACGCTATACAAGTGTTAATGCCCGTTTGTCCTAATGTTTCAGTGCTTCGCTTTTATGGATGTTGTCATCCTTGTTTATACTATCTTTAAAATCTTAAAAATATAAAAAAAATTGCTAAAACAAGAAAATTGTGCAGTTATTGAGCCACGCTCACATTGAAAATCTTGAAATATATCTTAATACTTGTATTTAAACTGACACTTGGGTATCTAATAACATCTGATCTATCAAAGATAAAATAGTTCAACCACTTATTTTCAAATCACACACACACATACATACACATACAAACATAAACAATAACTAATTGTTATGTAATGGGTTATTCCAGGGATCTTAAGGGATAAGACAACAGGCGATAAATTAATGTGTACACATTTTGATGATGATAAACAATGTTACCCTTTGAATATGCTTATAAATGCTTCATTAGAATATAACTAGCGGCTACAAATAGACTAAAACCATCCCGGTACCTATGTAGCTTCCCTTATATGTATGAAGATTTCATTCAGTTAAGTGGTTTGGAAGATCTTAACAGACAGAACCAAAAAAATCACACTAATTTTTATAATAAGACTAGTGAATACGCCCCTACAGGTCTCTAGGGGCACTTTGGGGTATGTTGTCCATCAATTTACATTTTAGTTCTAAAAGGAAAAGTAAAAGAGTAGGGGGGGATTTTTTCTCAGGGTGATTTCTCTTAGGAGGTTGGAGGTTCCTTTCTTCTCCTCAACCTAAACCCCTTAACCCTTATCTGGACCTATAAGAAGGAAAACCATAGTGGTCCACAGTTTAGCCTAATTCTTTGCATAACACAAACAGATAGACGGACAGACATCGTTCTACTTTGAATCTTAGATGAATAGTACAGACTTACCAAATTTTGAAAAAAATCATCATGGCCAAGAAATTGAAATTGATTTGACTTGCGGCTAAGATTTATAAACGCAAATATGTTGATGAAAATTTGATAATTTTTACATTATCAAAATAATAAACAAAATATATACATATACAATCAAATTCAGTTTTGATATATAAATTAAAATATTGGTGGAAAAGTTTGAACACTGCTATTTTGAATTACATTAGTACCCAAAGTTTTATTTAACTTATTCGTTTACTTTAAAGTTGTTTTGGTGAATTTTCATTGGTTGGTTCTAAACTAGTAGTGTCCAAATAATACTTATCTACATAAGGGATAATTTTGTTCATCATCAATTGTCTTATCCATTAAGATCTTTGGTATCAACCAATCAAAATTCAAAAAGAATGTCCAGAGTTTTTTTAATCTACAAATGATAGAACATGTTTTTAAAACTTTGGTTACCAATGTAATATACAATTCAATGTCAACTTTCTCCCAGGTTATGTTAACTCTATCTTATTTTGTCTTAGAGGCTACCCCCACCAAAATTTTGTGGTCCCTCCTAATATGAGGCTAGGATGTTGTCATCCTTGCTTTAAAATAAAGCTGACCTTTTTTCAATAAAAAGTTCAATGTAATATTTTCAATGGTTTTATTAATATTTTAAAACAAGGATTACGACATCCATAAAATGGAAGTTTCAACGAAAATTTAATTTGAAATATCCAAAAATTACATAAATACAGAGCTGGATCTTTAAATCATTTCAATGGTGCGCTAAATCACCCCGTGCAGAATTTCAGCCAATCACAGCGCACCTTTGAAATGATTTAAAGATCCAGCTCAGGATACTTAGAATGGACTTATATTATTGTACCTATTCGTTTTATAAATATATCTTTACAAAGTACATTGCTTTCTACTTCACACACCGCTTTGCCCCACAGACACCTGTATAGAATAGTACACATTGCAGAGACAAAGACAGATGAACGAACAGACCTTATCATGAAAGTGCTTCGCTACCGGCTTGAGAAAATTTTGTGTTCAATTGTAACCAAGTCAAGCAGCTAAATTTGAAGCCATTCAAAATATTTTACACACAATATTTCTTTTGGTAGTTTCCCGAAAATAGGAATGTGGACCATACAGCAAACACAGTAATAGTGTCTGACTGATTATGACGTAACAAAAAAATTAGCCAATGAGAGGCCAATATAAATTTTACCATTGGTCAATAACGGCCTCTCATTGGCTAATTTTTTTTGTTACGTCATAATTAGTCAGACACTATTACTGTGTTCTAAAATATTTTTACAAGATAGGTTTAAAAAAAGCATTTTTGAAATTTTGAAAGAAAACTGGACAAACTAACATCCTACAACTAGATAGACATTATATTACGATATAAAACTCCTGGAAATTTATTTTCAAATGTTGTTAGCCAAAAAAGCAGACAAACATACAAAAATACTCTTTGGTGAACGTTGTTTTAGAGGTCCCAGAGGCTCCATACAAACGATAAGAAACAAAATTACACATTCAGTGAATTAAAATTATTTGCCCTGAGACAACGAATAAGATAACGTGGTTATAATAAATGTTGGTAACCAGTGTAATGTATGGTCTAGTGTCCCCTCCCTCCCTTTAAAAAACCCTTCTATAAGTATGAATACATTGAAAAATGTATACAAATACCAGGGATCTGTAAGATAAATCAATGTACAATCCCAATGATGATAAACAATATTGACCCTAATGTTGATGAAAATATTTGGTCTAGTCAATGAACCATACAATCAAAATTTAACAAAGGAAACACAAATTTTTATCCAACGAAGAAGAAAACGCCGTTAAAAAACTTTGGGTACTAGAGTAATCAACAGTCCAATGTCCCCTCCCTCCCGGACAAATACACACACAAACATAATACACATAGTTTCCACACAATACACAAAACCCACAAACCACCCACTCACACACACACACACACACACACACAGACAAGGAAAGTTATGTTCATAATTAGTGCAGCAATTACAAGCTAATAAGTAGTTCAGCTGACCAAATAAAAGTCAAGAAAAGTCATTTCAAAGACAGTCAGTCAAGGGGAAGATAAGTCAATTTAAATCATTTTAAATTGACTCACTATGTATTTGGATTAAAGAATTACTTAGATGTAAAAAAAAAGTTTTGTAATAAATTAGTGCTTTCCTATAAAGTAACCTAGTAAAGACTAATAACCTCCCACCCTCCATATTCGAAATAAATTGAACTTAAGGGTGGGTGGTAGTTTGTTGGTTTAGATCAGGCTAGGTTAGGTTATATTAAGTGCTGGATTGCACCGCAGTATTGGGCACTTCAGGACGCAGGTATAGGTAGGTAGGGGCTAAGATGAAAACTAGCCTTTTTTTCAATGTATTTCTGCGAAAGAAGCAATAAACCTTTTTAAAAATATTTGTGGAACTCAAGAAAAAGTACAAAATATGTACTGTATGAAGTAGGGCCCTGACTAACCATCCCCCCCCCCCTCCCCGCCCATCTAGAGTTCACCTGCGTGGGAATGTTGAAGTAAGTGAATGGAGACGCTAAAATTATTTGTAGAGGTTGTTTTACATTTTTGCAAAAATTGAAAAATATACTATTTTTATCATGGATCTTAAGGGAAGAGACAATGAACTATAAAATTATATGTACATCCTCAATAAATACACACATTATTTTCCCTACTGTAGATTAGATTTATTGCTGAATTAGATACTACCAGATTGTACCAACAAATTAAGATTTTATAAGTTCCTAGCAATTTAAAGCCAACTAATAAGATTACCTGTTTAAACAACTTTGGGTTCTAGTTACATTTAAAGTTTTTTGTCCCTTCTTTCCTGCCCTACCTACTAATTAAATAGCTTAACTTAATTGCGTGGTTATGTGTTCCTTCAGATCTAGGAAACTGCTATCTTAATGTTTTAAAATGGTCTCCGTTCATGGATTTTTACTTAAACTCATACTTCTCCGACATTTTTGTAATTTCAAAAGTTTGTTGGGCATGTAAAAACACCTCCCAAACTTTTTGGGTTAAATTTGTCACTTGCATTGTCAAGAAGTTGAAATATATACAATACAGACAGACACACATATAGATAGATAGACACAGATAGACAGATAGAGACAGACAAATTGACATATAAATATACAGACATATTTAGATACAGACAAACACATAGACACACATACAGACAGACAATTTTGATACAGACAAACACATAGACACACATACAGACAGACATATTTAGATACAGACAAACACATAGACACACATACAGACAGACATATTTAGACACAGACAAACACATAGACACACATACAGACAGACATATTTAGATACAGACAAACACATAGACACACATACAGACAGACATATTTAGATACAGACAAACACATAGACACACATACAGACAGACATATTTAGATACAGACAAACACATAGACACACATACAGACAGACATATTTAGATACAGACAAACACATAGACACACATACAGACAGACATATTTAGACACAGACAAACACATAGACACACATACAGACAGACATATTTAGATACAGACAAACACACAGACACACATACAGACAGACATATTTAGATACAGACAAACACACAGACACACATACAGACAGACATATTTAGATACAGACAAACACACAGACACATTTACAGACAGACATATTTAGATACAGACACACATACAGACAGACATACAGTTAGACATACCAACAGATATTTATATAGTTAGACAGACTTAAAGATATACACATATATATAGACATACACATAGACAGTCAGACAGAGAGACATTTTTACAAAAAAAAGTGTTATCTTTTTATTGCTACGCTATTATGGACATACTTGTCCTTGCTTCACTATGATACATTGAGTGTTAAATGCGATCAGATCAATTTTTTGATAAAATTTCAAAAAGTTTCAGAGCTTTAAAGAAAAGTAAGTTAGACCAAGAATAGTTTTGTATATAATTATAGGAAGGAACATTGGACTTGGATTATCGCAATTGAGGTTGCACATTAGTTTATCTTTCATTCTCATATCCATTAAGATCCAGTGAAATGTTCATCTGATTATGAGTAATTATAAATTGATGTGCAAACCAATTCTGATGAACAAAATTACCCCCTCTTTGGTACATTTTATACACTTACCAAGATTCACTTAATGTACTTATAGCTTTTAAGCCAACGAATGAAATATGGCATTGATAAAACTTTGCTTTTTTTCCTTATTATTTTTCAACTTACTTGTTTAACCCTTTTTTACTGGTGCGAGTTTACTTCTTTTATTGTATCGTGGTTTTTAGGATCCATATCTTTTTAGGATAAGAAAAGGGTTGAAAGCCTTTTTTTTACTTGAATTTATTTTTGTGGGGGGTTTGTGGGAGAGGAGGGGTGGTTGGTTTAATATCTATCCATAAATCTATCACTAGACAAAATATTTAATATTTTTTTATACTTTTTCTTTTACAAAAAAATTATATGACTTTTTTTATTATTTTTTTTTCATTCATGATAAGATTTTTGCCCTTCTGACAAAAAAGAATTTAAAATTTCAATTGTTTATGTCGACTTTCATACATTAAGTCTAGAAGCACAGCTCCTAACTTAACCGGGATATAAAGGGATAAGACAATGGACGTTAAATGGATTTATATATCTAATTTTGATAAACAAAAGTTCCCCTTCTGTATTTCATATTAGAAAAGTTTAGCCAAATTCAAACCTATCACCTTCCCTCGACGACGAGCGGATGCTCTACGTGTTGAGCCACAGTCGCGGGTAAAAATTGTTAAGATACTTAAGAAACATCTGCCGAAGTGGTTATACTATCACAGCGCTCTTCTGAACACAGTAATAGTGTCTGACTGATTATGACGTAACAAAAAATTAGCCAATGAGAGGCCACTATAAATTTTACCATTGGTCAATAACGGCCTCTCATTGGCTAATTTTTTTTTGTTACGTCATAATCAGTCAGACACTATTACGGTGTTCCGCTCTTCTAATAATGGATATATTATATGTGGATAATGATATATTTACAGGGTATAATTTGTCGTTGCTAATATGAACCTCATGTATTGGTCAGTTAGTTTATCAAGTAAGAGGAGAGAGGATGATGTAAAGGGGGTGGATAGGGGGTATCCTTATTTCAGCCAGCTGGGAGGGAGTATCACTTTATTAGAGTATACAAAAATCTGGTGCTACATCCAAGTAATAATATATCGATTCTAATAATTATATTTAATTATGTTTTGATTGTTTGTAATTTATTGTTATCATAACTGTAGGTAGGGAGTGAACATTGGACTAAAAATTATACCAGTACCCAAAGTTTAAGAGGCATTTTACAGTGTTTTACAGTCTAATTTCCCTTGCCTCTCTGATTATATAAAAGTTTTCATAGCTGACAAACTATCGAGGCATATCAATAATATGTCAGTAAATAATTCCATAGCTTTATCTAAATTTTTATAGGACGATTAAATTATCATCCATTTATATATCCCTGTATTTTTACATATTTAATATACATAAAATATTTTGAAAACATTTGGATAAATTAGGAAAATTAAAATGCATTTAATAAAAGAAAAACGCCTATTATTTTTTTGGCTTTGATTGTTTTTAAATAAAAATAATTTTAAATGCGAAGCATCTCAAAATTTGTTAGTCATTTTGGTGCTTTCCTTAAAGTGCACCGAACCAAACACTTATTTTTGAAATAATTTAAAATAAAAGGTAAGGAAAAGGCTATTTTTTCCTGATGCCTAACCCCTTCGGGTCCTTGACTGTAGTGCCCACAAACAGATTGGCTACAAAGTATCAAAAATAACCTGATCTAACCTGACCACAAGAAATATACAAACAGACAAAAAAAAAACTTTTGATCTAACGTACAAGAAAAGGTGATTATGAAACTTTGGGTACCAGTGTAATTTACAGACCACTGCCCCTCCTTCCCTTCATGTATCTGATAAGAAAATGAAATGTAGAACAATTAACTTAATAACAAGGATCATAATTATCTACATAAGTAGCGCAGCAACCACGGAATAAGACAAATGAGGTTCAAACCAAATTTTCTACTCAAAGTTTTGAAGCCAACAAATAATAGGTCGCATTAATAAAACTTTGGGTACCAGTAAAATAAACAATCCAATATCCACTGCCTCCCTAAAGATAACACAGAAAAAACTGCTATTATCTAGATATATGTAGTACATATTTCTTTAGCTTTATTCTGCTATATTGAACTAATTTCAAGTATTTCTTTATTATTTTTTATTGATCATTTATTCTATTATATTAGTTACTTAGGTTTTTTTTTTCTGCAGCCTGAGATTTCAATAACTAATAAAATGATGAAGTTCTCCTTTATATGGAAGCTTCATAAGGTCCTTAACTGATATTAGGATGTTTTCCTGCCTTCTTTCACCGTTTTGAATACAGAGCCCCGAGATGATAAGGGCGCAGCAGTAAGTAAATTCTAGAGTAGATGCGCTGCTATTTAAAAATAAAACAATTAATAGGTGGAGCTTTTTATATGTCAAATATTAATTATATGGATGTTTTATTCAAATTTTAGCAAACAATTTTTTGTACAAGTTTAAAGTTAGTCCATAAGCAGCGGAACAATTGAAAAAATCTCACGAAAAATAAAACGTTCCAAAATTGGGCAGGGATCTTAAGGGATAAGACATTGGATTATAAATTTTAAATTCATCCCTATTATATGTCAATAAATAAAAAAACATATTGGTTGAAATATTTGGACACTACTAGTTTCAAACTAACTATTCAAAGTCAAATAAAAGTGTCCTAAGTTTTTGAGCCTACGAATAAGAAGCCGTGCTTTCAAGTTTTGGGTATCAGTGAAATTTACAGTCCAATGTCCTATCCCTCCGTGACTATAAGAAAAATAATGCGAATATTCAATCCCTCCCTTGGAAAAATCAAAATTTGTTACAAGTAGTATCTTAAGTTTCAAAGCCTGTAATAAATGAGATAGTTTTAACAAAAGACTTTGGGTATGAGTTTAATTTACAATCCAATGTCCCCTCCCTCCCTGGGAAAAATAAAATCTTCTGAATATCTGTCCGTACGTTGCTTATTCACTTTTTGTCAATTAATTTTCTCCTTTGTATATTTTTAAGACTTAAACTTAACTTTTTGCGTTTTGTGTGGTCTAAAATGGCTTTAAACATGTCCGTTCAATATGGCTGAAAACGCCTTCAAAATAGCTAAAATAAAAGTAAAAACATAGACTTTTAGAACTCCAAGACAAAGGTACTATGTAGTTCCATTAAAATTAGAAATATCTAGGGATCAGGATAAAACAATGTCCCAAAAATTTATGTACATATATCCATAATCATTTATAAAGAAACTTCCCCTCTTTGAATTAAAATTTTGGAGACTATTAGATTTACTAACCAATCAAGGGCTAATTATAGTACTTAAACGAATGAGATATCATAATTATAAAACTTTGAGAACTAATACAACTTAGGGTCTTATTTCACATCCCTCCCTGATTAAACCGACATTGGAATTATCTATCAGACATTACCACTTTTAGATTATTTAAATGTCGACACAATACTTTTATAGACAATGATCATATTGACTTCATGGTTGAAACACCAAAATTTTGTCAGGCTAACCTGCCATGTAATGTGTCAGTTAATCACAGGGAAGTAGGTATCAAAATTATGCTGGTTACCAAAACTTTTATGAATACTTTTTTGATTTGGTGACTTAAGAACGTTGGGTACTTTTTATTAAATCTTGATTTGGGTTATAACACTGACCAATCTTTCAAACCAGTAAATTTTATTTACAGCAGGGGTAATCAATATCATTGGGGACATTTATTTCCATTGTCTTATCCCTTAGGATCCCTGGATAATCAGCATAAAGATCTTCACACACAGACACACACACACACAGACATGTGTGAACTAATCACTTGATTATTCAATATTGAGGCGTTATCACTGTGTTTCATCATAATCAGGCACGTATGATCAAGGTTATAAATACAGGTTGCATTTTCTTTTACAGGGATCTTAAGGGATAAGACTGTAGCTTAAAGCATGTTGTCATGGAGGTGATGTGTTCCAATGTTGGTCTTATTTACATCATAACTAAAGACGTTAAAAGTTGTTCTTACTGCTGCTATGTCAGATGCGCGACAGTAAGAGTAGAGGAATGCAATGTTTGAGAAGAGGCACAATCTATTTGTTCTAGACAAAGGTCTTATTATCAAATGAGAGGATGTCTGATTAAGATATTAGGTTTGGCCCTATGTTGTCCTCAGAGATAAGGAAGAAGAAAATGGAAAATAAATTAATGTACGTACGTCGTACACCTCCAATTTTGACAAACAAAACTATCCCTTATGTAGATAAAAATTAAAAATTTAGTGCAAAAGTTTGGACACTGTATATTAATTTATATTTGTCATATCCCAGAACAATATAAAGGTATTTGGGTGTGATATAACATTAAATTAAAAGAATAGAGGAGCAGGAGCGATATGTCAAATTGCCCACAGGGCGGGGACCCTGTTCCGATTTTGCATTGGGTCTTTGAAATCAGCCGATAACGTCGGAAATATAAACACAAGGTTCCTACAAAGAACAGAAATCAATTTGCTAGCAAACGAAAGGGCTTCACTATGGCTAGGTAATTGTCTGGATTTTACATCTATACTTAACATTTATTGATATAACCACATTATTTACTTGTAGATTTATTACCTTTGACACATTTTTTCTTCCTGCATTGATAACCTTGATGAGTAAATAGTAGAATTATGACTTGGCTAAGTTTTGTTATTGTCCTTGTGGGTCAAATCTATACAGGGTGACAAGGGAACAAAAAAAATGTTTACATTGCTTTCCCTAAATGTACCTGCACTGGAAACTCGGCCCTATTCCCTTTTTTTTTTAAAGTAATGGGGAGTTGGGTGGATTTTTTACAATGCGTAACCACTTTGGGAGTCATAACCCCCCACCCGCCCATTTTTTTCAATCTTAATGAACCGATCATTTAACAATTTTTATGTAAGTTTCACATTGGTTCAATAAAGGTTTAAGGCTATTATATGGCAATTTGGTCCATAGACAATATTTCCACCCCCACCCCTTTTTATAAATATAAATATTTTTTTAATGGACACTCTGTTTTAGTTATAATCTGAAATAAACAATCAAAAGATCGCACAAAGTCATTTCGTTTAAAGTCATTCGTCACAAGGACTTACACATACATACACATACACACACATACATACACATACATACACATACCCACACACATACATACACATACATACACATACACACACATACATACACATACACATACACACACAAAAACATGTTAGTTATTAGTAGTGCAGCTACTCTTTAATTAGGACATATCCATCTGTAGATCCATTCCTTCATGAAATACTAAATTAAAGTAATTTTGCTTGCACAGTTTCATGATATTTTATAATGGTGATTCATATAAGCATAATTTTGTAAGCTTTAAATCTTTATAATCAAGTCTTAAAATGTTATTATATCCGTATTCCTTTGGAGATTGAAAGTGCGTTGTTTGTAAAACGCAGACATTAAATAATTTCTACATATTTTAAGGCCTATTTTTTTAAAACTATCTATCCGTTAAGATCCCGCTACTTTCTGAATCCATTGAGTTACCTTTATAGGTCCTGGGTTGATTTAGGCTATTTTTAGTTTCGAAATAATTTAATACTTTGCTTGCGTCTCCACCTATCTTTTCTAAAAAGGAACCCCTATACGCTGGGGGCGCAGTAGTATTTATAAGAATATTATATTTCTGGAAATCTAAAACTCTACAGAAACCTTAAAACTTTATTGAAATGTCACTATTTTTTGAAAAATATTAATATTTCAATTTTAAACATTAAGGATTAAGCAGAATGTTTTCTTTTTGAAAAGATTTCTAAAAAGAAAGATTGATTTTACTTTTTTAAAAATAAAAGTTATAAAGTACACAACTTTGATTCTTTTGAACTTTGATTCTTTTAAACCCCCATCCCTTCTACCCCTTCCCTTTACACCAAAACCAGCGGTTAAATTGCTCAGTTATATATGAAATATGGTTAATTTTGTGCATGTTGACAAGGATTAGATGTGATTTAATCGAAATATATTTTACAAATTGAGCTGTGTGTTTTTCCCTAGATAGTCTCTTTTCAAAAACGTTGCTGTGTATTATTCAATTTACTTTTTTAATAGGGTTCTTTATCAATTGGTTTTAATTTGTCTTATTTCATAAACATTTCTATTTAGTATTCAAAAGAGGGACATTAGTATTTTGTTTTTGGTATTCAAATGTGTTTTTATTATTTTTGTGTTTGGTATTTTTTGAAAATGTTCAAATTTACTAAAAGCCACATAAACTTTCTTATAAATAACGCACTTTTATGTACCAAATGCCCTTATTCACTAAAAGCCATTGACACTTAATGGTTAGATGGTGTCCCAAGGCCTGGATTAAGTAAGCATATTTATATAATATTTCTTTTATGTTGTTTACTAAAAGCCATAATTACTTACTGGTAGATGATGTCCCATATAGAGACAGAATAACATTATTTATTTCCATAGTTGTTAGTAATATTTTTAAAAAAGAAATTGTCTCAATTTACAAACAGCCAAAAACACTTGTAACTTACTGGTAGATGATGTCTAATATAGAATAACGTTATTTATTATTTACATAGAGAGGTTAGTAATAATTTTCAAAAGAAAATTTCACAATTTATGAAAAAGCCATAGTTTCTTACTGGTAGATGGTGGGCCATATGGGGATAATATAACGTTATTATTTTCCATAGACGTTAGCAACATGGACTGGGTTAAGTAAGCACATTTATTTAAAAAAATCCTTCTATGTTATTTACTAAAAGCAAGAGATACTTACTGGTAGATGGTGGGCCTATGGGGATAATAAAACGTTATTAATTTCCATAGACGTTAGCAACAAGGCCTGGGTTAAGTAAGCACATTTATATAAAAAAATCCTTCTATGTTATTTACTAAAAGCCATAGATACTTACTGGTAGATGGTGACCCATGGAGGGAAGGTAGTCCATATTTGTGTAGTAGCAGCCATAGTTGGAATAATAAGATTTTTCTCCTCCCAGATAACCAACAGAACCTCCCTGTAAAGAAAAAAGATACATGGGTCTTAATAGCACTCTATTTCATTTGTCTATTGTCTGTTAATTTAAATAACTCTATTATTTTATCTATCTTCTATTATTGTCTGTCTGTCTGTCTTTTTGTATTTGTCTATATGCGTTTCTGTTCTTTGTCTGTTTGTGTGTCTGTCTGTCTATTTGTCTGTCTATCTGCCTGTATATCTGCCTGTCTATCTATCTGTCTGTCTTTCTGTCTGTTGTTCTGTCTGTCTTTCTGTCTGTCTTTCTGTCTGTCTTTTTGTCTGTCTTTTTGTCTGTCTTTCTGTCTGTTTTTGTCTGTCTTTCTGTCTGTCTGTCTGTGTATCTGTCTGTCTTTCCGTGTGTCTTTCTGTCAGTCTTTCTATGTGTCTATATGTGTGTCTATCTGTATGTCTTTCTGTCTGTCTATCTGATTGTCTGTGTGTCTAACTGGTCTCTGTCTTTCTGTCTGCATGTCTACCAACTTATCTATATATCTATCCATCTGTCTTTCTGTCTGTCTGTATGATGTAGGTCTATATATGTATCTCTTTGGTTACCTTATCAGTTAAGTAAGAATGTTTATCCTGAAGGTATGAAGATGAGCTAGAGAGCAGGTCTCCTCCCCCCGCAGGGCTAATACTAAAAAGAGACGATTACAATATTGACTAGATACAATTGAATTGATACATAATTAATATAAACTTAGTACCAGGCTTTCATTTGGCATTCTTGCAATATCCAATTCCAAGGGACGACTTTATGGCTTTAATAAATAATGACCATGGCTGACTCTTAGGATATACCTGTATACTTATTTTTTTACTGGGCCCTATTATATTTGTATTATAATATACTATTCTTTTTATCAATAAAAAATTAAACAATAATAAAATTCGCTGGCTTCGCTACTTATGGACATACTTGTCAATAACATGTAAATTAAAATAAATAATTTTTTTTGGCTTCTTTTATGATACTCTTTCAAAATATATTCTAATTTAATGCAAAATATTAATATTTGAACATTCTATTAATTAAAATAGAATATACTGTAATTAATATTTCCAGTATGGCTTCAAACCGATTGATATCCGCTGGATTAGAAACAGTTCTCAGCCATACTGAAAAATCATTTATAATTTCAAATTACAAGCAATTTTTCTTCGGCCTCTCGTCGGGGCTAACAAAACTGGTTTTTATCTTTTACTTATTCATTTCAATACCCGTGGAAAGCTGTAAACAATACGATGCAATAAATAAATACCGTATAAATAGTTTAGCAACTCAGAGATTTAGAGAGATAAGACAATGAACGATAAATTAGTTTACAATTCCATAATGATTACAATTACCATTTTTGTAGATTAAGCATATTGCGCGAATATTTGGATACCAACAAAGTTAAGAAACAACTAATTAAAATTTAACAAAAGTACCCAAGCTCAAAAAAAACTTTCAAATTTCTTTTTTTGTTACTTTTATTGAATTTGATTGCACTGGTTCCAAACTTTTTAACCAATAATCTACAGAAAGGGTAATTTTGTTAATCATCACTGGGGATGTATATTTATCGTCCATATTCTTGTCCCTTAAGATCCTTGAAATTCATAATCATACATATATCAAAAGAACATACTTTAATTATCCAATCAAAGTTGGGTTCTAATCTATAATACAAAGTAGAACGATGTCTGTCTGTTTGTTTGTAGCGAAGGATTTCGCTAACCGCTGAACCGATCGGGTTCTCCTTTACAGGGTAGCTTCTTATAGGTCCCGGGAAGGTTTATAACGATTTTCTTAACCCCCCAAAAAATAATTTTTTTTTTCTTTTTAAAACTGAAATTAAAATTGTGGGGTCGACTACCCCCCTCTCAAAAAAAAAAAATTCTCCATCCAAAAATTTTTAAAAATTTTTCATTTAAATTTAAAATACGAAAAATTGGTTTGATCAAACCTCTTGGGGCAAAGCCGCTAGTTATTATAAATTAAAAGAGTATTCTTAAATTATAAATGGGTTGTATAAAGAAGATTTTTTTACAAAATAATTCTTATAATTTTGCTCTCCGATTCATCGATATGCTTTTAAGAACCCACCCCATGAGTAGTGCTACTCTATAACTTACTTGGCCGGACTCCAAATAGGATTGTACAGGGCAGAGTTGGAACTTGAGGTGGGGCCACCACCGCCCCCACCCCCCAACCCACCTCCGTGGCCCCCAATACTCAGGGGATCGGTGCTGCTGGATGGGGGGGACCCGCGCTCCATCTTGAAGGGGGAGTCACGTATCCCTAAACAGTAAGTTTACCTATAGCATTGTACCTTATCGTCCTAGAATCAACATTTCAAAAATAAAGTGATAAGATAATTATAATATAACATAAAAAAGGTCACAATTAAAAAAGGAAAAAATCAGCATGTTTGAAATAGACATAAGGACGTTCTGGCAATGACAATAAAGTTATAATTGTACCTGACTGTTACAGGAATCATCAAGCGGAATTATGCTAATGTGCCTATATTTCTTCTTACTACTTATTTGGTCAAAAATCAAAGAGTTGGTTGTCATTTGAATGTTACCTAGTGGGCAATAGAGCTTCGTATCCCCGAATTACAAGCTGATGATGCCCTTGGCTTCTATCTATGATGTCTTGAAGAAGTCGAAGGACAATCCCTCCCGCCCCAACGATGTAATTAGCTAGGTAATGCTGAAGAAAGGGTAGTAGATTACCTGAGATTGGGGAAGGCGAAGGTGAGGCGGGTAGGCGCGAAGGGGGCGGAGATTTTGAGGATTTTGACTTTAAAAGGCGGGTCTTCTCTGAGGACTGATTCTGTTTCGCCTGCTGTCGACATTTGGCTCGCCGATTTTTAAACCATACCTGAATCAATTAATTTATTACCTAGATGTTCTATCCAAAGCAATAATCCGTCCAATCTTAAAAGGATTTAGCAGAATGTTTACATCCAGTCACATATGATTTATTTTATTATTATTTTTTTTGGACCAAACTAATTATCCAAGAAAGGGTTAAACTAATCAATCAAAATCTTTATAGCTGACTGATTATTTCAATGAACTAAAAAAATAGTTCTTTTGCACCAAAAAGTGTACAAGTTATAACCAATAATGTGGATCTCACACTGTGTTTCCAATGAATATTGTACTAGCAGATGATTTTATCCAAAAGGTTTAGTGATCTTTTTCCCTTATCAATTGGACAGGATAGCTATCCCTTGCTTGTACTTATGTTACTCGCAAAAGGTTTCGTGAATATTTTTCCTAACTTATTTGACAGGATATCTATCCCTTACCTGGACTCTAGATTCTGGGAGATTTATCTTCAACGCAACTTCTTCGCGCATAAAAATATCTGGATATCTGGTTTTCTGGAACAGGGATTCTAGCACATCAAGCTGTGCCCGTGTGAATGTGGTTCGTTCTCTCCTCTGTTTTCTAAAATAAAAAAGTTAAATCAATTCAGGGATTTTAATGGATAAGACATTGGATGATAAATTGATGTACTATCCCAATTATGTAATGTGAAAATCATCATGTAGTTTAAAATAATAATAGGAAAATGGTTGACACTGCTATTTTGTAGCACCCAATATAAATTTGATTAAAGTTATATACAGTTTGTAATTCAACGAATAACAGAACGATTATAAAACTTTGGGTAACAGAAAAATTTGCAATCAAATTTCCCCTCACTCCCTGTCATATGGTTTTTTTATAGAGACTTCTAAATAGCTAAATTTGTTTGTGCTTTTCAAAACAGGTACTAAGCTATTTTTTTTGGATAGAAACAGCTAACTCCAGCAAGTTGCGGAACAATATACTTTAAGATAAGATTAGTTGCTAGTCAGATGTATAAAATACCTTTATTGCAATTATTTTGGCCGAATACCCCCCCCCCCCTCCCTGTCAAAACTTAAAGCACCCTGACTTCTTATTTTATGTTTTATAAACAAACAAGTATCTTATTCGTCGCTTAAAACCTTGAGTACTTTTTCAAATCTTGATTTGGTTCCAAAATTGCAAACACAAAAAATTTTCACCCAATGCATGGTTAAGTGGGTTAAGAGAGAAAATGTGTAAAAACTCAAAGAAAACACTAAACCTTAAAAAATAAGGTTCATGTTATTTGATGCATAAACGAAAGACAGACGGACAAAACAATTTTTAAAATAGATGTACACATGTCTTAGGAATCTTGACTAAAAATTTCAACTATTTATCTTTGATATTAGACGAGAAAAACACTTTCCCCCATAGCGTTACTGACTGAATTATAGAGTATCTTCCCTACAAAAAAAGGGTTCTACCGAAGTTTTGTGTTATTATCTAAATAAAAATAATTATATGTATCTAAAAATTGTTAAACGGTCAGCCATATGGGGGTAGTCATTATGATGCCAAACTTTTTAAAAACTGAGATGTCACCCTAGAATATTAAAAAGAAGCCTATTTTATATCCAAAAATAACTTCTTAAAGGATTATTTTTTGATAATATATTTTTCTCAAAAAAAACTTATGAATAAAGAAGGAATATAGCTAATATTATCAATAAGGGCTTCCTGATTTTTTAATAAAAGTCATAAAATACTTTTTAAAATAAAATGAATATTAATTTCATGCTTAATACTCAATTATTTTTTTTGTAGAGGCATCTCTATGAATATAGTTTTTGGAAAATTGAAGTTACTTGGCTGCTATTTGAAGTACACAGTAACTTTTAAAAAAACAATGGGATCTTAAGGTACAAGACAATGGAAGATAAAATTATATAAACAATGAGTAATGATAGTCTAATACCCTTTCAGGAGCTTAAATTATTTGTGGAAAAATTTGGACACTGAATTAGATTTGTACTAAACAATTAAGCATTAGGTAATAAAAGTCACGATTAAAATAAATGGATGATAATAAGATCCCTTTCAAACAATTAGAAACTACTCTATAACTCACTTTGTCTGTCTATCCGTGCATGACTATGTTGCAGATTTTTCTAAAATTTCATTTCTAGATTATATTATATTTCTTGTGAATATTCCTTTGACAAGTAAGCATGTAATTGTTAGCTTGTTATTGCTGTGCTACTTCTGGACATGATTTTCCCTGGAGATGCGACATCTAAATTTCAAAATTCTTTGAACGTACAGACAAGACTTTATAGAAATGCTTCGCATCTAGATCACTTTATTTATACCCTCTATAAATTAGCACAATATAAGACTTTAGTCTAAATATTGATTGACAGTTTATAGTAATTATCTCGCGCACTTCAGGGCATAAGACACAGATAATATGGTCAGCCCTCAGGCAGTTTTAATGTATTTTTTATGCAATTTCAGGCCTATTATTACCAATATAACACTATATATGGGTAATACTAGCCTATCCATTGTAATCTATATGTGATTGACCAATGTTATAAAATCTTAAAATCAGTCAGTTATTTACTATCTCTTGAACTATTATGTTCTTTCTTCTCTCGTGGCTTAAAGGTAATGATCTTAGTTAATTTAGCATGCATTGTAGTTTAAATTTAGGTTCCTTAGTACTTAGCATGAATTGTGCCTAGGTCTTATGTTAGAGGCCTAACACTATGCACAATTAGATGCTTTGGACTCAAGGCAATCTCCTGTCCTACACTACTTATATTTATTATCTCCTATCCTGTATCTTTCATACTTAATTGATTCACTTGTAATATAAATACACTTTATAAAACCATCTTCCTTCTTATGTACTTGATATACTTATATGATATAGATCGGACATCATAACTAGCCATTTATTCTTAATTTAAAGCAATATAATACCGTGCATGGGTATTTGTTGAACAGCCACAGGTTCAACCAAATTCGTATTATACTTGTGGGAATAAAAGGAAAATCATTCTTCACTGACAAGCCGACTTTGAGAATGTCTATGTGTATTGCAGTAAAAGTAGGATTTAAGTAGTACTCATAGAAGATCGATCTCCATATCACAGATTTTGGACAAGCGCCCCATTCGCACAACCATCCCTGTCTTGTCTAAACATGCACTGGGATATGGCATTCGAAGAAAATTAATTTGCCCATACAATGTATAATAAAATGAAGAGAAAAATTAATGCTGTAGGTAAAAATAAGGATTATTTTTCTAATGTTCTTTAAGTGCCCTATCCCTGTTCTATTCCGTTAATTATACAGGGTGAGTGGAAAAGTTGTTTCAGCAATAATTAACACTTGAAAATTTGTGTCCAAAAACTTATGTATTTTTATATATGATAGAATTGATTTCAAAAGAACCCCTTTAAAGAAACTTTATAGTAAAGTAGCTGGATATTTTTGTATGTTCACTATAATCTCAAAAACCATTGGACCGATCTGTCCAAAATTTTCAGAAAAGATTATTATGCTTTGAAAAAAAAGATTACACCCAAAAATGTCAGTAGAAATTTGTTTTTGTAAAAATGCTCAAAATTTTGAAACAACTTTCCAGTGACTCACCCTGTATACCTGTTTGTAGAGCCAGTTAGGTAGGGGTCTGAGTAGCCCATGGAGTGATGGAGCCCCGTGGGGTCCATACTGCTCATGGGCAGGTGCAGCCCGTTCACACCATATCCAGTCTTGAAATACGCCTGCAAACATTATATTATAATTTTTGAAGAAGAAAAAAAACATATTTTTGATGCTTTTTATATGTATAGGTTAGGTTAGATTGATTAAAGGTTAAAAGAGCACCGTAGGGATAGTGCCCCTAGATAAGAGATAGACTCCCTGCAATTTTTTTTACCAATATTAAAATAAAATTAGGAGTTGGGGGATTTGTATAAAATTAAGTTTGAGTGAAATCGCTTTATAATACAAAAATACTTTATAGAACTTACTGAGGTTTTTTTTAGTATTCTTTGTATGAGATTTGAATGAAGCTCTTCATAGTGCCAATAATTAAATGATGTCTTTCAAAACAATTTACCAATGATAGGCCAATACAAAGACTAAATTACCAATGGCAAGCCAGTATACATTTTAATTGACCAATAGTAGGGCAGTATGACGTTATTTATGAGGCACTATAAAAAGCTACGATTTTGATATCCATGAGGGAGGAGGGGATGGCTTACCTGCATAGCAGACTGGGGGGAGCACCCCGTGGTGAAAGGTGGGAACGCCAGCTTGTAGTCGTACAGCCTGAAATATATATCATAATTATGGAGTTTCTTTGCTTACTTTTTCATATAAAAGTAACAGGATTTCTCTTATTTAATAATTTATTCCTTTAAGAACAAACTATACATAATTAAATCACATAGTCTTGAATTATTAATATATACAGTTTATAAAATAGCACATAAATTGATAATAACAAGCGATATTATAATATATTGTAAAAAAATTATCTAGTTATATTTGGAGACAGTTTGAAAATCAAATACTAAAATATTTTGTGTTGTCTTTATATTTCAAAACAAAATTAATAAATTTTTCAATGAGATATGTTGATATACCACCTTTATCTAATAATTTTGAACAGAATTGAGCTAAAAGCAATGTTTGAGAAAAATAATTGTTTTCATTCCATCTTGATAGACAAGGGTCTTTACTAATTTTTAGCGCCCTGTCTTTAGCTGCTAAAATGAGCATCGAAATTTGAGCAAAATCGTCACCTTTAAAGCATTCATAATAGATGTTAAAAAGAAAGAAATTTTCTTTAAGGAAAATGAACTCAGGGCAACCTTGGAAATAAATTTCATCTAGAAAAATAGCAAGACAATGGGCGAAGTATTTCGGGAATTTGCAGAAAAAAATTGCATGATCTGAATCATTTTTTACATAACATTTAGTACAAATATCACTATCTATTAGATTCCATTTGAATAATTTTGTACAACTTACCAGTGTGCGTATGTATTGTTCAAAAAGGAATCCTTTATAATATAAAGTTATAGGTAGATCAAGAACAATCTTAAAACTATTTTGAAAACTTTCAATATCTGGGAACCATTTTTTATCTACCTTTCTAGTTTCTATTGAAGGATGAATACTAGCAATTTTTTTCTTATGCATTTGTTTGAAAAAAAGCGAAAAAATTGATGGTGTCTCATATGTAAGATAAAAAAGAGGTTTTTCTGCATTTTTATTCTTATGCAAAGATAAACATTGTAAGGAACTAAACTCAAACTCATTTGAAATGTTTATAACCACCTCTTTTAGTTTTGCATAAATTTCCTGGTGATTGGCTAAATTTTCTATCAAATTTTCTTTAATAACAGGAATATAAAGATATTTTTGCTGAATTGTTATACTTTTTAATATAGAAGCAATAGTCTTTAAATTACATCTATCAAGGATTATACTTTCTCTACTGCTAAATTTAATGTCTTTAGACCAATAGGATGAAGTAATGGGCGATTGCAAAAATGTCTTTGGATTTTTTTCTAACTCTTCTAGAAAAATTTTAGATTTTTTAAACATTGTTTTCCCCTGAGGTGGGTATAAAGACATAAATTTATTACTGTATTTTTTCAACATATTAGAGCCAAAGTTCTTAAGAATAGAAGAAATAGGTACATGCTTTTGTTTTAGAATTATAGCTAGATTTGAATTAGGGTATTCGTTGGCATGTTTAAGGATATTAAAAAAGCTTGTTATCCAAATAGAAAAACTTTGCTGTTCTGGTAAAAGCATATTTAAACCGCCATCGTGAAACTCTGATTCAATTCTCTTTTTAGCTACTTTGTATCTGTGACTTGATCCATTTGACCAAAGAAATTTAGAAGTACTTTTCCATATTTTTTTTGCATATCACATTATTTGGTGAGTAAATTCTATATATGTGCAAAGCACAGGAATTCATGAATGAAAGGCACAGATTTCTTCTCTTAAAAATATTTGTTCCATGGTTAAAATGCATATTTTTAGAACGATTATTAAGTTTATTCAATAATTCTTTATATGTTAAATTTAGAGAAGTTGCAAAATGAAAAGACAAGTAAACTCCTAAATGTTTAACAATATTACAGGGTGTTCCCAAAGAACTTAAATTTACTGGACAGTTGCCATATGTTAAAATTTTTGTTTTTTTGAAGTTAATTTCTATATTTACTGTTGACTTTAGTTTTTTAAGTAAATCAGATAAAGGGGTCACATCTTTTTCAGTTTTTAGAGTTAAAGCTTTAAAGCCGTCATCGGCAAAAAATATGGCTGGCAAATTGTGTTTTTGTGACATTAATTTACTGTTTAAGCAAGAATAAAATAAGTGATTATAAATAACAAATTTATTTGCACTACTAGGGGCACCCTGTGGAAATCCCAACTTAATTTCATATTGTTTTGATATATGATTATTTACAACCACCCTAAATTTGCCTCCATTAGAAATAGATGCCCAAACTTTGGCAAATTGTGGTGAAAAAATGTGGTTTAGTATCTTATCAGATACTTCATATAACGTTTGATCATATGCTTTTTTTAAATCAAAGAAAACTAATTGGGAATCTATTTCTTTAGACTTTATATAGTTCATTATAGCAGTGATAGATATTGTAGCAGTAGCCATGTGCCGTTTCTTAATAAAGCCAAATTGATCAGAATGTACAATTTTACTCATGAAAGGAGCAATTTTATTGTTTAATGCTTTGTCCAAAATTTTTTGGCTGTTTTCAGATAAATAAATTGGCCTTAAATTATCCGGATTTGATGAATCTAAATCTTTTTTTGGAAGAAAACAAACATTTTTGATCTTAATAAATGAAAAATCTGAATTATCTAAATCCATGTCGTACATTTGATTAAATGCATTAGTTGCAAACTTAGGGACATTTTGAAAAAGAAACATAAATAAACTTTTTGGCTGTGATGTTGGTCCAGGGCTACTACGATCTTTAAGAGATTTTATGACTTTTAGAAACTCCTTTGTACTACTATATGGAGAAATAGCATTTTGTATTTTAGGAAAAATATCATCCAACTTTAAATTAAAAGTTTCTAAAAGATTAGTACATTAGTATTAGTGTATATGTGTGAAGCAAAACCGAAAATAGTTCTACTTTGCAGTAAAGGTTCTCATTGGTCCAGGGAAGTTTTTTTATCTTATTTTAATTCAATGTAGATAGAAACCTTAAAACCTTAAATTGAATTTGTGTTTGTCTTAAATTGGTATTTTCAGATTTTGCAACAGCCAACCCAGGTCATAAAAGTAGCAAACTATGCTTAAAATTATGTGAAATTTATCTAATTATAATTTGTAATATGATTCAAACTTTTTATAATATCATTTGTGAACAATAATTTTTATCAATGTAAATTGTTTAATACCTTGTTTTTTTGTAGCGAAACTGCTCTATAATTTACTTCTCTGTCTGTCCGTCAGTTTGTCACCCTATCAGTCCCTAATGGAAAATGTAATTTTTTTGTTTGCTAAATATTAATTACTACTGATTTTTAAGGTGAACATCTGCTTAATAACTCATAACGAGTTTGACCATCCTGTTTGTGCTTCGATACTTATGGATTTTGTTATCCTTATATCTTTAATTTCTAAAAAATCTAATGAACATTTCAAATAGGTATAGTAAAATTAATTCCTCAAAGGGAGAATTATAGAAAAAAAACTATGAAAGATTATAAATGTTTTCTCAAATTAGTTAAAAATTATTGCAGCTATTTTGCAGTTTGTTTGTTGGAACATATATATGCTATTATTGTATATTCATGTAGTTTGGAATTGTTCTTTTGATTTAAAACTTGAAAATATATCTGAAGCTTGTTTTTGGATATAATAATGGTAGATAAATTAATGTTACCGTAATCAAAAATTCCCTCATATATTTCTTATTTCTTTTCATGCTCCCCAAAGCTCATGCGATGGCTTAAACTTTTGACACTAATTATAAAATCATGATCTAACTTTTCTACCAATAATCCAAATCTCTAGAAGGTATACTTTTGTTCATCATAATTGGGGGTATATATAAATTTATCATTTATTGTCTTATCTCTTAAGATCCCTATATTTAGTAAGATTGTTTATTATATTTCCAGTAGTTGTTTTTTGAGAACATATTAATAATCTAATATAGATTTTATCAATTCAAGCTGTTTTTAGTTTTTTTAACAGGTTTTTAAAAATTATATACAGGGTGGGGCAAATAAGACCGGACAAATTCTAACTTCTAAACAAATGAACATAAAATCGTTAATTTTAAAGATTTTATTGAATTTTAAAAACTGGCAAGCAAAAAAGGTATATATCTAATAGATTATTCAATAAAATCGCCGCCAGCTTCAATCACCGCCTTCACCCGCCCCCGGAACCGCCCGCAGGCCCTGGTCACCATGTCTCTATCCAAGCTGGCGTAGTTCTCCTTGTTGGTGGCAATGAGAGAGGTCTTTGTTTTATAGGCATGTCTATTGGTGCATGCTTCAAAGTAGCCCCAGGCCCAAAAGTCCATTGAATTAAGATCGGGCTGCTGGGAGGCCACATTTCCTTAGGAAAATGAGTAACCGCAGGATCCAAATTCACCTAACTTTAACGCTAGCCTTTGACACGGAGGCTCTTATTTGGACCACAGTTGAGCTGGAACGACGTTCTATACCTTTTTAGAAATGGTATGAAGATTCAGCTAGGGTTGTCAACGCAATCCATAGTCTAAAATGAGTTTTTAAGTTCCATATGGGTCTCTAACGTCGCGAACCGAGAAATTTTCATAATTTCACACAATTTTTGACATCTTAAAATCTGCCACGTTTCACTTTGCCGGAGTACTTATACAGCCAAGCCACTTTAGATAGAGAGCTCTAGTCTTTTCTAGTGTCTTATTTGTGTATCTAACAGTATCCCCAGCAAGTTGCATAACTCTACCTCATCTACAGATGGGCTGAGATCCGATTCAATGGGCCCTAGTCGAGCATCCAGATTATTCAACCGGCGCATTTCGAATCTGCCTTGTTGAACATAAGCGCGGCCAGATCGGAGTACGAGCCCATCTTCGTCCAAAGATTTTTTTATGCTAAAAGGTAATTACCTAAGCTTTTTATAGTGGGGTCAAACGTCCTGATTGGTCAAGTAGTTTTGGCGCTATGGCCGTTTAAAGTTTGTCCGGTCTTATTTGCCCCACCCGTACATTACAAGGTCTTAATATAACCAAAACAGCGGGATAGTTTGTGTTAGGGTAGTTTCGGACCTAATTGTCCATGTTATCTCGAATTTTCAAGGATTCTAAGGTATAAGGCAATAGACTATAAATTTGTATTCTCAATGATAATAAACAAAAACAACCCGTCAAAGGATTTTAATTATTGGTGCAAAAGTATTGGCACACTAATAAAAATTCAATAAAATTACCAAAAGTTTTAGCCAATAAAGAAGATAGCGTATTTATAATGTTTTGGGTACCAGTGAAATTTACAGTCCAATGTCCCCTCCCTTCTTGATAAAAATGTAAATAATTGATTTCCTCAATTATGATAAACAAAAACACACAATAGATTAAAATTATTAGTGCAAAAATGTAGACACTTATGTAGTGTACCACTCAATAAAACTTTAATACAAGTACCCAAAGTTTTAAGTTTAAGTTAGTAAATAAAAGAGTGTGATTATTATAATTTGTGTACATTAACTATAACTTATAGTCTAATATTTTTTTCCGAAATCGCTGACATCGATATATTATTTTTAATTTACTAATGTTTTTAATCTTTTTTAATCTTCTTAAAATTATTAAAATATAATTTGACAAATATATTATTCTATTGTTTTTTTTTATTTAATCCGTATAAAGGGCAAAAACCAGGTAGGGAGGGGACATTGGAGGTAAATAATAATGTAGGTACCCAAAGTTTTATTAAATCGCTCTCTCATGCCTTAGCATATTTTTTTGTATTTTCATCCCAACTTGATTGATTAGTTCACAAAAGAAAGAATCAAACCAATAATATTGAGCTACAGAAATGGTAATTTTGTATATCACCATTGGGATGTATATCAATTAATTGTCCATTGTCTTATCCCTAGAATCCGTAGCAATAATGTTTTTCCAGTATGGCTTTGAAATCGATTAATATCTGCAGGATAATAACTGGTTCTCAACCATACTGAAAAACAATGACAATTTGCCACGGATATCAAATAGAAATAAGCCCCTTGAGGCTAACAAAACTGCTCTTGCTTTTTTTATTTGTTGATATCTACATACAACTTTTAAATAGAAATCAATTAATTTGTCGTAACTTTTTCGTTAAATAGATTTTTAAAGTCTCCCCTCCTCAAATAAAAAACAAAACAATTACTCACTTTTAGATAATATTATAATTTACTTAACAATTGTATAATTATTTTATTTGAATATATGCAGTAATTTAATCAATTTTAAAATAGGGTACATTTTAAAAACTTTTAATAAATTAAAATTTAAACTATATTACTTAAATAATATTTTAATAACGAAATGGAATAAAAACAAGGATGACAACATCTAAAAAAAAGCGAAGCTTCTAGATATAAAAGATACTAAAAACAAACATATGGACTAAGTAAGTTATAAAGTAGATGCACATTAGTATACTTGACATTTATCTTTGACAGCAGTTAAGAAAACCCACCACTGTTTCCATGAATTGTTTTCTGGAGGACAGTTTAAATTATAGAGTAGATTTTATACTTATAAACATCATAAAGAGATACAGATAAATAATTTAATTTAACCGAAAATCATTTGTTTTATTAAATTTCTCGAAAATTGATTATTCTAATGACAAAATAACGTTATATTCTTAATAATCCTAAAAGGGTACTTTAAAAGTTCAAAAGTATTAAAAAATTATATTTAACTAATTAAATTGTAAAAAGGACAACAATTTTTAAATATAGCGCAGCAAAAATATGAAGTTTTATGTCACACAAATCTTAATTTTTAAAACCCAACCTCTTGTCTATCTATTCTTTCAGCTACTATACAAAGTAGAATGATGTCTGTATGTCTATCCATTTGTCTATCTGTCTGAAGCTTAAGATCTTTGATTTTTTGGAATATACATCTAGGCATATCATATTCTGAGCTGGCTCCTATTTCCAAATAAATATTTCTGAATATTACTTATTATAATTTTCAAATGACTTACGAAAATTCCCCCTCCTCACGTCCAATTATTTTATTTTATTTTGTTTGTCTTTGAGATAAAAGTTTAAAGAGGTGGTGTGGTTTGTTTTTACTAACAATCTGTTACATTTCCTGGGAGGGGTTGGAACATTGACATTTCCCCCCCTCTATTAGTGTTATTTTGCAGTGATCTAAAGGGATAAGATAATGGCCGATAAATTGATGCACTTCCGCAATGATGGTAGACAAAATTACTCCTTCTGTAAATTAAAATGAGTGGTTGAAACGTTTGGACACTCAACTTAAAGAACCAACCAATCAAAATTCAATAAAAGTCCCAGAAGTTGTTAAGTCAACAAATTAGAAAACGTTAATATAAATATAAAATTTTGGGGACTAGTGCAATTAACAGCCCAATGTCCTCTCCATCCTGACTCAGTGGACGTGTTGACCACCACTTTGGAAAAACTAAGGGGGTGTATCCTTAAGAATTTTTTCAAAACCCCAAAAGATTTGATATGCCCCAACCTCAATCTAATGTTTCAAAGGTCGCCAAAAATCTCCAGGAAAATATTCTCCGTTACATATGGTAACACTAAAATTTGCCCCCCACTCGCTTAAAAAAAAAAAATACCTACACACCAATGTAAATTTTACCTTAAAAATTGTACAAAAATTTGAGCCTGCTTTGTGTGCCATTATATATATACCCCTCTCCCAAACCTACAATACTCTCCTATTAGGTATTTTTACCAGACAGATTAAAACTTGGAGAAAACACTTATCTTTAAATATAAAATCTTTAAGAGAAGAAAATTATTCTACCGCAAAACTTTATAAGATTTTCAACTTTTCGAGGGAGAATTATTGAGATATTTTAGACTAGTAAATTGCGAGAAAAAAAATCATTATTACTTTTAAGAAGTTTAAGATGCTTTCCGTTCAAAGTGCCTGTAGAGAAATAGATGAAAAATAAGGGAGAAGTGGAATTTTACTTTTCCTAACTTATGCTGAGGTCCTAACCCTGTGGGGCCTATGTCTTCGGTGCCTTGGGTTCTTGCGGGACTACCCAGTATCTAACATAGCCTAACCTAACCTGACATAAAGTAGCAAACAAACAAACGAGATACAAGCTCCTGCCCTTATTTTTATTTTTTTCAATCTATAATACAAAGTAGCTTGATGTCTGTCCGTCTGACCGTCTGTCCGTCTGTCTGTCCGTCTGTCTGTCTGTCCCTTAAGATCTCGGTAACCACTGAACCGATCGGATTCTACTCTTCAGGGAATATACCTACTGGTCCTGTGGTGGTTTTAGGCTATTTTCTTGGGGGGTGGGACACCCCCAACCCCCCCAAAAATAAAAAAACCAACCCCCCCAAATTTTTTTTTTTACACTTTTTTGTAAAATCTCAGTAACTGCTGATCAAATTGGGCTCTACCCTTCTGGGAATATACCTACTGGTCCTCTGGTGGTTTTAAGCTATTTTCTTGGGGGGTGGGACACCCCAACCCCCCAAAAAATAAAAAAATCCCCATTTCCAAAATTTTTTTTTTATTTTTTTAAAACAAAAAACAGTAATTGGGGTGGGGGAACCCCACTGCAACATGGGGCAAAGCCCCCATGAATCCCCCCCCCACGAAAAAAAAAATCAAAATATTTTTTTTTAAATTTTAATTTTTGTGTATGCGAACAACCTAGGCCTGATTTTTACGAATTGAAATTTTTGTGTATACGGCAAACAACATGGGTTTAATTTGTACAAATTAAAATTTTTGTGCTTAAAGGCACAACCTGGGTTTAATTTTACCACAGAGTAATTAAACAAAGAATATTTTTTTGAATATTTCTATTAAGGAGGGTAGACTTCCCAAAACTATATAGGGCGAAGCCCCTAGAGGCTAGGGGCGAAGCCGCTAGTATGTTAAAAAATATACATGTTTATTTTAGAAATCTAAATTTAGTCTTATAATGATAATTTTCTGAGAGTGCACAAATAATGTTCACTTTGATTTTAACAGGGATCTTAAAAGATATGATAATGGAAGATAAATAGATTATTATGATAAACAAAGTTTCTTCATCTGTAGGTAAGAAATGTTAGTGAAAAAGTTTGGTTACTACTGGTTTGCAAAACCCATTATATATCTAATTTTATCTGTCTTTTATCTGATATTTACTTTCATGGATATTTTCATCCTTTTAATAGCTCTCATTATTGAAGCATGTTTAAGTTATCCTATTGATTTCAAACTTTGAACATTTATATTTAAACTATTTTGATGTTTGAATTGTCCTATTGATTTTAAACAATGTCGAATTTTAACATGTATAGTTTAACTATTTTGATGTTTGAATTGTCCTATTGATTTCAAACTACAATGAATTTGAAAATGAATATTTCAACTATTTTGATGTTTGAGTTGTCCTATTGATTTCAAACTACGTCTAATTTGAACATGTATATTTAAACTATTTCGACTCCGACTTTTAAATTATATATTTATCATCTAATTTATAAAATGGAGATGCTCGTAAGATTGTTTTCAAAATATATTGCCTCGTCTTTTACCAATAGCATATGTTAATATAAAGCTTTTTGAAAATAATTCTATTTGTTAAAAGCCTATGAAAATAAGATAACAATTGACAAAATCAAATAGTTAAATCCACGAAAGTGTTATTGTTTGCTACTTTAACAAATTTATAAATACAATATTCACTCTTGGGGGATTCAGTGTTCAATAGGCTCTTTGAGGGAAAGCAACTTAAATTTACATTTTTTAGTAATTGAAAAAGAATTTTAATAAGATTAAACTGATTCCCCAAGTTTTATTAAATTTTAATTGGTTGGTACAATCTAACAATAAAGTTAATTAATAGGGGTTAATTTATTCATCATAATTAAGGTGTAAATCAATTTATCGTCCGTTAATTTCTCACTAATGTTCCCTTAAAAAAAGATGATAACTTACTTAGAAGGAATAGAGCTTTCCGCATGAACAAAATCATATTATTATCTCTTCATCGAGGGACAATACAGAAAATCGTTTATGGATCTAACTTTATAAAGAAAGAGATTGGAAAAAAACTTTTGATAAACAGAAAAATAAAAGACTCATTGAGGATGAGAAAATTATTTATAAAAATATATTTCCTCGGTTACTGTTTCAGATAGTTAACCTTTTTATTGGTGATTCTTACGAATCACTTTTTAATTGAGAAATAAGATTTTTGACCTATTATTAAAGTTTGACGTCTGATTTTTTGTCTTTGAAGATTTACACTAAAATCAAATTTATAATCTATTTCATCGTATTATAGACAATTTTCTAGGAATTTTATTTTATTTTGTACAAAATGATACCAAATTGGTCTTTCTGTATGGCTCAGAACCGGTTTTCAACCACAGGAAATTAAGCTTCGCTACTTATGAATGTTCTCATCCTTGTATTATTGTTATTATGAGTCTGTATATCAAAATTTGTCAATAAAATAATAATACAGCAAAGGGTACCGCGGATAATAGGGGGAGGGGGGGGGGGGATAAAGGGATAAAAATGTTATTTGTTAGGCCCTTTGATTACACAAAGTTTATTTGTATGTTATAAATATCAGGAATCTAAAGTGATAAGACAATTTATTATAAATTGATGTACACCCTCAATTAAACATTGGTAGAAAACGTAAGACACTTCTAGTTTGTTCATTCCAATCAAAATTTGCTATATGACTTTAAAGTTTTTAAACCAAAGAATGAGTACTTTTGGGACAGTATAATTTACAGTCTAATGTCCCCTCCCTCTCTTCCTAATTATGCATTTTATTGCAAGACTTTTTCTAGTAGTCCCTAAATTTTAATCAATAATTAAAAAAAGCAATCACTGGAAGGAGCAAAACAGACAACCAATCATTTGATTGAACAACACTTTCTGGAATTTTTAAAACGCAAAGTGAATCATTTAAAACAATCTTTGCAAAAATGCATTATTAATTTTTAAATTTAATTTAATCAGAAAAAATTTGAATAACTTATTTAAGGTTAAGGTTAGGTTAGGTAAGGTTAAGAGGTTATACTAGCCCCAAATGGATAAAATAAGGCTCCACAGGGTTTGATTACCAATCATGGAATAGAAATATTTTTTAAAAAACAAGAATGTAAAATTTTGTCGATTTCTTTCTCCATAGCATGTCGCATTTCTTTTTCTCTCAGTATGACAATTAATGTACCCTGTTTATTCCGGGGGGGGGGGGTGTATGTATGTCCCCCTACCCCCCTTTTCTCACAATATATAGGAGGGAAGCAATATATATAAAAAGGGGGTAAACGAAGGATTATAAAACAAGGATGAAAACATTTTAAAAGCAAATCTTAATAAATTAGACAATCAAACAAATGATAGCGCTTTAAAAATTGTTGAAAATGCTGAATATTTTGATTTTTGACAATTTTATTTATAAAATGTTGCCTTATTGTACAAGGAATTACAAATAGACCTATTCAATTATACAGACAATTGTAGAAAAGCTTCGCTTTAAAAAATTGAGTCTAAGGGGCATCTGCCTATTTTCCACGCAATATTTGGGCGTGATGGAGGGGGGAGGTAGAGTGTAAAAAATTTCTAATGGAGGGAAGGGGGGGTATTTTTAAATGGAAGCGTAATTTTTGGGGATGATATAAAAGTATAGGGGGGGGGGGGGGTGATGGAAAAGAGAAACTCGGCAAACAAGGGATTAATCATTTGTTCATTATTTGGTTCAATAGACTTCGATAATCCGCAGGGAAAGAGAGAGGGAGGGGTGGGGGTTCCCAATCCCCCCCCCCCCCTTAACAAACCAATTTGCTACTCTTTTCCTGTTGGGGCATAAACCTCCCCCCCCCCTCCACCCTCCGATACAAACTTTCTCTGTCACATTTTTCCCCTTTTTAACTTAATTCATCTCCCCCCAAACAAGGTTTTATTATTTCTAGAAATACAACTAAAATATTGTTTTTAGCAAGAACAAAATTATTTTAAACTATGATGACAATGACAATAGATTGGGAAGCAAAAAATTATGGATGGACAAACTGACATAATGAGTAAATAACAGCATAACCGACGGACTGAAACCAAGTAAATGAGTTTAGTTGTGATTTTCAGAAAAGCTTCTCTTATAAAATTAAGGTAGGATTTTTTCAGGGTTAAGCAGAGATACCTTTGATTGCACGATTCTTATCTATAAGTTCTGAAACTTTTATTTTAAATTATTATAACATTTTAACATTTTTGAGAAAACACTTAGCTTGAATCCATCAATAATTTGCCTAAACTAAAATTAGTTTCTAGAACCATTTTTCCCCCATCCTTACACAATATCCATACAGACAACCAACCCTTTGATATAATAACCTTTGTTTATAAGTCTTAACTGTACAAGGTAATGAGTCTGCATTTAAGACAGGTATTTATAGGACAATGGAGGATAAATTAATCTATATCCATTTGATTCTGCTTTTGATTCGGAAGGGAAGGAGACATTAAGCTGTAAATTACACTACTACCCAATGTTTTAAAAGCAAGTTCTCTCATTTGTTGCTTTAAAAACTTAATGGACTCTTAATTGAATATATCAGCCAATATATTAACACAGCCATGTCGCTAAAGAAAAGCAGAAAGCAATTTGCTAGTAGAAGAAAATGATCCTCACCACTGTAACTAGTTGTCTGGGTTATCCATCTATTTTTATACATTAATTGGGATAAGATAAGATGGTGTTAAAAACTGAAAGAGAAGGACCCTAAAACACCCCGCTTAATATCTAATAACAACAGGGATAAGGGATGGGAAACGTAGGAAAATATTATTTCAGGCCTATTTCAAGCCTAGGCCTATTTCTAGCCTAATAAACCAGTTTTGGGATGGCGCAGTGCTTCGTATAAAACGCTAATAAAAAAGCTGTGTGTGAGTGTGTAGATAAAGTATAGAATCAAATTCAGGTAGCTAGTTTAAAGTAAAAAACATAACTTTTTATAAACCTATATATTAATGGCTTTTGTTAAAATGAAGTTTTTTTTCTCCCAAATTTTTTTTATCTTTTACTTTGGTAAATTGAATTGTCAGAAAGCTATCGTTGGGTTTCCCTCAGACAGATTTTAGTTTGTATTATTTGCATTTTTATTAATGAGTAAAAATTTTATTTGAAAATTTCATTGCTAATTAAAATTCAAAATAAATAAATTAATATGCACTTGGGTAACATTCTATCAAGTATTCTTTGGATACTATATGTAGTGATATATTTGTACTGTGTTGTATTGTGTATTGTACATATATTAGGGTTAAAGTGTTGTATCAATTCCGTATTAAATTTTTAAAATTCAAAATACAACATCTAATTTATAAACTACCAAATGAAAATTCGTAGCTACCTCCTTTCCAAAAAATAATCCCGTTATTTTTGTTTTTTCTATATGGCCCTTTTTTAATGTTTAACTCTAAGCAGATTTAATAATTAAGCTAATGTGATCTAACACCACACAGTGAGCCCAGGAATCCAATTTTGTGGAAAAAATAGCAAAGATGGGCAATGGCCCAGTGTGTCAGGTGACATGTGTCCCAGGCCTGTCAGCCAAGCAGTCTGGCTGCACTGGCATGCCAAAAATCCTCAAAAACTTCAATTTTTGACAATTTTTGCGACCTTTAACTGCGGCTGTCGGCCAAACGGCCAGTCAGACCACCTCTGGCCGCACACCCGCCAATCCGGCTTGGAATGACCTACAAAAAAGTGGTAATACACGTGGCTGCGCCACAAACACACGCCGCCCTGTGTGCAAAAAACACAACAAAAAATTGTCATTTTTTTGGTGTGCTAACTTTGCCGCCAATTAAAGGACGGAAGGCGGCCGGCAATTATCTCTGACTTCTTCTGAGTGCAGTTAGAGCCGGCCATTGTGGTTCTAAAGATACCTTCAGATTTCTGGTAGCCCCTCCAGGAGGCCCTCAGGGTCCAATACACAAGGGCATAGTAAAATTTTATTTTGAGGTGCTCTAACTTTTCCACCACTGGTGGGAAAATTTTATGCCATGATTTTTCGGAAAGGCATTTTGCCAGATTTTTACCCTGTAAAAGGATTTTTCTCTATAATGAAATCCAGCAACAAATTATATAAGGATTATACACTAAAAATAGCTTAAAACGACCTTTACAAAAATATCTATAGAGGTTAAGCAACTAAGTGAAAGTTGATAAGACCAATGGGATCCTCTTATATATTGCCTAATTAATGCTAGAACTTCATCCTAAAAATTTTCACCTCGTTGCTAAAAAGATCAAGGTATTTGAATCAGAGCTTAAAAAAATATTCAACGTGCTTTTTTTTGCATTTTCACCAACTTTCTTTAATATGGATTCAAGAGGTTTTTTTTTATACAAAACTATTTAGTTTCTTGTTATCCAGCGTTAGATAATTACACAACCTTTCTAAAATGTTATTACATTACGTCCTAAGTTAATATTTGATTAAATGGCAAGTAAAACAAAAAAAAATTTAAAAATATTTTTTTGGGGAGATTTTTGTATCTAAATTTCGTGAATTCCAGGGTAACAACTTCAGAAGGCCATAAAAACTTTATTTTTTTAAATTTTTCATTAATTTAAAATGGCAAACCTCCTCTAATATGATGAATTTTAACATGGACTTCTAAAATAATTAATTTTCTAAAGTTCGATTTTGGGCATAAATAATTTTTTCCACAAAGTTGGATTCCTGGGCTCACTGTGCACCATTTATATTTATTTTTTAGTAGCAGACGAAATCATTATTTTTTCAAGAATTGTCTGCTTCTAAAATTTTCGCCAATTGGTGATTGGTTGTTAAAAACAGGCCGATTCTTATTGGTTTAGAGCTATAGCTACTTGGGAGCGTCCGCCAGTTTGATAGTAATTTGTAATAGTTGCAATATCCCTTTAGAATCTAGGCCGGGACCTAATTAATGGCCAGGTTTCCTATCCCTTATCCCTGAATAACAAGGATGACAACATACATAAGAAGCGAAAAACAAAAATTCATTGCTGGAAAAACGAACAAATGAAAAAGTGAAATTTAGATTAGATGTTCAGTGGTCATATACAAATAGAAAAGACACAGCATAAATATAAAATCACAAAACCTTCATATGGAAATACATATAATTATGTTTTTTTTGTAGCATAATTAAGTAAACAAGGATGACAAAATCCATAAAAGCGAAGCACTGAAACGGTAGGACAAACGGACATTAACACTAGTATAGTGTCAGAACTGAATGATCAGAATATAAATATATAAGAGTCGAAGCAAAATAATAAGTAAATTTGTTGAAAAACTGCTAGATACAGGATAATGGTTATGGACATACTTACATTTTCATAGTTCGCTGTCGGGAAGGGGGGGGGGGGTACTCAAATTTTCAAAATAAAAAAAAACTCTAAGAGAATATTACCAGCTATCCGTTACAGACGTACAGACGGACGTACGGACGGACGGGCGGACCGACCCTAATTATAGAAAAGCTTAATAGTTGCTTGTATTTAAGGAATCTTCACAAAAAGTTTCAGCTGTCCACCCAAAAATGTTTCAGACAGACAGATATTACATACAGATAGATAGACAATGATAAATGATACCAATTTCGTTAGCCCTGGCCTACGGCCCCTAGGGTCAAACAAAACTGGATCTAATCTTATAATTTTTCATTTGAATATCAACTAAAAGCTGTCTATAATGCGATGCGATAAATATCTATTACTACTTGTTAGTCTATAATCAGCCTCTTTAGGAGTTAATCATAGTGAAATTGTTTGATTGTTTTCAAACTAAGAATCATTATGGTAAAAAAATCATGAATCTTGTGTTATAAAAAGTAATTTAATAATTTTAATGTAAATTTAGTCACTTAGTGTAATATCGTTTTTTTTGTTTATGTTAAGGTTTTAACAAAATAATTATTTTAAAAACTTTATTTTGAAACAAGTTGCTACGCTCCTAGCCCCTAGGAAATTTTGCCCCTGGAATAAGGCATATTAACCCCATAGGTTTCGGTTTTAAGGATTATTCTAACTGCTACTAAATTTAGGATTTAAGGGATAAGACAATTGGCAATATATTTTTGTAAACCCCATTTACGACAAACAAAATTGATACGTATTTTGTAGATATCCCAATCAAAATTTGATTGAATTACGTAAAGTTTGTGAGCCAACGAATGAGAGAACGTGTTAATAAAACTTTGGGCACCAGAATAATTTAGTGTCTGATAATATTCACTACTCCCTTGCAATACTACTAGAATTACAAAGACTCTATAAGGCAGTTCTAATAATGGTATTGAACCAAATCCTGTAAAATTTTCAAGGCTAAATTTACATAGATATAGAAGAAATATGTGATTTAGACAAAAAAATTTAACTTGGTAAAAAATTATTGTTTAAAAATGTAATTTTTCAAAAAATAAATTGTTATATAATTTAGTAATATTTCAAGTGCAATTGGAAAAATATCTAAAATACTGTATTTTTGATATCTTTAAAGCATTTGATTACATATAAAGGCGAAGCTTTTCTACAATTAGGATTGGTCCTTCCGTCGGTTCGACTGAAAAGGATAGCTCATTTTGTGGTGATTCTTGTGATAATGTGGAATGGTTTAAAAGCATAGCATTAGCAACTCTATAATCATTACCAGAAAGTCCATATTAAACATATTATTTTTTTAGCTTTATTGATACAAATTTTCAATGATATGATTATCCTTTTAAATTTAATTCCATATAAGAGAGTTTAATAAACACGTTCTCAAAATTGCTGACTCAAAAACGTTTACTACATTATTTGGTTCCAAACTAGAAGTGTCCGAATATTTCAAGCAATACATTTTATCAACAAAAATTAAAGGGATAATTTTGTTTCTTATCAGTAGGGTTGTATAACAATTAATGTTTCATTGTCCAATCCCTTATGATTTCTAGTACATATAAATCTGTATTTATTATATTTCAAGAAAAAATACCTTTTTTGATGAAAATAAAAGTTTACAGATAAATGTTGTTATCAAAAAGCCGTATGAAAATAAACTGAAATAATTATTATTAAATCTTTACTCATGGCTTTCTAACGAGGTACATATTCAATAATAATAACTAAATACGCCATAAACCGGAATTTTTAATAAAAAACCACGGATCTAATAGTGAATGGTAATTTGACGTACACTAATAGTATTACTATCACCCCATCTGTAGATTAAAATCATTAGTTAAATGGTTTAGATACTGCATTTTTGAACCAATCAATCAATATTTAATAAAAGTCCGGAAAGGTTTTAAGCCAACGAATGATAAAACTTGTTTAATAAAACTCCTCATGGTTCTAAATGTATACACAAAAGCTTTGTAAATAACATTATGCCTAGTCGTCCAAGGTATCAATCCATCTTCAAAAAAGCAAGAAAATTGGATAATAAAAAGCTAAGAAATTAAGACGTTTCAAATGGACTATAGGCGTTTAAGAAATGATTATAGGGTTGTTATTTAAATTTTTCCCAATCGCTTTAGAAATCATTATTAAAAGTTTTACATAGAGAGGACATTTCTTACATGCCGAAACTGAAAAATCTTTAAGTATTAAATAACCAGTCTATGGCGTATTATAAATTAATAAAATGCCCGGTCTATTGCGCCAACTAAATCGATATGAAGAAAAGGAGTCATGATAAAAAATCCTCGGATTTAAAAAGTAAATCCTTACTTTTCGTTTTCTAACTAATATAAATATAAAAAGGATAGTCCTTGCGTTTATTTTTTAAAAATTCATCCTTAATATTTTTTTAGGAGAAGCGCAGCTTCCCTTTAATTTAGATATGTCCATACGTCTTTTGGTCCGTTATGTTTGGATAAGGGATAAGACAATGAATGATAAATTGATATTTGTTAATTGTGGCCAATTATGTTAACCAAAATTATACATTCTGTAGATTAAAGTTAAAGGTTGAAAAGTTGGGACACTTCTAGTTTGAGCCAACCAATCAAGATTTAAGAAAAGTACACAAAGTTTTCAATTCAGTGTTCAATTTCAACTTTCCTTATAATAGCTTTATGTTCTCTCTTCTGTCTGTGCACATGTAATGGGAGGGAGATAACATTGAACTGTAAATCATATTGGGCAGGAAAAAAATTTTATACTCATTTCTTAGCTTAAAAAACTTTTGAGACTTTTGTTATATCTTGATTTTATAGTACAAACCTTCACTTTTCTACTATTATTTTTATTCTATTCAAGGGGTAATTTTGTTTATAATACTTGTATAAGTTCTAAGCAAAGCTGTAAGACCTGGAATGTTAGAACAATGTATGAGTCAACTAAAACAGCCCAAGTAGTTAAAGAAATGACAAGTTACAATATCGGAATACTTGGAATTGCAGAATGTAGATGGACAGGACAAGGACAAACCACAACCAAAGATGGCCACCTAATACTTTATTCTGGTCATGAAAGTCAACATATGTATGGGGTTGCTATAATTATTCAAAAACGACATGTCAATTCACTAATAGACTGGAAACCTATATCAGACAGAATAATTAAGGCTAGATTCCAATCAAGGCACTGCAAGTTGACCCTTATCCAATGCTATGCCCCAACAAATGACAAAAGTGAAGAAGTAAAACAAGAGTTTTATGATCAACTGCAATCAATCAGAAACTCAGTACCCAAACATGACATGTGTCTAGTTCTTGGAGATATGAATGCTAAAGTAGGAACTGACAGGACTGGAGTGGAAAATGCAATGGGACACTTTGGCATAGGTACAAGAAATGAAAATGGAGAACTTTTACTTGAATTCTGTTTAAATAATGATATGGTCGTAGGAGGTACATTATTCCAACACAAAAACATTCACAAATATACCTGGACAACACCTGATGGACAAACAAGAAACATGATTGACCATATTATGATCAATAGAAAATGGGTCAAGTCAATGCAAGACTGTAGGAGCTATAGAGGAGCCGACATATTCAGTGACCATGAACTAGTTGTCAGTAAGATTAAATTAAAGCTGAAGCGTACTGGCCATGATAAAAAGAGTGAGATTGGTAGACAATATGATTCTTCAAGATTAAAGGACCCAGTGATAAAGAATGAATTTGTCTTAAAACTCAGAAATAGATTTCAAGTCTTAGAGGACCTAAATGACGAGACTGAGATCACATGGACTTCAATTAAAGAAAACTTTCAATCTACTGCTAAGGAAATCCTAGGACACAAGAAACCAGAGAAAAAGGACTGGATCTCTGAAGAAACATGGAACAAAATAGAAGAGAGAAAGAAGCTTAAAAACAAAATTCATAATGCTCAACATTTGGCTGACATGGGCAATTTAAGAGCTGAATATACTGCTAAAGACAAAGAAGTCAAAAAGCGCACAAGGAAAGACAAGAGAGATTACATTGACAATATGGCTGAAAAGGCCCAGAGAGCAGCTGACTTCGGTAACATGAAAACAGTATACAACATAACCAAGCAATTAAGTGGCAAATATAACAAAAAGAGTGGTGAAACTATCAAGGCTAAAGATGGTAAATTACTCACTACAGAAAAAGAAGTTGCTGAAAGGTGGAAATCGCATTTTGAAGAAGTGTTGAACAGACCTGAACCTGAAATTACTGCTGAACCAGAACCAGGACATGAAATAGACATAGACACAAGACCACCAACTATTCAAGAAGTTAAAGCTGCTATACATAGTCTAAAGAATGACAAAGCACCTGGACCTGACTTGATAACTGCCGAAATGCTTAAGGCAGACATAGATCTTTCTGCTAGGACTCTGACTGATCTCTTTGATAAAATTTGGAGACAAGAAAAGATACCAACTGACTGGTCTAAAGGTATTATCATAAAACTACCTAAGAAGGGAGATTTGAACAATTGTGATAATTGGAGAGGAATTATGCTGCTTTCTATCCCAAGCAAGGTCCTATGTAAAGTTATTTTAAACAGAATTGATGAGAAAATTGACAATAAACTAAGAGAAGAACAAGCTGGATTCCGTGCTGGAAGAGGCTGTGTTGACCAAATTTTCACCCTTAGGACAGTTATTGAACAATGTGTTGAATTTAACAAGCCACTACATGTAAATTTTGTTGATTTCTCTAAGGCCTTTGACTCCATACACAGACAAACACTCTGGAAAATACTAAGAAGTTATGGTATACCTGAAAAGATGATAATTATGATAACTAAATTTTATGACAACTTCCAAGCCTGTGTTTCAGTTGGAAACAATAAGACATCTGATTTCTTTAAAATAAGCACTGGAGTTAGACAGGGATGCATTTTATCACCTATTCTATTTATATTGGTCATTGACTGGGTGATGAAGAAAACCACAGAGGACAAAAAACGTGGTCTCCAGCTGGGCATACTAGGACACCTAGAAGATCTGGACTTTGCTGATGACCTGGCACTGATTTCAGAAACAATTAAACATCTACAAGCTAAGACAGATAGACTAGTCAAATACGCAGGACAAGTCGGGCTCTTTGTTAATGTCAAGAAGACTGAAATTATGAATATACCTACAAACCCTGATCAAACTATAACAATAAATGGTGAACAATTGAAACAAAGCAACAAATTCACCTATTTGGGGAGTGTTATCAGCAGTGAAAATGGCTCAAAAGCTGATGTTAAAACCAGGATTGATAAGGCTAGGGTTGCTTTCAACAGTCTACACAACGTTTGGAATTCAAAGAAACTTGCTCTGAAAACAAAAATCAGACTTTACAACAGTAATGTGAAATCAGTTCTTCTTTATGGAGCTGAATGCTGGAGAACTGTGAAAACTGAATCAAATCAACTTAATGCATTTCACAATAGCTGCCTAAGAAGAATTTGCAAAATATTCTGGCCAAACAAAATATCAAACATTGAGCTGTATGCTAAGACCAAGTGCAATAGTATTGAAGCAGAAGTGAAATTTAAAAGACTAAGGTGGCTAGGACATGTGCTTAGAATGGAACAAAATAGGTTTCCAAAAAAGTGCTTACAATGGAACCCCACCACTGGTAAACGTAAACGGGGACAACCAAAAATGACCTGGCGTCGGAGCACTGAAAAGGACCTCTTTAATTTGGAATTAACATGGGGAGAAGCTGAAGCACTTGCCAAAAAAAGGAATTCATGGAGGAGCAGGGTGGCCGTATTCTCTGGACTCCACAGTCCAAAAGAGAGACGCGCCTGAACTGAACTGAACTTGTAGGTGTACATTAGTTTATCTCCATTGTTTTTATCCCTTGAAATCGAAAATAAATGGGGGTTTAAAAGTAATACTCAACATTTTGTAAGAATTTTCCTATCTTTTTAAAACTATCATAGTGTCCTTTTTATAATATTTACCTAATAGAGAGAGTATTAAAATCTAAATATTCCTTAAACAAGGGCCAATTAGTATAATGAACATCGGTATTACAAGCGTAACATCTCTATAATTACGGTAACTAGTACGTTTTTACATCCAAATGTCATCACAACATAAACGTTAAAAAATATTACAATATAAAAGTGTTACTTTTGTTGGCTTTTATTAATTCTGTTAATTAGGTTGTACTATCCAGCAATGTTCAAACTTTTCAACCAACAATTCTATTTATATTTATCCGAGAACTTAAGGTATAAGTCCATGGACAATGAATAAAAAGTATGATTAACAAAATTACCCCTTTAGTGATTAAAATTATTAGTGTAAAAGTTTGGAAACTTTAAGTTTGAATAATGAAGTCATGAATAAGTTTTAAAAATCTCCAATGTTTTAAGCCAACAAATTTTTATAATTTATAGCCCACTGTAGAATTATTTACGTGTAAAGATTTTGCCAGGGGCGTGCGCAAAGCTCCCTCAAAAATTTTGACACAACCCTTACGAATCTTGAAACCCCCTGACACGTTCTGCCCAACTCAAGATAAAATATAAGCAATGCACGAATTTGAATAATTAGAAAAACATTAATTTATCAAATTTGATTTTTTTATTGAAAAGACCAATGGAGAAATTTCCTGCCATTGTGTCGAACGATCAGTTCAGCTTAGTAAGAGATGTTCACATGAAATTAGAATATCTAAAATCTTCATTTTAATAATTTCAATATTCCTTTTATCTTTGGAAAAAGTTGATTGTAAAAAAGTTATTTTGCAGGTGCCACATCTCTTTTTCTATCTCTAATTAGCAAGGGTGGGGCTATTTAATAATTTAAAATTTATAAATTTAAAAATGTTTAAACGGAGAAGTAAAAAAAAGTGAGGCAGGAACCTTATTTGTTATTATTTTAATTATAACGACTAACAATTAAATTTTATTTCGAATACTCGAATACTGGTCCCCAAAATTTTATAAAACACGTTGTTTCAATCGTTGGTTTACAATCCTTTCAGATTTAAATTATTTCTTTTCCAAACTTTTACACCAATGGTTTTGATATACAGTATTGGTAATTTTGTTCATCATTATTGGGGGATGCTGTACGTAATGGTGCAAAAAATGGGGACAAATTTCAAATTGTTTTGGCGTGTGACGTCATACCCCCATCTCTTTTCTAGAGGGTTTCTTTCCTCCTTCCCTTTTCTTTCCCCTCACTTGTGACGTAAATAAACAGCCCCGTCAAATCAATTTAAAGATTGTCCCCATTTTTTGCACCAATACGTACAGCATCTTATTGGGGGTGTACAGTACATACATTTTTTTTGAATGTCTTATCCCTTAAGATTCCCGATCCACATAGAAGTGCCTATTTATGACATTAGAATTATTAATAAAATTATCTAACGCTATATTAATGATGAAACTAAAATAATGAACTCCCATCCACTCCGTTTACCCTATCCCCTCCCCTCCCACTGGATGAACAAAGTGGCCAATAAATGAGGTCCATAGTAGCACCCTAAATTGACAACAAATTTTCCCCTGGCAATATATTCACGTATTCTATATCATTCTATAGTTACATTATTATTAAATTATTCTAATTATTTAGCTATTTTTATATAGATTATTTTGTATTTTTTATAAAACATTTTTCATGATAAAATTAAAATAAATTGATCTTAATTTGGTATTGTTGAAATTGTAATTTTGATGATAAAATTAAAATTTAATAACAAAGTCCCTGATATGCAGGGATCTTAAGGGATAAGACAATGGACGATAAATTGATGTAATACATTCAATTAGGATGAACAAAATTATCCTTCTGTGATGGAATAGTTTTGGACACTTCGAGTTTGTAGTTACCAACCAATCAAAATTTTTAAAGAGTATCCAAAATTTTTAGCCAACGAAGAAAAGAATTTGTACATACATATTGCTGGGTTTCAGTATAATTTACAGTCCAATGTCTGCTCCCTCACTGCTTATCTTCTCGTGGTTCATTCCCCCCCCCCCCTTCTCCCCACTCCACCCAAAAGTATTTTTGAGACATACAGACAGTCAGATATCCTGTTACTTTTTTATATATATTTCAAAGATTTCTCTGACCAAGGGGCATCTTCTATAACTCACTATGACCGTATGTTTTAATTTCTTTTAAAATTTATGCTACGCTATTTAAAGACGTCATTTGTCTTTTTACTACAACTTCTTTTAAACGATTTTAATATCAATAAAAGCTTTTTCTATTACCACTTCACAAGAAATATTTTTCTAACGGGGGCTATCCTAATTTCTTATTAATTTCTATATGGTTTTATTACCAGGAAAGGTGTTAAGGGTAAACTATCAATTCCCCTAAATAATATTGGCTAAAATAAAACAAAATTGTTGAATTTTATAAAAACAAAGTAAAACATTCAAACAGAAACATTTTTAAAGTCTTAAGGATAATACGAAATACAAATGAAACGAAAGCATTTTTATGAATTTAATTGTTGTAAGGAGAAAACAAAAAAAATATTAAAACACGACCATACAGTAATTGATAGCTAAATAGAAATAGGAGAGAAGAACTATAGTGTGAACCCCTTTTTCGTAAATCTGACAAAGGAACTCCTCCAGCTGACAAAAAACTTTAAAATTTTTCGAGTATATAATTTCTAGAAAGCTAACTTTATATTAAGGAATTCAACAATTCATAGCTAACTTATTAAAGGATTTGTAATATGGTTTACACTATACTAGAAAATAAATTTTAACACGATATAATTTACGTGAAAAAGCTTTATCTTAAGAAATGCGACTATTTACAGCTGACTCTTTATATGAACAAAATGAAAAAAAATATGCCCTTTCCCTTTCCCATATGTGTACAGTGTATACACAGTACAACGCTAGGTCCTGTTGAAAACGTAACGAACGTACTGTTGTATTGCTATTTGTTGTTATTTTATTTTTATATAATTAATTTCGAGGTAAACATGAAACAAACATATGAATTTATGTATTTTAAATGTTTATAATAGATACGAATTACGAATTAAAGATTATGAATCATGTACATTTGAAGTCCGAGATATTATTTTTTTTGTTTTAATAGAAACTCAAGAAAAAAATATGATTTTATGAACTTAAATTCATAAAGGGATTTTTATATTTTACAATAATTGCAATAGATGAAGCATATTTATTATTAATGCACAGATAAAACATAGATGTGAAACAACAATATGAAGGCAGTACTTCATGTGATGGACTTGATTCGAGTAAAAGTTGAAAGAATAGCTCTAATTAACTCCAATAAAAAATCTAGAAAACTTCAGTTTAATTCAACCAATGAGATTTCATGTATGCTCCGATGCGATTCATTTATTGGCTCAATCAGACATTCCCTCTCTTTCTTAGTACCTTTATTGATAGCTAGTAATTGGAATTTAAATTTTGGCTGTTATGAGCAATACTGGTGCCTTTCTTTTTACATTTGTTTTTGTTAGGGATCTTAAGGAAAAAATAGTACAATAATTGGTGTAAATCCCAAAGTAACATAAACAAAATTACTCCTTGGATAGATTAAGATTATTGGTTGAAAGCTAACTCATGAGTGGTTTTAAAATTTTGGGTACCAGTGTAATTTTCATTTTTAATGGTTTAATCATATTTTGCGGTGGTTATGGAAAAATATCAAATAGAATTATCTATAATGTGTGTGTGCAAGGGGGGGGGGGGAGGCCCGGGTGATCCCCTTATTTTTTGCTGAATACAATTTTCCTAGTACGAAACCATGATAATTATTGCTTCATTAGAACTGGTTTTTTATATTCTTTCATTAATTTAACCCTTTTAATATTAATATCCTATTAATTTTTTTCATTTAAAAGAGAAATAGGCACTAAAACCGATTAATTTCCGATGGATTAAAACTGGTTCAAAAATCATGCATAATGTCTTGTTATCTAGAATTTTCCTTAAAAAATGATAAGTTTTATCCCTGCTTTGTACACCCGAACCTAGGGTCCATCAGGGCCAACAAAACTGACAGTAATATATTGGTTTCCAAAAAGCTAAAAATGGTTAAAAAACCGACGAATTTTTTGATAATATTATATAGTTTTTACATAAATGTACACTTAAACATGAAATTAAGGACAGTGCTTTAAATCAATAGGACGATCTAATTTGTATCATTTATCGAAGTATATTTATAATGTTGAAATTTATCTAAAATATTAAAACTCTTACATTTCTAATTCTGATAAGGCATCCATTTTTATTTCATATTAAAATTACTTTTCACTTCTTTAATAGTCACATTTTTATGACTTAAAAAGTTTCTTAAAAAACAAATAGTAGCAAAGGGCAGCCAAAGAAAAACCATTCCAGTATGGAGTCGAAACCGAACATCATCCGCTGGACTTATAAACGGTTCCCAGCCATACTGATAAATGGTGTATAGCATCGTATTACATACAATTTTCCACGAATATCAAATAAAAATCACGTTATTTAAACCAGTTTTGTTACCCGGGCCTTTGGCTCCTCTAAGCTAACAAAACTTGTTTTATTCTAAAAATTTTTAATTTTAATATCTACGGAAAGCTGTCATTAATACTATGCTAGTTTGCCTCCTAAACCTAAAGTAAAAATTCCTCCATTGTATTACATTGTAAACATGCAAAAAAAAAAACAATACTTTAAGTCTTAATAATGATACTTTTTAGCTTTAAATCGTTGCCTGTCTTCCACTGCTAATTCTTTTTTAATATAACTTATAACTTCAAATCTTTTATATAACTTTTAACAACTTTTTAACGTTGATACCGTAAAACTAATTTAGTTTATATGGATAAATTGGACCAGTTTTGGCGATTTTAATAAAATCAAATCATGTAACATTTTGGTATATTTGTATTCCCCCCCCCCTCATTTTATTCCCCTCCTAATTATCAAAGCTTAAAAAAAACATAATATTGGTCTAAAGTGTGATTTTTTGGGTGTATTTGAAAGTATTTGAATAGCTTTAGTATGCTGCTCCTTTTTTTTTGGGGGGGGGGAGGGGAGGTTCTAACGTAATATTAGGTATCAAATTTCATATTTACGTGGATTTTATGACCAATATATGAAATATTACGATTATAAACCTATACAATGGATGTAGATGCTAACATGGACTATTTTCCAGTATTTAATGAAGAAATACTGATGAATGCTATATGTAAGTGCACACTATAGCCCACTGTGAGTTTGCCTAGCTCATTCCTGACCCCAGCCCCCCCCCCCCGGGTCCTATGTCGATGTGACAATTTACTAATTATTAACAAATGTTTAACATTAATGCGTAGTTAGTTTAATGTTTTTATTATTCTTTAAAATATTCATGTTTTTTTTTTATTTAAATGTATGATTTATTCCTTTAATGAAAATTGTTCTTATGTATAATTATTTTATAATGTATGATTTGTTCCCTAAGATGAATAAATCTTTAAACAACATGGACCTCATTTTTGGGTCAGCCCGTTTATCCAGTAGGATGGGAGGGAACGGGGTAAAGGTGGTGAATAGGGGTTATTTCAGCCAGCTGCAAGCATCTGCATCACATTATTAGAGTGCATGATAATGTAGTGCAATATCCAAGTAATAATTATATTGATTCCTATACGATCACTGAAATATTTCTTTAAAACTAAGGTTTTCCATTAGAGTTTTCGAAACGGTCCCAATTAAACCAAATTATTAACAAAATAACTAGTTTCACGGTATCTAATAGAGCAATACTTTCAAAATGTGATGTCTAACTGCAGCCAAGCTAGAAGCTGTATGTATATATGGGGGGCTGAAATATTTAATCCTATTTTAAGATAATCTTACTAAACAATTAAACAAGCTTTTCCCATCCCAAATTTGGGTAAGGCTAACATTATTAATTTATAATCATCAACACTGTTTTTAATCACATTATTATATTGTTAATTATGGATTATATTTTTGCATTAAAAGTTCACTTTTTAAAATCACTAAATTTTAGTATTTACCTGAATTTTTTTGAGTAAAATTTTGTGTATTAATATCAGCAAATTCTTCGGATTATTGTTTATTTTTTTTCCTTTTAGGGGAATGTTTGTAATATCACTTTATTTGGGGGGTGTTTTATAACTCGCCCCCCTCCCCTTGGTGGTGTAGGATAGCAAGTGGAGGTATAGAGAAGATAGCTAGATATCTAGCGGGTACCTAGCAGGCAGGTTGGCTGGCTAGCAAGGAAGGGCAGAGGGTAGGGCTAGGTGTAGAGAAGATAAAAACAAGTCCTAATCCTGTTACTCTGTAGGCTTAGAACTTCTCAAAAGGTATTAAATGTTAGTGATCAAAAGCTGCTGCCATCCTTTCCCCTTTTCATTCCTCTCCATCACTCAACCTACCCTCTCTTATTTTAATTCTTCTTTAATGTCCCCCCCCCCCCCAAACATTACCCCTTAGAGGAAATATTTTAAAATAAGGGAATGCGAGTGAAGGAGGGGGGGGGGGGTAGAAACAGCTTTTTTTATTTTCTTCGTCTTTCCTTTGCCTAGCATAGCGCGCATACAATATCATTGTGTGTGTGTGTGTGTGTTTGGGTGTGTGTATGTCTGTGTATACCTGCTTTATAAAAAGAGCGCATTCCCCCCCCCCCCCCATATCAACCCTCCCTGAGGGTAAAAGAGAAAGGAAGCGCGACTAGTAATAAAGGGCAAATAATTTTGTGCCGTGGCGGCAAAAACTTTCTAGACAAATGACAGTTCTTAGCGGCAAATCCTACTGACCAAACAGATTACATGGCGGTAAATTCATTATTTCTTTGCCGCCAAAATTTCGTGTAGCTTTGAAAATTCCTCTTTATAATACTTTCATTTAAAATTTAATCTTTTTTAAAGATTATTAAATTGCAATTTTTTGACAACAAAAAATAACCATTCCCGCATAGTAACGACAGCTGAAAATTTATCCTAGTTGAATATTTGGTCAACAATCTAAGTTAAGTTTTTGTTTACGGTACCCAAAGTTTTATAATCAAGCTCTCTAATTCGCTGACTTAAAACTTTGAGTACTTTTAATAAAGCTTGATTGGATGGTTCAAACTAGCTATATTATAATGTCTTTTATACCTCATGTCAATTATATGTCAGCTAATGCCACTTTTCTATAATGATGTACATATCCTATTTTATTTTTGTCTGTCCTTTAAGATCTCGCTTACCACTAGAACGGTTGAGTTTTTGATTTTATGAAAGCTTCATATAGATGATTGTATACTTTTATTTTTACGAAATAAAAGTCTTGGAAGGTTTTAGGCTATTTTTCTTTTACATCAAACACTAAAATTTGTGAAGATTGAAATGTTGTTTTTACATTTACAAACCCAATTAAGACATAATAAAGGTACCCAAAGTTTAAAACTTTGAGTATCAGTATAATTTACAGTCCAATGTCCCCTCCCTCCCTAATTATTAACGAATATAATATCGATATGAAGCCGTAGAAACGTAGAAAAATAAAAAAGAACAATATATACATGAAAAAATATTTTATGCTTGGAGGGTATTGTCAATAAAACACTTTTTGTTAGATTACTCAGAACTTTTAAAATCAACTAATAAATAAGAAAGATTTACTTACAGTAAAATTTTTGAATGAATTATGAAATAAACTGGTTTTTAAAAAGTATAAATTTCTTCCCTCCCTGTTAACCAAGAAGGCGTTATTGTTGACAAAATATTTAAATTGGTTAATATCGATATATGGATAACAATTTTAACATGTATAGACAAAATGAATTGAAAATTATTGCTAAATCGAATCGAATAATTTTTATTAAAAATAGGTTGAAAAACATTTCTACTTAAAAAAACAATCAATTCAGCCGTTTGCAAGATTTTAAAGAACACACATTTAGTTACTTTAAAAATAAGCTTATTTTTGATAACTTTTATATAAACTTACTTGAAAAATAAATGTATATTTTACATTTCTAAAAATAAATACAAAAAAAGAATGTTTTTAAAATCTTGTTTTTTAATCCGTTCAAAATTTGCTTCAAAAAACATTTTCAAGTATTTTTGAATTGTATTGCAGCTACTCTATAGTTTGGTTGTGTCCGTACGTCTGCTTTCTAAGCAGTACGGAGAGCTCTGTTCTAAATCCGGGTTTTATAGAATCGTTCTATTAATTTCAAAGCATTTCTTTAAAGGGAGTGTGAACGTAAAAATTTCTCATCTGATTATCAAATCTTAACATTTACTAAGCACATTTCACTACACTGATCAACCAAAAATGTCCTATTCACAAAAATATCCAGAAATAATGCCTTGATTTTATGGTATTTTGAGAGGGAAAATGGAAAAAACAGGGAAAATCTGAACGTTTTTGTTTCTTATAATGTTTGTAGGGATATTTAACTTGTCATATATAGTTGAAACAATTTACTTACTGTTAAGGATTTATTTTATGCTATAAAATTGCCAATTCGTTTTTTTATAACGTAGTAATTAGGTAATAAAGACATATTTTAAATTCGTATTATTGACAAAAAAAATACCTCACTGTCTACAAAGGGTTGAATCTCATAGGTTAAATAAAATAATAATATCCTTTTTTATTGTGTTGAACAATAAATAACCCACTTTGGAGAATTAGTTTACACTTTTATCAGACTGTTTATAAAGAAATATTGCGTCTTTATTATTTACAAAGAGGGAGGTCATTTTCTAGTAAATCCCGTAAAGGTGTGTGTTATAAGGCCTAAAAATAGTAGTAGAACGATAAGGTGCTCTATATATTTGTATTCCCTATTGAATAGAACAATAGGGAAGAAATTTTTTTTTTTTTTTTTTGATAACCGTACCTGGAATATCTTTAAAAAATAAGAAATTTCTATCAAACGCAAATGGTATAGATTGTTCTTAACCTTTACCTTGTACCTATAGAAAACATTATTATTATAATTATATTTTTTTAAAATTTTTGTCAGTTTGAGCCAAACAAAGCGTTTGATAGAAATTTCGTATTTTTTAAAGATATTCCAGGTACGGTTATCAAAAAAAAAAAAAAAATTCCCTATTGTTCTATTCAATAGGGAATACAAATATATAGAGCACCTTATCGTTCTACTACTATTTTTAGGCCTTATAACACACACCTTTACGGGATTTACTAGAAAATGACCTCCCTCTTTGTAATTAAAGGTGGGCGAGAGATGGGTCATTTAAAGTTAATTGGATACTAATAAAAAACCTGTTTCTGGCTTTGTTATTGTATTTGGTTTTCAATAAAAAAATATTGCTTATTTTATCAATTTCTAAGTAACTATACATTGGATTAAAGCAAGGATTATGTTAAAAGTCAGCTTAACTGTTAGGAAAAATCTAGAACTATGTGAAAAAGTTTAATTTTAGCTATAATGGGAGAAAAAAGCAATTTAATGCACATTTTATATAATACGGAAAATTTCTTCCTTTCCCCGTACCTTATAAAAATCGTCGGAAAAAACCGTTTTTTAAGCAAACAAAAGCGCGTTTTGCTCTATCTGTGAGATATTATGAATGAGATAATGTTAAGATTTGATATTAAGATGAGAAAAATTTACGTTCACAGTCCCTTTAAGTGGAAACTAAGAATTGTGCTTTTTATATTTTGATTATTTCAGTGATTTAATAGTTATTTCTCGCATCGTATTATAAACGGCTTTCCGCGGATATAGAATGTACAATTATGAGATTAAAACCAGTTTTTTTTGCCCCGAGGTGCCGAAGGCACCAGCTAAAAAAACTGGTTTTAATCTAATGATTGTACATTTTTATATTCGTAGAAAGCTAAATATAATTCGATGCTAGACATAGTTTTTTCGTATGGATAAGAACCGGTTCCTATCCACCGGATTCGAATGAATACGAGAAAAAATATTAAAAATCGTAAATACTGAAAGAGCTGTTGTTCTATAACTGCCAATGTTCGTTTGTTCCTTTATATACTTTACTAGCGGCTACGCCAGCCACTCTAGGGTCGATTTCTCTTGGTAGGGTGGAGAAATCCTTCTTCAAAATTCTATCGGCATTGTAAATATTTGTCTTTTAATTCAAATATCTAATTTGAGAAATAATTTGTCTATGTTGCGTTCAAGTCTCTATGTAATTTTTTTGGGATTTCTCTTAGGAGGCTGGTGGTACCCTCCCCCTAAATAGTTATAAACCTTCCCGAGACCTCTGACAAGCTATCCTGTTAAGGAGAACCCGATCGGTTGAGCGGTCAGTGAGATCCTTTGGTACAGACAAACAAACATCCTGTTACTTTATTATAAGGATTACTAGCGGCTACGCCAACCACTCTAGGGTAGATTTCTCTTGGTAGAAATCCTTCTTCAAAATAATTATAATACTTCCCTGGGCCTCTAAGAAGCTTCACTGTAAGAAAAACCTTATCGGTTCAGTTGTTAGCGAGATCTTTCGCTACAGACAAAAAAAAGCTTACTACTTTATATAATGGGATTGAGCTTCGCTTTTATGGATGCTGTTAAAATATATGTTTTTACATTTTTTGCATCTTTAATGGATAAATACAATTTTTAAAAGCAAAGCTTTTCTGTATTGAGGTAAGGCCTGTATGTCCGTAACGTTAACTCTTATCGTTTACAATATTAAAAATGTCCTATCGATTTGAAACTTGGTTATTCCTTCAACCAACAGTTAGGTACTTTCTAAAGGTCCAGGAAAGGTTTATAACTAAGAAAAAATTATTTTCAAATGTTTATAATCATGTTTATTATGTATAGTCCAGGCCTTCGGCCCCTCGTAACTAACAAAACTGGTTTTAATCTTATAATTTTTTATTTAAATATACACGGAAACCTGTCTACTATTTGATCAATAACTGATATATTACCAGTAAAAAATAAAGATTTTACACCATCTAATTAATATACTGTACGACAGTTTATTGTGCTTAATACAAATTAACCTTGTTGGATATTCATTGCTGCGCTGCATATGGAAATATTACCCTCGTTATATTGTAAATAAATATGTATGCAGTAATTTTATTCAGTAAATAAATGTATGAATACGGATTTTAAATATTCAATATCCAATATTTTAAAGCAGTAAGTTGTGTGTTTGTGTGTGTGTGTGTACAGTAATATCTTATAAATGGCTAAATCAATTTTAGGAAGCTTGATATTAGTTCTGGGTTTGTAAATAGTAATTCATCTTAACTATTTGTCATTCAAACATTTACTAAATATATCTTAAGATATTTTACATTTTTCTGTATAATTATTTCTGTACTTTAGTATCTTTACCAGCGACTTCGCCCATAATCTCTAGTAGTTTCACTTCAAGAAAAAGTAGGGGAAGCTCTTTATAGTGCCTATAGAAAAAACTTTTAGCCGAAATATCCCGAATGACGTCATATTAGAATAGTCCATTATTCGTAATACCTAGTCGTTTGCAAGATTTTACAAGACACACAAATATGCAACTTGCTACTTTTTTCATATAGGATAATGTTAATCTCTCTTTCTTTCTCTCTTTTTTCCCTTTCTCTTTTAGAATTAATCCAAATTTTCTCTTATAAGGACTTAAGGGCTTTCCCGGGGACAAAAGCCCTAATAGAAAATTTCCAAATGAAAAACTATTAACTATAGCATTCTGAATCCCGTGTGGGCTGAATTCCAATGGAACCCATTATAATGTAAAGGGATGAGATTCAACCAGATTATGTTTTTGGCGGTTTTCCTAACTAATTGATATATATTCTTTGGAAAGAATATATTTTTGATATTTATGTTAGGTTAGGTTAAGTTATGTCAAGTTTAGAAGAGCCTAGCAGTGTTAGGAGGGGAGGGGATGAGGCAAAGGTGGAGGGAGTTAATCGTTGTTTTAGCCCGCTGCGTATTTTACTTTATTTAATATGAAAATCTGGTGTGAGATCCAACAAATAATAAATCCATTATTAAACAACCCCATTAATTGTATGACACTTGTCTTGTTGTTCCTAATTATCATAGTTCGATTTGGGGCTTAAACTTACTATTGATGTCACGCGCCTCTCATGGTAGTAGAATGTTACAGTTATACCTATATATTTAATGATTTGCCTTAGTGAGGACACCTAAAAATATTTCCAAAGGGCAATGAGAAATATTTTTAATGGGATATTTGTCCTATCTAAAGGCTCAGCCTTTCTACTGATGCTTATTTTAGAAACTCTAGTGTTTGTCCTAGAGTATTACTCCCATAGAATAATAGTTTTAATTATTATAGAAGGATGGTGATGTAGCTATTCTATAAATTCTAATATTTCTCCTAGATTATTACCACCACAGAGTAATAGTTTTAGCTATATTAGAAACAATAGTGATTGTCCTAAATTATTACTCCCATAGAATAATAGTTTTTATTAATATAGAAGGATAGTGATGTAGCTATTTAAGAAACTCTAGTGTTTGTCCTAGAGTATTACTCCCATAGAATAATAGTTTTAATTATTATAGAAGGATGGTGATGTAGCTATTTAAAAAGCTCTAAAATTTGTCTTTGAGTATTATGCACATGAAATAATATTTTTAATTACTTTAGATGGATGGTGATATAGCTATTTTAAAAACTCTAGTGTTTGTCCTAAAGTATTGCCACCATAGAATAATAGTTTTAATTGTTATAGATGGATTGTGATGTAGCTATTTTAGAAGCTCTAATATTTGTCTTTGAGTATTTTGCACATGGAATAATATTGTTAATTACTTTAGATGGATGGTGAATGTGATATAGCTATTTTAAAAACTCTAGTGTTTGTCCCAGAGTATTACCACCATAGAATAATAGTTTTAATTATTCTAGATGGATTGTGATGTAGCTATTTTAGAAGCTCTAATATTTGTCTTTGAGTATTACGTGCATGGAATAATAGTTTTATTTGTTTTATAGCAGCATGTAGTCTACTATCCAAATCAAGTAGAATGTTACAGTTATACCTATATATCTAATGATTTGCCTTAGTGAGGACACCTAAAAATATTACACTTCCAAAGGGCAATGAGGAATATTTCTAATGGGATATTTGTCCTATCTAAAGGGACAGCCTCTCTACTGATGCTTATTTTAGAAACTCTAGTGTTTGTCCTAGAGTATTACTCCCATAGAATAATAGTTTTAATTATTATAGAAGGATGGCGATGTAGCTATTTAGAAGCTCTAATATTTGTCTTTGAGTATTATGCACATGGAATAATATTTTTAATTACTGTAGATGGATTGTTATTTTAGAAACTCTAGTGTTTGTCCTAAAGTATTACCACCATAAAATAATAGTTTTAATTATTCTAGATGGATTTTGATGTAGCTATTTTAGAAGCTCTAATATTTGTCTTTGAGTAATACGTGCATGGAATAATAGTTTTATTTGTTTTATAGCAGCCTGTAGTTTACTATCCAAATCAAGTATTCTATGGTTGGTTCATATATATAAAAAATTCTGTAAAAGATTCGTGTCTTGATGGTTAAGTACCTGAATAGCAATCTATCAATACCTTTTCCATGGAATAAAAGTGAAAGCCTGTAATTCCTGCAGTTTTGGATGCAGCAAGACAAATACACTTCTTTAAATACTTTTAGGCCGATTACGACAGATTTAGGATAGAACTACATAGAGAAGGAGAGAGAGATAGAGAACTAAACTGTGAAGAAGAGAGAAAAGCAGGGCTTTTCCAAATCCGTACTTATGTCTCCCCCCCCCCCTCTCAGCGTAAATCCAGATTTAGAATTAACCTTGAACTTGATGTGTGTTGTTGTAAAGGGGTGTTACGTCACCCCCCTCCCACTCCTATGGGATTAAAACTAGAATTGTTTTATATGTTAAAGTAACAGGATGTCCGTCTGTATGTATGTATATCCATTATGACGTAGTTATCAGGTGAAATGATCTTTAATTTTAAGAGAAGTTTTGTATAGGTTATTAGGAAATTTTTCCGCTATTTTGCTGTTTTTTTCTTGAGTTATTGTATTATATTCTATCATCATCAATTGAAAAATAGCCTAAAACTATTTTTGGAGCTATAATAACCTACCCTTGAAAGGAGAACCAAATCGGTTCAGCAGTTAACAAGATCTTAACAGACGGACAAAAGAAATGAAACATCCTACTAAATACATTAGTTTATACGCCTCTGGAAGCAAATTTAGCTTTAAAAAGAAAATAATTTTTTTTTCGGGGGTTGGGGGGGGGGGGGGGCAATTATAAACCTTCTCAGAATCTTTGAGAAGCATCTATGTAAAGGATGATATGAGGGTATGAGTCCAGCGGTTAGCGAGATTCTTCAGTACAGACATACAGACAGACATGCTGTTACTTTACATAATGAAAGAAATATCTGTGTCGGAATAGTTAAAGAGAATAATCTTGATAATCTTATTAAAAGTGTAAAATCCATAAGGATTCAAAATACAAGGACATATATTTTTTTAACTCTTATTTTATACATCTTAATTAAAACTGATGATCTATTTAATAGTGAAACAATTGAATTCCATAAGGATTCAAAATGCAAGGACATATATTTTTTAACTCTTATTTTATACATCTTAATTGGAACTAATTATCTATTTAATAGTGAAACAATTGTATTCCATCAATGAAAAGTTAAAGAAATGACCTGTGTTTATATATGTAATATTCAATAAAGTAGAAAGTTTTTTTGTCTGTCCGTAAAGATCTCGCTAACCACTGAACCGATTGTGTTTTGTTTAACCATTAGTATGAATGTACAACCTAGATGCCGGTCTTAGTTTGTTTGTCTATCCTTGTTTTACCCATCGAGGGAGCAGTACCCAAAGTTACCCATAAAGGGAGCGGTAACCAAAGTTACCCATCGAGGGAGTGGTAACCAAAGTTACCCATCGAGGGAGTGGTAACCAAAGTTACCCATCGAGGGAGCGGTAACAAAAGTTACCCATCGAGGGAGCGGTACCCAAAGTTACCCATCGAACGAGTGGTACCCAAAGTTACCCATCGAGGGAGCGGTAACCAAAGTTACCCATCGAGGGAGCGGTAACCAAAGTTACCCATCGTGGGAGCGGTACGCACAGTTACCCATCGAGGGAGTGGTACCCAAAGTTACCCATCGAGGGAGTGGTACCCAAAGTTACCCATCGAGGGAGTGGTACCCAAAGTTACCCATCAAAGGAGTGGTACCCAAAGTTTTAAAAACATGTTCTCTCATTCATTTCCTGATAATTTCCCTGAAATTACATAGCGAGCACAAAACTCTCCGTCCCCCTTTATTAATGAAATTGATTTTTATATCTAAAATTATGCTAAAAGTTATTTTACAATTATTCTTATGTATACTTTACTTTTAGATTAACTAGGGTTGGGCCGGATATTTTTTTGGCCGGATACCGGATACCGGATATCCGGCTAATTTCAAATGCCGGATTTTTCCCGAATTAATTTCGTTATTGGTAGAAGCTGGAAAATTACATTCCTATGTCCCCTCCTGATTAATACACTTAACTTGATTTCACATATAATTATACAGTTTCAAATCAGTAGGTCAATTCCAACATGTCTAATTTACGAGTACAGAGAGATTGAAGAGCTTAAACATAAAGAGATTTAATAGTAGCTGCGAAGCTAAAAATTACGTGTGAAAAAAAGCCATAAAAATTTTGTAACAATTTTTTATCCTTATTCTTAAACTTTTATAGATTCCTTTTGAAATATAAAAAGGAACTACCACATCCTAAAGTAGCGAAACCCAGGGAGGAAGGGGACACTGGACTGTAAATTATACTTGAACTCAAAGATTTAAAAACATGCTCTCTCATTCGTTGGCTTAGAGTCTTTTAAGTAAGTTGGGTCAAATCAAAATAAGGATTCATTTGTTTTTGTTTTATAATTGGGGTTGTATTAGAGCAATTTATCATACATTGTCTTATCGATAGTCATTTTTAGTATGGCTGGGAACCGGTTCTAATCTTGCGGATATCAAGTGGTTTCAAAGCCATACTGGATAGACCATAAGGCAAGTATAAAGATGTTGTAAAATTAAAGACTGAATGCAGAGTTGCTACGCTTCTTTTCAAATTGTTTTTATAACAGAAAAATATTATTGCTAATATTGAAGAAAAGACCTAGAAATGCTGAAAGGAAAATTACAAGGTCTATGGAAAATAAAAAAAAATTTTAAACAACATACGCCAGCAAAAGGTAAATGTCTTAGCCAAAAAAGAGGCTCTATTCGTTTAGGACTTTCCTTGAATAGTTGCATTACATAACGAATTTTTTTCTTTTATAAATATGGTAAGAATATTAGATTGATGAATTTCTATAAAATGTCATAAACCCGATATCCCGATATGTATATGGAAAATATTATCGCATCGTGTTATAGACAGCTTTCCGCAAATACTAAAATAGAAAATCGTATCATTAATTTTATATTTTTAAAAATATTTATTGAAAATTGTCTGTAATACACGATTTTTCAGTTTTGTTCATTTGAAATTTATTGGTCATTCTTTGGCACATAAACAAGCGAAACTCATTACCTTGCACATTTAGAATATCCTGACTAAAGTTGTGTAGTTAAAGGGTTGATTGTCTGTTGGGCGTTACTCATCTATAATAGACAGAAGCTTCAAGAGGGAGGGAAGGGACATTGGGCTGTTTATTACACACTGGTCCAAAGATTTATGATAACGTTCACTTATCTATTTGTTGGCTTAACAACGTTGGGCACTTTTATTGAAATTTGCTTGGTTTGTTCATTAAGTTGAGTGTCCAAACGTTTCAACCACTTATTGTAATTTACAAATGGGGTAATTTTGTGTATTATTATTGGGGATGTACATCAATTTATCAGCCATTGTCTTATACCCGTCCGTAAGAGTTAGTTTAATGGACGCTCTCATCCTTGTTTGTTTCTTTGTTAATGTTATGATTCTAAACATATGTACAAATATTATTCACAGTTGGGGACACTAAACCAAATTTAAAGGGAATAAACCCACGGAAGGAGGGTATAATTGACCGTTCTCTTATTCGTTACACGAAAACTTAGTTTACTTTTATAAAATCATGATTGGACCATTTAAATCTAAAAAGGAATAATTTTGTTTATTATTATTAGGGATGTAAACAAATCATCGTCCATTGTGTTGTTCCTTAAGATCCCTGGTTATTAGAGTTATCTAATGGTTTCATGGTCCCGACTGTTTTATGTATTATTTATATATTTGTTATTTTATACGGGTTTTAGAAATATTTTATCATGTTAAATTACAATGAAATTTAAATTTAGGCTACCTTATTAATGAAATATAATTTTGATGTTTTAAAAAGCTTTAAACCCCCTCATTTAATCTTATGAAAGAGTGTTTGGTAATAATACATTATTTGAAAATTGGGGGGTTTTTAAACTACCACTTTGAAATTCACCAACAAAATCTTTCCAGTTTGGCTACGAAACCAAATAATATTAACTGGATGCGAACCGGTTCTCGGTCATGCTGAAAAATCATGTGTAGCATCGTATTACAGACAATTTCCCCCGAAAATAAAAATAAAAATCATAAAATTGATACCAGTTTTGTTATATCCGGGGGGTATAATCTTATATTTTTCATTTCTACTTTGAGGTAAGGTTAGGTTAAATTGGTATGATAAAGCCCCGCTGATTCCTTTGATATATCTTTGATGGGTTTGTCTGAGTTGGGATGTTTTAGTTAGGGTTAGGTTAAGAAAGTGTCTACGTAGCCTGGAGGGTGTGAACATCCTTTGCATAATTTAATTTTAAAATGATACTGAGATGATTTTAATTTGACTATAATTTACAGTGCTAACCAAAGATTTATAAACAATTTCTGTCATTGGTTAGCTTAAAATTCTTTCTTTTAATAAAACTTGATTAGAATTACAAAACCATTTCTTGTCCACAGACAGGGTAATTTTGTTTATCATAATTGGGAGTATATAATGAACATCACTTTATTGTCAACTGTCTTATTCCTTACAGAGTAGTGGCCTGAGATTTAAACCTTGAAATAAACCATAAAATCCTTTATTACGCGGATTCAACGTCTGAATCATGAAACTTAAGTAAGTTTTCTAGTAGCTGCGCTACTTAAAAAAAACCAGAATGAATAAATCACACATCTTTGATGTTTTCCTTTTCTCTAGTTTTACACAGGGATCTAAGGGATAAGACAATGAATGTTAAATTGATATGCATCTCCAGTCATGATATAAAAATTCTCCTTCTGTAGATTAAAGTTTATAGTTAAAAAGCCTGGACTCTATAAGTTGAACAAATCAATCAAAGTTCAATAACAATACCCAATGTTTTAAGCCAAAAAATAGGTTAACGCAGTTAAAAAACTTTGGGTACCAAGTATAATCATTAGTGTATGTCCCCTCCCTCCCTGAGTTTTCCACCATAGTGTCGTGTGATGTAATAGATAATATAGAATAGACAACCAATTCTTTGTTTGTACGACCTTTGTCTGAAAGTCCCCAATGTTTATTACAATGCCCAAACTTTTCTACCAATACGTTTTATCTACCAAAGGGGAAAATAAATGTAGATTTACATCAATTTATCGTCCATTGTCATATCTCTTGAGGTTTAAATTTATCAAAACCTTTTATGTTATAAAAGCTTCTAACATTTTCGCCAATAAAAAAACAGTTTTCTTTAAACCAACATATTTTGTATAAATATAACCTTTCTTAGGCACGATAAAACTTTAGTAAGCCAAAAAATATCTCTAGCTTTTTTTTTATATAAACAAGGGTGGGTATATCCCCCCATCCATCCACCAACCCTCACACTACTTTTAACTTTTTAATGGTGGGTGCCATGGGGTGGGTGGGGGGGGATGTATGGGGTGACAAAATCCGCGAGTACATTTTCGGATTAGTTCTCAATAGAATAATATACATTTTATATGCTACCCAGGTTTTGATACTTAAAAGTTCGTGAAAAGCTGAGAAAAGGTTGCTTACGTCAAATAGTGTTCTAGGGACAGGGATATTGTACGTAAAGATATTTTTTGCTTCATAATTACATTAAATAACATTGCAAAAAAATACATTTGTGTAAAAGTTCTTTTTTTTTATATCTATAATCAAACCTCAGTGAGTGGACATTGGACTGTAAATTAAAAAGGTACCCAAAGTTGTATAAACACTTTCGCTTATTCGTTGGCCCAAAAGACTTTATTACATCTTAATCGGGTAGTACTAAGTTTTCAACAAAAAACTACTCAAATCTGAAGGGAAATTTGGTTCATGATAATCAAAGATGTACTGTTGTACATCAATGTCCGGGATAACAAAAATGGTATCAATTTTATAATTTTAATTTAAAATTCATGGAATATTTTCTGTAATAAGATGCTATATCTAATTTTTCAGTTTGACTGAGAACCGGTTCTAATCCAGCGGACATTAATCAGTCTCGAAGCCATACTGGTAATTGTGTTTCTGTAGAATAACTATCCCTCCTATTATATTTTTTCTTTTATGTGGTTTATTTTACGAGCCTACCCTGTAATATAAAAATATTTCAAAAAGATTTATCATAATGTATGGGGAAGATTATAAAAATGACAATATCCGTATAAGCGAAGCTCTAAAATCAGACATAAAATCAGACATAAAATCATTCCCTGTTTTGTGGTGTAAGGAATCCTTTCATATGACTCCCCCTCTACACTTTTATACGGTTTCACATATCATAATTCAGTTGCAGAGCTAACACTAAAAATTGTGTAGTGTAGACAAAGCAGGGATGTGAAGCGGCAGAATTTATTTACTCTTCAATTTTATATGGTTTTGCATATCTTAATTCAGTTGCAGTGCTTATAATAAAAATTGTGTAGTGTGGGCAAGAGCAATCCAGCAGATATTATTTGGTTTTGATGCAATACGTAAAAATAAAAATATATTCTAAATGATCTTCATATAGTCTGTTTTAGTAATAAAACTTGTATTTTACCTTTTACTCTGCATAAGATCAATATATAGCTTCTCTGGAATAGAATTATTAAGGCTATGAATATTGAATACAAATGGATTAACAGATAGACAAAACTTATCATTATTTTTTTTTTAAATTAAATTTATGTAAAAAGTGTTTTTTTCGTAAATACTTTTATTGAAATCCCCAACCATGATTTACAAAGGGCGAAGTATCATTCAGACATTATTCAATTTAATATTTATATATTTTTTTACAAATATTAGTGGCTTCTTCAAAAAAGGAGGTTTAGTTACAGGTGACCCGCGCCCATCACCCATAATTATATCTATTTTAGAATTTTATAAAATGCAGAGTAGTGCGACGTAACTCAAAGTGACATGATTTCTGTCTGTGTGTTTGTAACAAAGGTTCTTGCCAAACGCTGGACCAAAATGGTTCAGAGAAGCTGGATAACAAATTTGGGAAAGGGTACTTTCACCCTTTGAAGAGAAATCACACCTGGATAAAAATAGCGAAGGCTCTAGAATAAGACAAAAAGTATTGTCTATCAATATGAAACCTTGTGTAAAGATTCCCTTAATGATAAGGTATTATATAGAAAGTGTAGTTACTCAATAAGAACGGTTATACTATACATCTTTAATTTTTAATTTGATATCTTTAAATGATGATTCCTCTTACAAAAAAAAGTATGATTTTAACAAATTAACATTAAATTTTCGCTTTTAAGAATGATGCCATCTTTGTTATTCATTGAAAATAATTTAATTAAAGAATAATAATATATTAATTATACATATGATATCTCCCTAATAAGTTTCAAAGAAAAATCTTTGAAAAAAAACTAAAAGATCTTTGAATAGATTAAAATTGAATAATTAGAAATTAGCAAAGAAAATGTATATTAAACAATAAAAATTATGTCCATAAGTAGCGCAGCAAAAATAATCGGCTATAAGTTAACAAGCAGCTGCGCCCATAACATCTTTGGGAGACAGGGCAGTCAAATAGGTTAAAACCATGTAAAGACTATATTTTAAGCAGTGGCGTGCGAAGCACTTTGTCTAGGGGGGGGCATTTTGAAGATTTTGTAAAATTTTGCCCCCCCCTAAAGCAAAGTGCCCCGGGGGGGCACTTTGCTTTAGGGGGGGGCATTTTGATTATATATACTAATTTTAAATAAAGGCGTTTTAAGGGGTGGGATTATTTGATTATGGGCCTTCTAGTCCTTATCCCTTCTTCCCCATCCCTTCTCCCATCCCTATTTCCCGTTTATATCCCCTATCTCTTCCCCCCCCCCCCATCTCTTCTCCCCATCCCTTCTCCCCACCCTGCAATGACCGAAGGGAAGGGAGCTAGAAAGCATCTTCGAAAAAAAAGTACAGAATATAATTTAACCTCCCCCCCCCCCACCACAAAACATTTTTTATGGGTAAAAGGGTATGTTATAAAATCTCAGCAGGAAGGATGAATAACCCAATTTAAAAAAATTTTGGGGGGGAGGAGATAAAAACACTCATTTTGGAAATAATTTACCAAAAATTAACCTAATATGTAAAACTGATTTTAAATATTTTTTTATTGTATGACAACAAGGATGACAACATCTTTAAGTAGCAAAGCACAAAAAATCATTAATAAGAATACAGACAAGTAGATTTAAAGAGCATCTGTTGAAATAAATATATATTTTAGGTAGAAAAAGTCACAAATCCTTTTTCCTGTATGTTGTGTGATGACAGTCAAAGTAAATTACATACTGGATGCTCTAGAATTTTTTTTTTGAATATTATAATCCACAAAAAAATTTATTGTACCGTAAAAACCAAAGATATAAAGAACTATATAAAAAATAAAAAAAATACTTGTCCTTTTATCTACAGATATAAAAATCTCTTAGAAATATGGAAAACTTTGGGGTATAGTCTCTTTTGTCGCAACGCCTCTTAAGGGGCATTTCGTCGTATTTTCATAGTAGCTTTTAATAGGTTATTCTAGGTTAAGTTAGGTCAGGTGATTGCCCCGCAGGAGCTATAAATAGGGGAAAAGCTACTGTGAAAATACGACGAAATGCACCCTTAGAGGCAATGTCACAAAAGGGACTATACCCGAAATTTAAAAGATACAAAAATAGCCAAAAACGTCCTGAAAAGCAGTCCGACATCCATGAATTTTTAATAGTTAATTATACTCCATAATGATGGGAATGTTAACATTAAGTTTTAGCCTTCTATCTTTAATTGCAGTTGAAAAATCACATTTCCCCCTTAGCCTTACGTACTGACAGCCATAGTGAATTATAGAGAAGCTAAAAAGTTATATCAACATATCCTACCCTCTTTATATGGCACTTTAAAACTCTGTTAATTTTTCATTAAGTGGTGTTTCCAAGGATTTATAAGGGCGGTGCGTGAAGCGCACCTAAAAATATTTACTCCCCCTTTGAACTAAAATTAATTAAAGACAACAAGAGTGGCGTATTTTATCAAGTTAGGAATATAGAGTGTAGTTAGTTTTAAGGGTTTTTAATGAAAATTGCCATAAAAAAACATGTCTTTTTGTAAGGGTATGTAAACAAAAAAAATGATAAACTTATCCTGAAAATAATATGACATCATATATAGTTATTCATTTAGACAGACATACAGTGTTGAGAAAAAGGCTTAGATAAATATCAACGCTGTTTCTTTTTTATATAAAATAACTTTTTGATTAAAAATTTGTTGTTTACAAATGTTTTTATAGAAATAAAAACAAAATATACAATGCATGTGATAAAAAGCAGAAACCATTTGGAAGTGCGCTAGGGGGGGGGGCAGGGGGGGGCGTTTTGGTTGCTAGGGGGGGGGCGATTGCCCCAAATGCCCCCTTCGGTTCGCACGCCACTGATTTTAAGGATAAAATATATAACCATTCAGACACTATTTGATACTAGAATTAATAAATCAATCAGTTTAGTGGATAGCGACATCTTAACAAAAAAACGGTTTGCTACGACTAACATGTTAAAATACGCTGTAGGATGTTGCATAAAACCAAAATATATTCACTCCAAAAAAAGTATCATTAACAAATTTTAATGTTTCAAAAAAATACATAAAAAGATTTGGTTGATTAATAAATAGCTCTTAAAACGGTAATATCCTTTTAAGAATAAAGTGAACCACTAAAAAGAAACCCCCTTCCATTTCTTCAATCCGATTTATTTTTGAAAAATAAAGTGGTTGCTGTTGTTGAAGCAAAGATCTTTATGTTAGGTTAGGTTAGGTTAAATTGATGTACATTCTAAATGATGATACACAAAACTATTACGCCCTCTAAAGATTACAATTAGAGTTGGTACGTTTGGACACTCAACTTAATGGACAAACTAATACAAAATTAATAAAAGTCCCCAAGGTTATGAGGGCAACGAATTAGAAAATGTTATTATAAGACTTTGGGGACTATTATCATAAACAACCCAATGTTCTCGCGTCCTAAGGGGGGGGGGGGGGGTATTCGGTCCACAAGGTTTTATGAGCGAAATCACCCTTAATACTAATAGAGAGATGTTATCAAAAAGATTAGTAAAAAGATATATCTAAATATATAAACTGGTGGGTCATCAATTCCACCCATACTTATTACAACATCGCAAAATCTTTGTGTCTCCTCCCCCCCGACCTATTCTCAATACATAAAACTTTGTTTAAACTGTGCTACTTAAGAATATAATTGTCCTTGTTTAAATCTATAGATTGAAGAATGTATAAAGAATATACGTGGATATATTGACAGGAAAACATTTGTCGTCAATTTAGCTTCCTAATATGAAACATCGAAGAAATAATATAAGTGAAAAAATCTTGCGAAATTTATTAAACACTCTAATTTGAAAATAAGGTTGGGGAGGGTGTGGGGAAGTAATTTGAAAAATTATGATGGACTTCGGGGAGGGGGGGGGATATGGTTTGTCAAATTATGATAACATCTTTTTCTTCAGAGATAATAGGAGGGATATGTTACTTATAGACAAAGGAGGCTATTTGCTACATAGACGTCCAAGAGTGAGGGTAAAATTTTAAAACCCTCATTTAACCTCTTAAAAATGAAAAGCTTGAACGTCCCTAATTTGCTAATTCAAACCGGAATCTTAAGGGATAAGACAATTGGCGTTAAATTTTAATATTCTCCAAATAATGAATGATCAATAAAAATTACCCGTACAGAAACTAAAATTATAGTTGGAAAAGTTTAGACAATGGTAGCTTGTACCAAGCAATCAAAGTTTAATAAAATTGCCCATTTCTTCTAGTCAGAGGGTGAGAGAAATATTCATAAAACTTTAGGTACTAGGATAATTTACAGTCCAAAATCTCAACCCTACCTAAATTAAATTTACTGGGGACATTTGTATCAGGGAAACATTGGGCTGTTTATTCTAATAGTCCCATAAATTTATGTTAATATCTTCTTCGTTGGATCAAAATTGCTGCCAATTTTATAAACCAAATTATTAAATCAGGTTTAATTTTGACTTAACAATTAAACTCTTTTATCTTAAATTTTTTATCTCTCTATTTGTCTATTTATCTCGCTATCTACTTCCTTTTCTCTCTATATCTCTCCCTCTCTATCTTTTTCTCTTTCTATCTATCTATGTTTATCTCCTTATCTACTAATTTATTTGATGTATCAATTTCCTTCAAAAAAGATTTTGGATAAGGACTGGTTTTCTATATTCTAAAGTAATAGTATGTTTGTATATCTATCTTCATGTCCAATAAAATTTAGTTTACGTCTTGACCACCTCTAGGGGCACATGGTGTGGGGGGAGTGGGAAGTCAAATCCTGCCCATTTTTAATTTTAAACTAAAAAAGAAAAAGGGCAATTTGGAGGGTGTTGATAACCTCCCCTAAAATAATTATAAACCTACCTTGGACCTGAGAATGAGAAGCTACATTGTAAAGGAGAGCCATATCAGTACAGAAAGACAGACAGACAAATAGCCACACTTTTATACAATTATTATTTCAAAATAAATTGTAGATAAGATCTCATTAGAATAAGGTTGTGTCGATATCATGTATGTCATCGATAACCACTTTTGAATAAGCGACTAAATATATATCTTTCAAATAATGTCATGTCGATAAAATGTTAGCAATAAGCACTTTGATTCGACATAAATCTTTGAAAGTGCATGCTTCTAGCTTCTAACTATTATTATCCTGAATTGTTTTCTTTTCAGGAAAGGTTTCTCTGTGCATAAGGAGATTATAAGTGTATCGACAGATGTTTAAAAACCCAGAGAAAGAGGAAATTATGGTGGCACTCCAAAGAAGCTAAAAAAAATCAAACGTTATTTTTAGGTCGTAAGTTAAAAAGGTGTTTATAGCGATGCTCTTTTTAAGCGTTTGTTTCAGCTGTATGTCCTTCCGTCTGTCTTTCTGTCCTTTTGTCTGTAATGTATTTCTCTTTTTTTCTTTTCATCTCTCTTTCTCTCTCTCTCTCTCTCTCTCTCTCTATCTATCTCAGCCTTTTTCTCACTTTCTCTCTCTCTCTCTCTCTATCTCACTCTTTTTCTCAATTCTCTCTCTCTCTCTCTCTCTCTCTCTCTCTCTCTCTCTCTCTCTCTCTCTCTCTCTCTATCTCACTCTTTTTCTCAATCTCTCTCGCTCTCTCTCTCTATCTATCTATCTATCTATTTATCTACGATACATAGCTATGTTGCGTAGGAGTCTCTATAGTTAAAAAAAATTCGATTTATTGTGATTTCTCTTGGGAGGGTGTTGGTACCCTCCCCCAAAATAGTTATAAACCTTCCCGGGACCTATGAGAAGCTACCCTGTTAAAGAGAACCCGATCAGTTCAGCGGTTAGCGAGATCCTTCGGTACAGACACACAGACATCCTATTACTTTATAATAAGGATTATTATTATAGCTACTAGAGCTGCAATGATTTCAAAAACATGTACTTTCGCATAATATTGCTGCGTTAAGTATGCTTAGAAAATTTGTTGAAACGAGGGCACACTAAAAAATATTACAGAAGTATGTTCTACTAATGACTATCTTATAAAACAGCAAGGAAATTCATTTTTGACTATAACTACATATATTTAAGAAGAAAAAAGTATTTGTTGAACCATATTGTAGACCATTGGAGGGAGGGGTCATCGGAGTGTAAATTATACAGTTATCCAATATTTTAAAAACGTGCTCTCTAATTCATTGGCTTTGGACCTTTGAGTATTTTTATTAAATTTTTGATTGGATTGTTTTAAAGGTCAGTGTTCATATTTTTCAACCAATAATCCTAATCTTCTGAATGGGTAATCACCATTGGGGATGTACTTTATCAATCATTATATATTAATCTTAAGTTCCATGACTTAAACAGACTTCCAATCGATGGCACAACTTTTGTCTGTAGTCCTTATCGGAACCTTCCCACGCAGAGACAGAAACACACAAATAAGGTAAGGAAAATAAGGTAAGGTATGAACACCACTTATTAGAAAACTCTTAACATGATTAATAAATAACTATACATAAAAACTTTTTGGATACCGTCTATTGGTAGGTTCGACATGTACAGTACATATTTTGTACATGTAAGTTTTTCATAAATTTTTACAAACAAAAAATGATAAGTTTGCTAAAATGTACAAAAAAAGCAGTATTTTAGTGGTTATTTTACATTTTACTATAGTAGAATTTGCGTACATTCTCGGTTTACTGGATCTCTGGCATTTTCGTATGAAAATTTAATAGGATCCTCTCGCCCCCTTACACGTTTACAAGGACGACAAATTTTTAAGAATAATGATTTCAAGGACAACAGAGTACAATGTCCTAAAAAAGTCTATTAACAGTATCATGTATTTAAAACGTTTTGCAACAAATTTACATGCAATTTTATTTCGACTTATATTTAAATTCTGATTTTTAATTTCTGACACATTACAAGTGTTAATGTTCAATTATTCTAATTAAGAGCTTCCTAACCCTAGTAAAACATGGAGTCGTGTATCATTGCCGTTTACAAGATTCACTCTATATGCAGATATCCAAAACTTTGAGGACTTTAATTGAATATTGATTGGCTGGTTCAACTAGCAGTGTCACCTTTCAACAAATGAATTTAATTTATAGAAGGGCTATTTTTTTTTTATCATAATTGGAGGTGTATTTCTATTATTATCCATTGTCTTATCCCTTTATATCCCTGGTGGGGGGGGGGAGGATACTGATGGTTCATATTAAAGTTTAAGGGATTATTCTAAAGTTTATTCTCAATAAATATCTTAACAACCCAGAGAATTAAATGGAAAAAACAATGGACGATAAATTGATGTACATCCTCAATGATGATATACTAAATTACCCCTTCTGTAGATTACAATTAGTGGTTGAAACGTTTTGACAGTCAACTTAAGAACCAATCAATCAAAATTCAAAAATCAGTTCCCAGGGTTGTTTAGCCAACGAATAAGAAAACGTTATTATAGACTTTGGGGACTTAAACAATCCAATGTTCCCTTCCTCCCTGTTAACAACCTTATCAAACAAGGATGAAAAAAATATTGGCTAAGCAAACGAACATAGCAATTCTTTTGTAAAGTTACAATTTAAGATTTAATTACAGGGTTTCTATGCTTAAAAAATCATGCCTAATCTTCTTATGATTCAGCATTTTTTCTTGTCCCTGCTTTCCGTGGGTAATTCTCTTTTAGTGGAAAAGTTTCTTTTATGAAAATTAGTTTTCAAAATAAAGAGAGACATACTTGTATTATTCCCTTCATAATAGCCAGGGATCTCAAGGGATAATACAATGGACAACAATGATAAACACAATTTTCATTTTGCGAATCAAAATTATTGGTTGAAAACTTTGAATACTTCAAGTAAATCAAGCTTTTTAAAAGTACTGAACATTTTTGAGGCAACGAATAAGATAACGTGTGTATAAAACTTTAGCATCCAGAGGCAGAAAACGGTTAGAAAAAAAAGCTTAAAACCATAATAAGACTTAAATCTAAAAATAAAATAGCCTAAAACCTTCACATTACCTAAAGTAGAGAACCAAATCGGTTCAGTGGGTAATAAAAGCTTAAATAAAAAACTTTTATTACTTTGTATAAAAGGATTAGGGCCAGTATAATTTCCAGTCCAATGTCCCCTCCATCCCTGATAAAACCAAAGCTTTTCTTCATATAGGATCTGTTCGTCCTTCCAAAAGACTGAACATCTTCCCTTATAAAAATAGTTTAATTAGTTCTAATTATTATGCGATATTAAATGCTCTTTTGAAGTCAAGTCGTCTATGTTTAATTTAAAAATACGTGTTTTTAAAAGCGAAGCTTTTCTATAATTAGGGTCAGTCCGTCCGTCCGTCCGTCCGTCCGTACGTCCGTCCGTACGTACGTCCGTCCGTACGTCCGTCCGAGATAGTTAGCTTTTACTCGTTAATTTAGGCATGTTAGAATTCTCCTATCGATTTCAAACTTTGCATGGTGATTACTGTAGTAGTTAGGTACGATTTAGAAAGCGTAGCAACTCTATAATCATTACCAGAATGTCTGTACGTCCATTTTGAACATGTTGATTTTTCTACTTTTTTAACAACAAATTTTTATGTGATCTAATTATCCGTTTGATCTGATTTTTGGTATGTTGATTCCTGGGACAACAAAGAACAATATTTTAAGCGAAGCAACTCTATAATCAAGTCCTAAAGATGTAAGTATGTGTATGTCCATAAACATTATTCTGTATCAAGCAGTTTTTTAACAAATTTACTTACAATTTTGCTTCGAATCTTATACTTTTATATTCTGATTATTCAGTTCAGACACTATACAAGTGTTAATGTCCGTTTGTCCTACAGTTTCAGTGCTTCGCTTTTATGGATGTTGTCATCCTTGTTTTATTCTCATTACGACCACCAAAACTGTTTTCCTTAATAAGCTATGCCCCCTAGAAACGTTTTGACATATCGAGTATTGAAATAATATTCAAACCTCGCAGCGTACATAAAACTTATTTTATATTTTATGTGTGTTTTCTTCAGTCAAGCTTTCACTGCTGATTTTTTAAATTTGGCTATTTCAGATTATTTGTAGACCTCTTATAAAGATGTGCGAGCATAAAATGTATGGTCAGCCACTCGGCAGATAGCATCCAGTAAGTTCATAGAGTTTTGGCGATAATTGAACAAAGATTAAAGTAAAAGAATAGAGGGGGCATGAACTTTCTGCAACTTTTCCTCGGGGCAGGACAATGACATAGATCCCTTTTTTAATTGAGTTTTTAAAATCAGCTAATAGCGTCGGAAACATAGCCATGTCCCTACAAAAGAACAAAAAACAATTTGCTAACAGACGAAAAGGGTCTCCGCTACTTAGGGCAGGTAGTTGTCTGGATTACACATCTATTCTTAAACAATTATTGATTCAAGGTACATTTTACCGTGAACTACACAAGATTCAAAAATTTAAATATAAGACGAAAAATATAAGGTTATGTTTAAAAAAAAACATTTTGTTTCGCTAGTACAGAATGACGTATACGTAATCCTAATTACATTTTCAAAATGTCAAGTTGTCTCGTATATTATTTTTGTATATTTTCATATATTAAGGTCGAGTCCGCCATTTTGGATGCATTGCTTTTCCAAATAAATAGTATGATTAAAATCAGGAAAGGCTAGGGCAATGGACTGTAAATTATCCTGGTACCCAAAGTTTATATTCACGTTATTTTACTAATTTCTTTAGATTAAAACCTTTAAGTTTTGGTTCGTTCCAACCTAGAAGTGGTTAAAGTTTTCAGCAAATAATTTAATCAACAACTGTAAAAAAAATTTTATCATCATTGTAAAACGATATATATGCTGGTTATAGAAAAGCTACGCTCCTTAAATAAATATTTTTTATCGTGAATATCAGACAAACAGGCACAAGTGACTATAAAAGAATCTTCCCCAAACTATATTTCGCCTTTGGTAACTTAGCTTAACTCCCAATAATATTTATCCATTTACCAGAAAGTTTGATTAAAATTTTGTGGTGATTTCAAAGTTTGATTGAGGTAACATGCCTTTACCCCTTCCCCCTTTCAATGTCCATGGGAAAGATTAATTTTTCGTGCATTGTCCTATCTCAGTATCCGCAGCAAGTATAAACCAGGGAGGGAGGGAAAAATGGGCTTTTTATTGCACTGTAGTCCCCAAAGTTTTTTTTAGTAACGTTTTCTTTTTCGTTAACTTAAAAACTTTGGAACTTTAAATGAATTTTGATTTGTTCATTAAGTCGAATGCCAAAACGTTTCAACCACTAATTGTAATCTACATAAAGGGTAATTTTTTGTATCATCATTTGGGATGTACACCCTTTTATGTGGCCAATGTCTTATCCCTTTAAATCCCTGAGTATAAACCCTAAGAAACATGAGAACTAAAACAGCTGTTGGAAATATCAAGCAAAGCTTTTACGTACTTATATATAAAAGTAACTGGATGTCTGTTTGTATGGTTCTCCTAAGTCCAGGAAGGCTTATAACTATTTTGGGAGAGGATACGACCACCCTCCCTAGAGAAAATGCTGCTAGAGAATTTATAAATTTGTAATATGTCGTTTTTAAGATATTACAGGACAACCAAACCATTTTTTTTTAAATCGAATAATAAATTTGGCTGAAATTGTTATTTTTTGTATGTGGCAGAGAACCGTTTTCTAATCAAGCGGATATTAATCAGTTTCAAAAAATCATGTATAGCATTGTATTACAGGCAATTTTCCACAAATATTAAAATAAAAATCATAAAATCCGGCTCCTCGGGGTTAACAAAACTGGTTTCAATTCTAATTTTTTTTCATTTTATTAGCCGTAGACAGCTGTCTATAATACGATGTAACGAATTATTCCAACCTCATCAAAAGGGGCAAAGCCGCTAGTAAAAAATAAAGAAACAAGGATGACAACATCCATAAAAGCGAAGCACTGAAACGGTAGGACAAACGGACATTAACGCTTGTATAGTGTCTGAACTGAATAATCAGAATATAAAAGTATAAGAGTCAAAGCAAAATTGTAAGTAAATTTGTTGAAAAACTGCTTGATATAGGATAATGTTTAAGGACATACTTTCATTTTTAGGACTTGATTATAGAGTTGCTTCGCTTATAATATTGTTCTTTGTTGTCTCAGGAATTAATATACCAAAAATCAGATCAAACGGATAAATAGTTCACATAAAAATTTGTTGTTTAAAAAGTAGAAAAATCAACATGTTTAAAATGGACGTACGGACATTCTGGTAATGATTATAGAGTTGCTACGCTAAATCGTACCTAACTACTACAGGAATCATCATGCAAAGTTTGAAATCGATAGGACAATTCTAACATGCCTAAATTAACGAATAAAAGCTATCTATCTCGGACGGACGTACGGACCGACCCTAATTATAGAAAAGCTTCGCTTTTAATAATAATTTGATAATGATTTTATTATGTATGAGATTTATATTTTCATTGAAAAATAAAAGAACATCCTATTTAATAATTCGTAAATATACAATAAAGATAATAATATCCATAATAAGCGCAGCAATAATCTAAAGAAACAAAAATAATTAATTGCTCAGTATAAAAATAGCATAAAACCAATCGATACTTATAAAAAAGCATTTTGCTAAATACATTTGTAGGTTTATGTTTAACAGGGTGGGAGGGGACATTGGGCTCTTTATTACGCTAGTCCCTAAAGTTTTATCAGAACGTTTTCTTATTCGCTGGCTTCATTACTTTGGGGACATTAAGTTAAGTGTCCAAACGTTTTATAACTACTAATTGTTCTTTAAAGAAGGTTAAATTTTGTGGATGATTATTATTGACGTATATTCATTAATTGGCAATTGTCTTATTCCTTTAAATCTCTGATCACTGTGGGCTAGAATTGAATCAAGACAAAAGTAAGTGCCGAGCCCTGAGACCTATGTATGGTGAAAATAGACATAAAACCATGATGATTCCAGGTAAAACCAAAATATTTTAGCGGGGGCTTTTTGAGAAAATTAGATTTGAAAATTTCAAGTTCAATTTTCACCCCCTAGAAGTTGCCGCACAATCAAGACAAGAAAAGCAAATATTATTTATTTTAAATTTTGAACACCTTTGCTTTTATAAAGTTCTTCATAAAACAACTCCTAAAGGGAGTTAATAAATGGCCATTTTTATCCCTTGCTTTGCAAAGGTCACGAAAATTCAGCCTAAAATAAATCATATGTAGAGAGGTTTTAAGAAGGACTTCATAAAAGCAAAGTTATTCAAAATTTAAAATAAATAATATTTGCTTTTCTTGTCATGATTATGCGGCAACTCCTAGGGGGTGAAAATTGAACTTGAAATTTTCAAATCTAATTTTCTCAAAAAGCCCCCGCTGAAATATTTTGGTTTTACCTAGAATCATCATGGTTTTATGTCTATTTTCACCATACATAGGTCTCAGGGCTCGGCACCTACTTTTGTCTTGATTCAATTATAGCCCACAGTGTGATGCTTACACTAAGGCTTATATCAAAGGTGTGCGTTATTCTCTTAGAAATTTTTTTTCAATTTTGAAAATTTGAGTACCCCTCCCTCTCCCCCCCCCCCCCGACAACGACGAACAACTATTTTAGGATAGGTTAAGTTTTAGGCTAGGGAGCCGAGCGCTGCGGCTAGGCAGGCAAGGGGGCCGAGCGCTGCGGCTAGGGAGCCGAACGCTGCGGCCAGAGTTCATAGTTCGCTCGTTCATAGCTGACATATGATGTTTAAGATGCTAATTCAACAGATAATAAATTCAATTTTAAATCACTGAAAGATATTAATAGTAGAAACCTATAACTGCTATTTAACCAGGGAGGGGGGGAGATATTTAACTTTAAATTAAATTTACTCTTAAAGTTATCATACCATACGTTAGATTTTATGTTTTGGAGGCTTTATTAAATCTTGATTGGTAGGTTCAAACATTTTCACCGATAATTAACCTACGGCGGGTGTATAATTAACATTATTTGGGGTTTACATCCATCTATCGTCAATTGTCTTATCCCGTAAGATCCCTGTATTTTACACAATTTTCTTTATTACATTATAGTCTTATATTAAAAATAAAAAAAAACAATCAGAACTTTAAAACTTCTAGAGTAGCATCGCTCCAAAAATGGAGCAACTTATTTATGAAAATAATAATGATATAAAAATCAATAATCATTGATGTTAATTTATGCAGAAAAGTATTATATGTTCTAATATTATAATACTACAAAGATAATAATGTTCATAAGTAGCGCAGCTACAACAATTTATATGAATAAGATATTGTAAATTAGTAAGAAATGATCATAAAATATAAAAATGCGCAATTATTCCACTATATAGATTTATTTTTAAACCCCATTTTCGATTTAGAGATGTTGTACTATAAGTAATGGCCACGAGAAAACGAACGGACAAACGGACGTACGGACATAACCTATAGTTATAGAGTAGCTGCTCTATTTATTATTAATTCTATTGATTTTATTGCTTGTGTGTGGCAAAATTTTTATAAATTCTTAGTTTGGATAATATAATTGTTTTAGACAACTCAGGGCGTTTAGGATTTGCTTTCCAGTATGGCTTCCAAACTAATTATTATCCACTGGATTAGAACCGGTTTTCGTCCATACTAGAAAAAATCATGTAAAGCACAGTATTATACACAATTTTCTACGAATAATAGAATAAAAATTATAGCATTAATTTTTATTTTAATATCCGCGAACAACTGTCTAAATTATGTAATACGATGCAATATGTAACTATACCAGTATTGCTTCGAAACTGATTAATATCTGCGCGATTAGAACCAGGTCTAAGTTATACTGAAAATCTATGTATCGTATCATAAGACAGTAAATTTGCCATTAATAATGAAAAAATAATGATTAGTTTTGCAAGAATGCTTTTGCATAATGTTGACTTTAAAAATTTGGGTACGTGTAAAAAAATTACAGTGTCCAAATTGTTTTACCTCTAAATTGTCTAATTTTAATCTACAGAAAGTAAAATTTAATAATATACATTTATTTATCGCCCATATTGTCTTATCCATTAAGACCCCTGTCAAAACATAGAGTGAAATGCATGAAGGGGTGTATGTACCCCCCCCCCCCCCACTAGAATGTACACTGTCCTAACATACTAACATTGTGTATGTAAAAATGTTTCACATGTCAAAACGTATCAGAATTCACTGAATCAACTTTATATCAATAATAAAGTCAGGGGCAAAGGAAGGGGGGATAGCTTTTAAAAAAATAATCGATATATTATTGCTTGGATGTTGCATCAAACTTTCATGTACTCCAATAAATTGATACTAATCACAGCTGGCTAAAACAACGATACCCCCCATTAGAAAAATGGCAATTTATGTTAATGAATATTCGTGGATATTATGACAGGGGAAAAAATATCGTCATTTTAAGTTGCTAACATGAAACTCGTTTATTGGTCAGTTCGTCCATACAGTAGGAGAGGAGGGGATGTGGAAATGGGGGTGGATGAGCTTATTGTTATTTTAGCCTGCTGATAGTTTTACTTCATTAAAGCATATGAAAATCTGCTTTATTATCAAGGAATAATATATTCATCTTTATATTTCATTGAATTATTTATTTTTTTATTTTTAAGTAAATTTACTTTTCATCTATTGCTGGCATGCAACCATACAATATTTTTACAAAATTTCCTTATTTTTGTAATAAATTAAGTCTACGATATATTGTTCTTTTTAAATCATGTATCGTATCAAATTGTAGACAATTTTCCACGAATAATAGAATAATCATAATATTAATGCCAAGAAAACTGGAATTAATGTTTTAATTCTTAATTTACTAACTTCGGAAATCTATATATTCTTGATTTATGTTATATTATAATCTAACAGCCGTTAATCGTCGACTAAATCAAAACTAATTTCCCAAACTTATTGTCGTCTGAATTCTAAGAAGATTAATTTCCTAGCTCCTACTGCTGATAGAACCGGAAGTGGGAACATTATAGTTAGTTAGTCCCGCAGGGTTGTTTATACATTACAGTGAAGGTACAGATTTTAGCAGAAATTAAAGTATAGGAGTTGGAAGTTTCTCTCAAAGTGCCCTGTCGAGGTATTTTCCCTTACCAGGGTGGGGCAAAGGGAACCACACTGTCTATTTTTTTCCAAAAGTATTGGAGGTGGAAGTCATTGCTCTATAGGCACTTTGAGTGAAAGTCACATGATTTAAATTACTTATAGGGTTAAAGAGAAATTTTAAATTTCATAAGATTTAAAGGAGTTAAAGTTGTTTCCTTTTGTATATATCTCAAATTTATTTCAGCTAAACTAAAATTTGGTGGCATTAACCCCCCTCTCCACCCCTCCCTAGATGGCAATGTGTCGTCTTGGAACTTCCGGCTTTAAGGGGTTTAATCCCCCTCCTCCCCAGCCTACCCAGCAAACCAATCAGTCAACCACATTTCCAGTTTGACATATTAGCTGATAATTCAACCCCCCCCCCCCCCTCTGCTCCAAATATTTATCATTTTCATATATTAGATAAAAATTAGCCCCCTGCAAAGCTTATCTTCAATTAAAGCCTTTACATAGATGTTCAACTGGACTTTAAATTGAAGTGGAACCCAAAGTTTTACAGACAAGTTATTTTGCTTGAATGGTCCAAAACTTTTCCTAAATTATGATTGGTTGGTTCAACCCAAAAAGGTATAAAAATAATTCTACAACAATTTTAATTTACAGAAGAGAAAATTTTTAGAACTTTTATTTAATCATGATTGGGTCATAAAAACTGGGATTGTCCAAACTTTAATAAGGGGTATTATTGTTTATCATGATTGGAAGTGAACATCAATTTCTCTCCAATGTCTCATCCCTTGGTATCCCCGCTAATAAGGGTAAATGAGCATATACAATGATATACATTATACATGATATACAAAGGCGTGATATATTTAGTTTAGTTTAGTACAAAAATAAATTTATGTGTATTAGGAGTGGTAAGTTATATTTTGGGTATATCTCTCTTTAAAATTTTTTGGATATCCTCATGGATTTAAAGGGATAACAAACAAAACTTAGAGGACTATTATAGTTAGAACGTTAAATTGATGTACATCCCCACGGATGATAACCAAAATTACCCTTTCTGTGTCTAACCAATCAAGATAAAATAAAACTTTCAAAATTTATAGGGCCAATGAATGGAAGATAATTAAAATAATCTACAGTGGTGATATCAACATTCCTGTCTTGAATATCCATTTGTGGACCTAACTGGTATTTATATAGTTGGTATGTATTCTTTTATATGTATATGGAGCATTTATGTGGTTTTGTTTGGTATGTATAGGTGTGTGTGTGAGTGTGAGTGTGTGTGTGTGTATGTTGTGTGTGTTTTTATATGTGATTTTTCAGGGTGTCAGCTCAAAGTTAGAAATAACTTTTCACAAGGTGGAGGGAGGGAGAGGTCATTGGACTAGAAATTTTACTGGTACCCAAAGTAATCTAATTCTTAATCTGAAATTTGATTAGTTGGTACAAACTAGCAGTGTCCAAACTTTTCTTAAAGCAGTCGTACGATAAATAGACATTTTAAAATGGCCACCACCCTTTACATATATTTATGATTGTACGTGTGTATGTGTGTGTGTGTGTGTGTATGTGTGCGTGTTCTAAATTGTTCAGTTTAATTCAGGGATTTTAAGGGATAAGACAATGTCGATGAATTTATATGCATCCCCAATGGTGATAAACAAAAATACGACAAGATTAAATTGGTGAAAAGGTTGGTAGACTGCCAGTTTGTAACAATCATTCAAGAAATATCCAACAAACAAGAAAACGTGGTTATAAAACTTTGGGTACCAGCGTATTTTACTTTTCAATGTCCCCTCCCTCCCTGATTTAATCCGGGCAATATATTATACTTTGTCTCCTAGAGATTGCTGCAATAACCATTTCTCTTATTGTCAGGGGGTTAGGAGATAGGACATTGGTAGATAAAAGCTAATCCTAACATATTACCCTGCGCCTGGAATCTACTCTATAACTAGTATTTTGTGTATGTCCGTCAGTCAAAACATTACTTCGTACGTCAGGAGTTAAAAATCAGGGAGGAAGGTGATTTTGTACTTTAAATTATACTGGTACCCAAAGTATTATAAATATGTTCCCTAATTCTATACTAGCAGAGTCTCAATTAATAATTTTAATCTACAAAGGGGTTATTAGGTTTGTCATAATTGTATAGAGTTATTGGGGGAAATGTTAATTTATCTTGTATTGTCCTATCCCTTTCGTCTCTGGTTCATTGCGGACATACATACCCATGCAAGGAGGGGTTACATGTATAAAATGTAATCACAATTATAGAATATTAAGGGGTTTCAAGGTTTCTCATCCTTAGGATTGTACAAAAAAAAACTTTTTTTTAAAAATGTTTATTAATTACTCTATGATTACTCTAATTGAAGTAATTTCACTTTGTCTGTCCATTAGTAACCCTGCAGGGTTAACCAATACCCAATAACCTAACAAACAAACAACACTTTCATTTTAAAATTATTTTAAAAATATGCAGGGTGGGGGGGTAGTACCCAAATTTATCAAGGCACTTTGAAGAATAATGCCTATATTTCAATGCTATGCTACTTATGGATGTTATCATCCTTGTTACATTGCAAATCATGCCTAACGGATATTTGTCCTCGAACGATCAGGCGTACATAGGGTAAACCTATCTGTAGAACAGCGTCGTATTTGCAAAGGGTAATTTGGAGTCTTAGGGCCATTAACCGATTCTAATTCTAAATTCTTGGCTTATACATTATATGTAGTGTGTTTTCAATATAGCAAAAAACAGTTTTAACTTATTCGTTGACTAAAAAAATTTGGATATTTTTATTAAATTAATTTAAACTACCTGTTCCTAAACTAAGTCATCATCCAGTAATTTTAATTTCCAGAAGGGATTATTTTGTTTACCGCCATTGGGAATGTATTTCAATTTATCATCCATTGACAATCGAACATTAACAATTAAAAAGTGTCTGAACTTAATCAGCAGAATATGAATTTGATTTAATTACTTTAGAAGGACACACATCTGATAATAGAAATGCTTCGCTTATTACATTGTACCTTTTAGTCCTAAGAATTATCATAAAAAATAGCTGTGAAAAAGTTTAAAAATCAACATATCTGAAATGAAAATAGTAAAGATTATAGAGTTGCTACGATTTTTCATACCTAACTCTAAAAAGAATCATCATGCATTGTTTGAAGTAGGACAATTCTAACATACCTAAATTTCCTTTTATGGACGTAGGGACGAACCGAACCTAATTATGGAAAAGCTTTTCTATTAAAAAGACAATTTTGCTTAGTATTACCGCAGCAATAAAAAGTTATTGGAGAAAAAAAGTATTATTTAGACACTAAGAAACCGTAGCTACACACACATATATATTTATGCTTCTAATTTGGCAAATTCACGAATATACAAAATAAAAATCCTTGTTTATTTTTAATGATTTTAAAAAACATTTAAGCTTCTTATAGAAAAGCACAATTATTTAGTGCTTTCACACAAAAATCCTGTTTAACACTGATAACACCCCCTCCCCTCGTTTTTCTTTTAATAAATAGAAGAGGGGGGGGGGGCAGTAGTTATTTTCCCTATGTCTTACCTCTGCAGTGTCTTAACCCTGCTGGGCTAGATCCAGTACCTAATATAACCTATAACTAACTGACCTAAAGTAATAAATAATCAAATGAAAAACCAGCCTATTTCAATTTATTTTGGGGTATTATCAGTGCTCCAAATGGTACTTTGTGTGAACTTTATTCTTAGTTTATCCTTATTTATGAAATATATTATTTTTCTACTTTCCTTGTTCATAAAGGATTAATAATTAATTTTCTCGTATTCATTCGAATCCGGTGGATAGGAACCGGTTCTCATCCATACGAAAAAACTATGTCTAGCATCGTATTATATCCAGCTTTCTACGAATATAGAAATGTACAATCATAAGATTAAAACCAGTTTTTTTAGCCTTGGGGCTAAAAAACTAGTTTTAAACTCATAATTGTACTTTCTATATCCGCGGAAAGCCGTTTATAATACGATGCGAGAAATAACTATTAGCATGTTTTTCTCTCATTTTAACATTTTGGTGTAATCCTTTAAATTGTTAGTTGTTTACAAACAAAACTTCCCCATCCCTCATGCTTAAAGTATTAAACAATATTAATGAATAATATTCTTTACTGATAAACAAAATCACCATTTCCAAAAATCAAATTATTATGAAAATTATTAGATATCAAAATAGCTAAAAACTCTGCATGTTAATCACATTATTGGAAAGTACATAAAATTATTGTCCATTATCTTATCTATTGCCTACAAATGCTCCTTTCCTCCTTAAATATTTTTTTCAAAAATCTCAAAGGAGGTGGGTTTAGTTTGTTCACATGGTTTATTTGTTGGATTTTGGTTTATATTTCAATAAATCTTAATATTTCACTTATTAAGCTTCTAATCTGTCCTATTTGAGTTCGTTTTTATATCAAAGCAAACAAATATCATCCTTAGAGTAAAAATTGACAAAATTCTGTTTTTACTAAAGCTGTCCCATGAAAAAATATCTAACTTAAAAAATCATCTAAAATCATAAACCAACAGTGTTTGAAAAAATACATTAACAATCAGAAAATAGCTTGGAAGAAAAACAAACATAGAATAATAAGAAGTAGAATGAAATCATCAACACTGTAAGCATACAAAGCATGTATTCAATCAGTATTCAATTCTACACCCATTTTGCTCTCTGATCGAAATTTTCTATGAAAGAAATAAATATCATTAAATAGTTCACATATACCTAATATATTCTCTACAGTGTTAATTTAGTTACCTTTTTCTTCTTTTTCTATCTTTCTATGATACAATACAGGCGTTTTTCAGTCCTTGGATACTTGAATTATATTGTGTTAAACCTATAGTATTCATTGTTTACTAGAAATAGTTTATTAATAAATTTTAATACAATGTAATTATCATTTATTAATGTTGATATTAAATGTATATGTTGTTTTGTCCCAATACATATTTGAATTTGAATTTGAATTCTTCACAAACTTTCTAAGGCAGTCAATTATGTCCACACAAACCTGATTTACTCTCAATCACTTTTTAATTAATGATTAAATATTTTTTTTTTGAATTTATCCATGTGGTGTTCTATTTTGTATTATTCTATGAAAAATTTTCTAGTGTAATTTTCTTAGGCAAAGAGCCATTTATACCTAATTTGCGGTATTATCCTCTTAGAATTTTTTTTTTTAATTCTAAAAATTTTATTCTAACTAATATATACATATAGTATATAGCAAACTTCTTTTTTTTAGGTATATAACTAGCATGCCATTGAATTACAAGAAAAACCTAATTTACTTCTTATCGTTTATTAGTTGAAGATAAGATATAATGCCTTACATATTTTCTAGTGTATTTTTTAAGGCAAACAGCCATGTAAAGTGTATACTTACTTTGCTGTCTACCAACTATTTATTCTAAGGTATATAACTAGCATACCGTTGAATTACAAGACTCTTCTAAATCCCTAGTTAATCCGCTGGTAACGCTTAAAACCTTACTTCAGGACTTTCACCTCAACTAACAAGGGAAGGAAAGGGATAGTGCTTGCAGAAGAAAAATTTTGAGCTCTTAAACGGCTTTTATTATTAAGTAAAGCTTTATATTGGTCTTAAAAATTTAAGGTTACGATGGATTTTTTAAATTTCTCTTTATAGTACAACTAGTTACTTTGTCCCTAATCGTTATGGGAGGGTGGGGTAGGTCAGAAAATTGCCTAAAACCATTTATAAAGCTTACCTGAAAAATACAACCAATTCGAAACAACAATCTCCGAGATCTTTAGCTTATGATAAATAAAACTTACTACTTTATGTTAAAGGATTGTATCATGTTATGGTTTTGAATAAAAATAAAATAGTTTTTCCTTGATAACCTTGTCCCTTGTATCCCTGAGGCAAACTAACGATCCAATGCAACCTCCTAACACCAAGGAGATAGGGATAGGACAAAGATCTTTTACTTCAAAAATAAAATGTTTGTATCTTACAGAGAACTGAGAAGTATAGATCTAAATTTCAGAATAGTTATTTTTCGTATCGTATTAAAGACAGCTTTCTGCGAATAGTAAAATAAGAAATTATACGTGAAGAATTTCTGCAATACGATGCTATACATGATTTTTCAGTATGGCTGAGAACCTGTTCTAATGAGCGAAGCCATATTGGAAATTCTATAACCCCTAAAAGAACTAGGGTTACGTATGGTTTAGGATAAATTTTCCACGATTTATAAAAAAACTGTTTTTTGACATAATCGTCCTTTTTATTTTCTTTGCATTGTCCTTCAACCATGAATTTTACCTTCTAACCCATACCTTTGACAAAATAGTTGGGGGCTAGAAAAAAATTCTATAACAATTTTATGACACATCTATAGTTAAAAACTCTTTATTTAACAGTGAAACCATATAAAATTTTCTCGTATTCATTCGAATCCGGTGGATAGGAACCGGTTCTCATCCATACGAAAAAACTATGTCTAGCATCGTTTTATATCCAGTTTTCTACGAATATAGAAATGTACAATCATAAGATTAAAACCAGTTTTTTTAGCCGGTGCCTCCGGAAAGCCGTTTATAATACGATACGAGAAATAACTATTCCAGCATTCTAGCTATATTGAAGCTGTGAAAGTAAGGAGGGGTGTGGGGGGGACTTCAACGCCCTCTCTACCGACTAAAGGAGTCCAAGCTGTTCAGGATTAATTTTACTGCAATAACTAAAAGTTTGCAGTCATAAACGACCTCAAGCACCAAAATGTTAAAACCCTTTTTCCTATACCCAACTGTTTTAAGTTTAAGAATACACTTTTAGAATCACATGCATATATTTATTTATAGCAAGCAAGAGAAAATATAACCAAACAAGCATGACAACAATCATGAGAAGCAAAGCACAAAAAAGAGAGACAAAGTGAGTTGTAGAGCTGATGTTAAGTTGTCAAACAAAAGAGATTATGTGGCAAAAAATCAAAGAATTCACAAAACCTTTGTAGTAGAATCAGTCTTTTGCAGCATGACCGACAGAAGTACGGACAAAACAAGGATGACAACATCCATAAAAGCGAAGAACTGAAACTGTAGGACAAACGGACATTAGCATTTGTATAGTGTCAGAACTGAATAATCAGAATGTAGATGTATAAGAGTCGAAGCAAAATTGCAAGCAAATTTGTTGAAAAACTGCTTTATACAGAATAATGTTTATGGACATACTTACATTTTTAGGACTTAATTATAGAGTTACTTCGCTTATAATATTATACTTTGTTGTCCCAGGAATCAATATACCAAAAATCATATCAATCGGATAATTAGATCACATAAAAATTCGTTGTTAAAAAAGTAAAAAAATCAACATGTTTAAAATGGACGTACGGACATTCTGGTTATGATTATAGAGTTGCTACGCTTTCTAAATCGTACCTAACTACTAAAGGAATCACCATGCAAAGTTTGAAATTGATAGGGCAATTCTAACATGCCTAAATTAACGAAAAAAGCTATAGATTAGGTTGTACAAACTTTTTCACTGTTGATATTAATCTACTAGGGGCTATTTTGTTTATCTTAATTAGGAATATGCTTATTTTTTACTTCCATTGTCTTATCTCTTAAGATCCTTGGATAATTGTGACTTAGAAGACTGAAATTTCTTGTGAATATTCTTCTGACCAGGGCTCGGCAGCCACGCGTCAGCCGCCTGTAAGCCTAAGGGAAATCAACCTTTTCCAATTATAAAAAACGGCTGGAAGTCAAAACCTGGCCGAAATATAGTAATCCCTCTTTAAAAAAAAATAAAACGTCCAAAAAGGTTTAAATTTAAGGCTTAGTCGCGGCTGACGCACCACTGCCGAGCCCTGTTTCTAACTAATGACATAAACCATTGCAATTAGATGTCAACGCTAGCCTCCTAGTTTAATAGAGGACAGAAGATTTATTTGCCTAATTAAAATGGGATAATGTCAGGGAGGGAGGGGACATTGGAATGGAAAATAAATTTGTACCCAAAGTTATACTATATCTCTCATTTGCTGGATTTGATTGATTTTTCAAACTACCAGTGTTCATATAATTGAACTAATATTCTTAATCTACAGAAGTGATAATTTTGTTTATCATTATTGGGGATGTATATCATTTTATAGTCTATTGTCTTATCCCTTGATATCCCTGGCTAATCTACTAGCGTCGTGTATTGTAATCGTGTATTGTATGGGTAGAAAGTATTAAAGCCAATTAATTAACATTAGTTTCAGAATAAGGCTTGTCCTTGTATAGGCTTGCGTGATCGTGTGTTTGTTTGTTTGATTGTGTTTGTGTATGTGGGTATTTATATGGGTGTGTAGCTTTTAGGAAGCTTCAAATAGGTCCTAGAATAGTTTTATGGTATTTCATATAAAATTGATGTCCCTGGAATAGTTATATTATAGCCCTCCCTCATCTTAAATAAAGGAAGGGAGGGGACATTGGGCTGTTTATTACACTAGTCTCCAAAGTTTTATATAAGAGTTTTCACATTTGTTGGCTCAACAACTATGGTGTACAATTTAATTTATCCCTTTAAATCAATGTCTAAATGTTAAGGTGGCAACCTCATGAAGTTTTCTAATGAAACAAATCTTAAATAATAATATTAATATTTATAGATTAAGACGTTCTAAATTAAGGATTATACAATTACATGCCTAAGTTTTAGGGAAGCTACGACACTTGAATTTTAAAATATTCAAGGGTGGGGTCATCGGACTTAAAATTGTACTTGTCCCCAAAGTTTTATAAACTTGTTAAAAACTTTGGTTATCTATATTGAATCTTGATTTGGCTGTCCAAACTTTTCTACCAATAACCTCAGTCTAAAAAAGGTAATTTTGTTTGTCATTATTAGGAATGTACAATACATCAATTTATCGTCTATTGTCTTATTCTTCAAGATAGAAGTACTATGTATGTATATACAAATTTACTTATAATCTTTTTATTTCAACATAAGTATGGATTAAAATTAAAGGTTTGGAAATCTATCTATCTATCTATCTATCTATCTATCTATCTATCTATCTATCTATCTATCTATCTATCTATCTATCTATCTATCTATCTATCTATCTATCTATCTATCTATCTATCTATCTATCTATCTATCTATCTATCTATCTATCTATCTATCTATCTATCTATCTATCTATCTATCTATCTATCTATCTATCTATCTATCTATCTATCTATCTATCTATCTATCTATCTATCTATCTATCTATCTATTTATCTATCTATCTATCTATCTATCTATCTATCTATCTAGTTTTAGGGAAGCTACGACACTTGAATTTTAAAATATTCAAGGGTGGGGTCATCGGACTTAAAATTGTACTTGTCCCCAAAGTTTTATAAACTTGTTAAAAACTTTGGTTATCTATATTGAATCTTGATTTGGCTGTCCAAACTTTTCTACCAATAACCTCAGTCTAAAAAAGGTAATTTTGTTTGTCATTATTAGCCCAGGTTCTACGAAATACCAGAAAAAAACAGTCGTTTTACCAGAAAAGTGGTAAAGCTGGTCAACCTGGTAAAATATACCAGTTTCGTGGTAAATTTTACCAGCAAAAATTTTAGCCAAAAAATTAGTCAAATTTTACCATTTTTTTTGTAAAATTTGACGAAACAAAAAAACCCGTTTTTTGTGTTTTAAATTAAAAACAGCTCTTCATAATCAGTTGTAGTACTTTAAAATAATGACTTCTATACAATGAAGCCTAAATTTAAATTTTTTTTTTTTTTTTTAATTTTACCACTTTTGGAAGTTTTACCAAAAATGTGGTCAATTTTACAACTCTATTTTTCAGGTTAAGTCCGAATTTTCGGACTTAGACAAAAAAACGCAATTTGGTCAATTTTTACCAAAAAGTTAGTAAAATTTGACAAGGTATTTTTTTAGGCTAAGTCCAGATTTTTGGACTCTGACAAAAAAAATGAACTTGGTAAAATTTGACCAACTTTTTGGTAAAAATTGACAAGGTAAATTTTTAGGCTAAGTCCAGATTTTTGGACTTTGCCAAAAAAAAAAACATGGTAAAATTTGACCAACTTTTTGGTAAAAATTGACAAGGTAAATTTTTAGGCTAAGTCCAGATTTTTGGACTTTGCCAAAAAAAAAAACTTGGTAAAATTTGACCAACTTTTTGGTAAAAATTGACAAGGTAAATTTTTAGGCTAAGTCCAGATTTTTGGACTTTAACAAAAAAAAAAACTTGGTAAAATTTGACCAACTTTTTGGTAAAAATTTTTACTTTTTATTGAATTTTTTCGCATAAAAGAAGCTAACTTTTTTTTAAAACCTTGAAAATTATTTCATCATTTCTTTTAAAACATCCTCCCGCATCGTCAAAAATATATCAAATTTAATATTTACTTATTTGAGCTAGCTTCATACGAATTAAAATTAAAAGAAAAAAAATCCAGGTCTGTGTGTTTACGCAGATGTGCCGTGTGCATTTGAATTTATCGATTTTTCATCTTTAATATAAATATAAGCTTTCGTATATTCCCCTGAATGTTTCTAAAAGAAAGACAGAGATTTCGAATTATAGAGTAATTTCGCTACAAAACTTATATTTTTAAGTTTTGAAATTTATGGCACCTCTGTGCACGCATGCGCACTATTGATAAGCTTATGATTATTTGAATATAGAGTGCCAAAAATAATTATTAGTTTTGATTCAATTTAATCAAATATTTTGAATCAAGAAGTAAATTACTACTCAATTTTCTCTAAATATTTAAATTTGTAGAATTTACAATTTGTTTGGAAGATTTTTTTTAAGCAAGATGTTTAAAAATGTGGCAAAATTGTGGAACAACAATGTTTCATGATTTCTATATTTATGTTGTCTTTGCCAACCGGAAATACCACCGAGATGGGTTTTTAAAAGATGAATGCCACATTTTTTCGGCGTTTTTTAGACATTAATTGATTGAACGTTGACGATAGAATTTCAAACAGAGTATATAACATAAAAATACTGAATTTTAAATTATTTTTTTAGCAATTTTTCTAATGTCTAACACAGCTCTAAAAAGATGCATTAATTAATATGCAGCAAAAATGGATTGAAGATAATCTTTTTTTTTCTATGAAGGCCGTACCATCAAAAGCGAAATAATTAAATAAATCATTGTATACTCTTTTAGATTTCGCGAATGTCGCGCTTGTTATTCATAGCGTAAAAAATGTCGAAAAAACGCGGCAATATCTTTTAAGAACCCGGCCGGAAATAGATTCTATATGGTTAACAACTATATATATATTTAAATATTTTTTTTTAATATTGAATGCACTATATTTTTTTATATTCTATCGAATATATATTTTATATGTCATTACAAAACTATATTACATTTAATATTAACATTAAAAAAAAAAACATCAATTTAAACTTTCGTAACCCTGTAATTAGGTATTGGCGTTGGAAGTACAGTTCACCACGGTCCACGCTTGGGCTAGCATCACTCACCAGCATGGCTCTGCCTAGGCTTATAATGAGAAAGGCCAGGGTATTATTATTACAGGTATTGTGTCTTTAAAGGGACTGTGAACGTAAATTTTTCTCATCTTAATATCAAATCTTAACATTATCTTATTCATAATATCTCACAGATAGAGCAAAACGCGCTTTTGTTTGCTTAAAAAACGGCTTTTTCCGACGATTTTTATTTGTTTCCTAAAGTGGCACCTCCGCCCCAACCCTTCCTTTGTTACCTACATTTTATTGTGTTTTAGTCAAAATTTATTATAGGTATTAAAACTGTGGCAGTTTACAGTGACAGCGACAGAAACTCTATGCATGTAGCCATGGCGGACGAAGCTGTTAGAATTGGTCCAGCTGCCTCACAACAGAGCTATCTCAGGGGAGATACTATTTTAAAGGTATATTATACCAGAGAGAGGAGATACTGTTTATTAAACTAGTGCCAAAAGTTTTATAATTACGTTTACATTTTCGTTGGTTTACAACTTTCGACATCAGGACTTTAGTGAATTTTGATTGGTTAGCTCAATAGGATGAGTGTTCGAACGTTTCAACCACTAATATTAATCCAAGGGGTAATTTTGTTAATCATCATTGAGGATTTACATCAATTTATCGACCATTGTTTTGTCTTATCCCTTTATATCTCTGACATTATACTGTTAGGTATTAGTTTTAGATGGACATTACAAGAATTGATTGATTAAAATAATCCTTAAATAAAAGTAACAGGATGTTTGTTTGTCTTCGTTTGTAGCGAAATATCTAGCGTACGTACACGTCTCTCCTCTACATTGAAGCTTATTGTATGTCTCGGAAAGGTTTTAATTTATACATGGATTTTTTTATAGGCCTAAGAAAAATTACCCCAAAAATTTTATTTTTTAAAAACTTTGAAAAATTAAAATTCAAGGTAGTGGGTCGGCTCTTTCCCAGCCCCCCCCCCCTCCCCACACCTTTCACATTGCAAAAAAATGGGTGTTGTTTTTTGCTTAATGGTGTGATTGATAATTTAAATTGAAACTTGGAAGAATCTACCTATTAAGATTTAGAATAACTCTTATATGCATCATCCTATTATATAAAGCAGTAAGACTTTTTTTCTAAATAACTACTGATCCGATTGGGTTCTCTATTTTAGGTAGGCATCACATAGGTCCTGAGTTGGTTTTATTCTATTTTCTGATCATATTTAAGCCTTAAGATGGATTTTTTACTTTTTCTATTGAAACTAAAATAAAAAAATGTTGGGATCTATTTCAACTCACCACTAACTCAAGTGCCCCTAGAGGCCTCTAGGGGCTTAGTTACTATTGACCATACACTGTATTATCTTAGGTTGCGGCGGAAACCGGCTCCGATGCTGTACATCCTGGCTATGGATTTCTCTCCGAGAATGTCGAGTTTGCTAATCTTTGCCAGGTAAATGCAGGGAGGGAGGGGACAATGGGCTGTTAACTACACGTGTCCCCAAACTTTTATAATAACGTATTCTTATTCGTTGGCTTAACAACTTTGGGGATTAAGTGATCTCTGATTGGTTGGTACATTAAGTTGAGTGTCCAAACGTATCAACCACAAAAGGTAATCTATGTAAGGGGTAATTTTGTGTATCATCAATGGGGTTGTACATGTACAGTACATCAATTTGTCGACCATTGTCTTATCCCTTAAGATTCTTGGGTAAATGGATATATTATTACCTGGATGTTACACCAGTTTTTCATGTACTCTAATAAAGCGGTACTCACAGCGGGCTAAAATAAAGATACACCCTTATTCCTCCCTTACAACACCCCCTTACCTCCTTCTGGGTAAACGAACTGACCAATATATGAAGTCCATGTTAGGAACCTAAATTCATGACAACAAATTTCCATGATATGTCATTAATAATATCCACGTGTATTTTATATCCCTGGACAGGTAATATTTTCCATTTGACTGCAGGGAGGGAGTGGATATTAGACTGGAAGTTATACTGGTACCCAAAGTTTTATAAGCACGTTAGCTCACAACTTTAAATCTTGATTGGTTCATTCAAACTAGCAGTGTCTGAACTAATCTAAGGTGTTGTTTTGTTCAATATATTTGGGGATTTATATATGTATATTTCGTTCATTATCTTGTCCACGGTCATTAGTGTGAGGAATGGGGTTGACAACACACCCCTTAAAATTAAAATTATGTAGATTCCCCCCCCCCCGTTTTTTAAAAACCTCTGAGATTACATCCCTTCCCGTAAAAACCCTGTGCACGCCACTGTACTGCTTACGTTTTTTTCTGGTTAATTTCAAGAATGTAATATTATATTAATAAGAATGATACCTACCTTTTAATTTAATTTTTTTTTTTATCAGGAGAAAGGAGTTATATTTGTTGGTCCACCGTCCACTGCCATTAGAGATATGGGTATCAAGTCTACATCTAAGGTAAATGATAGAGTAGCTACTCAGGAACTTATTTTGGTTGATTTCAAGTAGAAAGAAATAACACTCTATACTATACCGGAGTAACAGGATGTCTGTTCATTTGTCCTCTACGATCTCAATCTTCTGGTCTTCCATAATTTTCAGGGAATGTTTATGCTGTTTTTTTGGCGGGGGGGGGGGGGGGGGGGTATGACACCGCTTCTTGGAAAAATGACCTCGAATATTTTCATTGGTAAAAACCCTCCAACCATCCTCTTTTAAGACGAAACACAAGTAGGCTCTAGGAAAAGCAACTGTGTATTTAAAAGAAGTCTGTCGTTACAATTTTTCTAATATTTAACCTGTTTTTTAGATGATCATGGAAGCCGCTAACGTACCTGTAATCCACGGTTACCACGGAGAGGACCAGAGCCTGGACACCTTGAAGGCGGAGGCAGACAAGATCGGGTTCCCTGTTATGATCAAGGTGGGAACAAGGACAAGTATGTCCACATGTACCGCAATAAAATAGTAAATAATATAAATATAAAACAGGATGTTTAATATGGACAATGACATAATATATTTCAACTTCAAGGCTCGATTATAACATTATACCTTAGGTATAATTCTGGGAATCAATGTTAAAAAAAAAAGGAATATGTAAGTTATATAAATTATATATATGTATGTAAAGAAATGTAGTGTTATATTTTTCTACCATTGTGTAATGATATATAGTACAGTCAGACGGAGTGACGGCATACCTTATTGTAGAGTAGCTGCTAAATTTTATATTGTTTTTATTTTTCTACCTGTGGAAAACTGTTATTTGATATTGTCATAGGCTGTCCGCGGAGGGGGTGGCAAGGGTATGAGGATTGCCATGACCGCTGGCGAGTTCGAGGCCCAGCTGGAGTCTGCCAAGCGCGAGGCGATGAAGTCCTTCGGTGACGAAGTGATGCTCCTGGAGAAGTTTGTTGTTGACCCCAGACACGTAGAAGTTCAGGTCAGTTTTGTTCCAGGGGAAATTATCAGGAACGCATGGGCTTTTTATTTCACTAGTCCCCAAAGTGTTATAATAACGTTTCCTTATTCGTTTGCTTAACAACCTTTGAGACTTTTATTTAATTTTAATTGGTTGCTTCATTATGTTGATTGCTAAAACGTTTCTACCACTAATTGTAATCTTCAGAAGGGGCAATTTTGTGTATCATCATTGGGGATGTATATCAATTTATCGGCCATTGTCTTATCCCTTTATATCCCTGGGAAATTATACTTGATTAATGCCTATGGAGAGAGATGGTTGATTTAAAACGTAGTTAGACATTTGTATAAAGTTCCAAACATTCTTACTGCCTTGCTAAAATCTTCTAACAACCTATCTCTATTTAGGATGTACCCAAGCCTGGTTTTCACTGCCTACCCCAGCGGGCTGCCTTGCTAAAATCTGTGCTCAACTTCTTAAAGAAGGCTATTCAGGAATGGGTTATTAAATGATTTAAGACGAAGTAAAATATTGTTTAAGTTAAAAAAAACATTGTACTAAAATAATTTACGTTTCTGTAGACTTGATTAATCAACCATTCAAAATTCAATAAAAGTCCCTAGAGTTGTTAAAGCAACGAAGAAGAAAATAAAGCTTTGGGGACTAGTGTAATAAACAGTCCACTTCCTTCCTTCATTTAATCCTCCATAACTTAGGACCCCGCGTTCCACGACTCCATACGCCACGTGAAGCATATAATCAGTAATGCCGAGTACTATCCTGTTCTTGTTAGCCACGGATGTTGTTACTGATTATGTTTTCCAGGTAAGCTTTCCCTTTATTTTTTCTCGTTCTGCGTTTTCAAAGATGTTTAGTTAGATAAGTTTGCTGATTTTTTTGCCACGTGTCAAGATGCCTGTAGGAAATGAATGAGGGGGGAGAGGGGGAGTCGAACCTACACACTTTTATTTTTGCTTTCAAAAGAAAAAATTTAGGTGTGAGAGTAAGGGGGGGGGGGAAGTTCTGACACATTTGCGTAAACAGCGAGTATAGGCTTTATCTTTGGGACGGACGGACGGACGGACGGACGGACAGACATCGTTCTACTTTGTATTATAGATTAGATATTTAGTAGGGAGGGATGGGACATTGGGCTGTAAATTACACTAGCCCCCAAAGTTTTCAAATAACATTTTCTTATTCTTTGGCCTAACAACCTTGGGTACTTTTATTGATTTTTTATTGGTTGGTTCATTAAGTTGAGTGTCCTAACATTTCAATCACTTATTGTAATCTACAGAAGGGGTAACGATGTGTATCATCATTAGAGATGAACATCAATTTATCAGCCATTGTCTTATCCCTTTATATCCCTGTACTTATCTAATTAACTAATGAGCAATTTTATTCCAGGTTGAATATCAGTGATACGAGGTCGAATGGGGCCGGTGCCCAGCAAATCCAGGAGGTTGCGCAACAGTTTTCTTCGGCCAGAGCAGTAGAATCAAGAAAAATATGTTTAAGTGTTTCAATCAATAAAGATAAAAATGAAAACAATTTTTTTTTTATTTTTGCGATTTGTGTACAAGCGATGTTTTTCTATAATTAAGGTCGTTTTTTACCACTTTCTCGTGATTTTTACCACCCGTTTTTACCACAATTTTTGGTAAATTTTTACCATATTTACCCTATTTCTGGTAAAATTTTACCAATTTAGGGCAAAAATATTACCAGGTGTTGAACAGTTTTACCACTTTTTCGGTAAAATCTTACAGAAATTTGCGGTAAATTTTACCAAAAAAGTGGTAAAAATTGGTCAAAATCTGGTATAAATTTGCGTCCTAAAATGGTAATATTTTACCGGAAATCTGGTAAAATTTTACCGATAATTGTGGTAAAAATCGATGGTAAAAAGCGTCTCGCTATACCACAAAAAGTGTTTTTACCACGGTTACGGTAAAATTTTACCACCTTTTAAATCGTATAGGCTGGTAAAATTTTACCATAAAAGTGGTAAAAACTAGGTTTTTTTATGGTATTAATTCCGTCCTGGGAGGAATGTACAATACATCAATTTATCGTCTATTGTCTTATTCTTCAAGATAGAAGTACTATGTATGTATATACAAATTTACTTATAATCTTTTTATTTCAACATAAGTATGGATTAAAATTAAAGGTTTGGAAATCTATCTATCTATCTATCTATCTATCTATCTATCTATCTATCTATCTATCTATCTATCTATCTATCTATCTATCTATCTATCTATCTATCTATCTATCTATCTATCTATCTATCTATCTATCTATCTATCTATCTATCTATCTATCTATCTATCTATCTATCTATCTATCTATCTATCTATCTATCTATCTATCTATCTATCTATCTATCTATCTATCTATCTATCTATCTATCTATCTATCTATCTATCTATCTATCTATCTATCTATCTATCTATCTATCTATCTATCTATCTATCTATCTATCTATCTATCTATCTATCTATCTATCTATCTATCTATCTATCTATCTATCTATCTATCTATCTATCTATCTATCTATCTATCTATCTATCTATCTATCTATCTATCTATCTATCTATCTATCTATCTATCTATCTATCTATCTATCTATCTATCTATCTATCTATCTATCTATCTATCTATCTATCTATCTATCTATCTATCTATCTATCTATCTATCTATCTATCTATCTATCTATCTATCTATCTATCTATCTATCTATCTACGGAATAAAGAAAACATTGCACTATAAGCTGGTGTATGTAAAACCGTTACAAATCCCCCTCTCAAATAAACAAACTTTACCCTCAACCAATGAGAATCGACCTTACCATCTCTTGGCCAATCACAGTGCGAGAATGAAAAGTTTCCCCCTAACTACCCTTTCCCTTTCTGAGTGACGCAAGAGTCAAGGCGCTATATTGTGTTTGTTGCAAGAAAATCCGCGAAAAAGGGTGAGTTGCGAGAAAATGCGGGAAATTGAATGGGAGAAGGGTGGAGAAGAGGGAAGTGGGGTAAACAAAAGAACCATAATTGTGACGTCACACGGTGTAGGCAGAGCGCTTTTAGCCCCCAATAATCATCTTTTTTGGCGATACCCGTTTTATATTTTCTCTTTACCGCCACAAAAGCATGTTTTTCCCCTAAAAATACTTTATTAAATATCTTAGGCAAATGAAAATCATAAATATAAGATTTTAAACCAGAAATTGAAAATTAAAGTATATCTAAATCGAATATGATTTTTATTATCAAATATACTCTTTATTACACTTACAATATCACTCGCTCTATCTCTCTCTCTCTTTCTTTCTTTTTCTCCCTCTCTCTTTTATTCTCTGACTGTTAAGGCACCTCTCAAATATTTTCTTACATTCTTGAACAATCCCGGAGGTTAAGGAGGTGGGGTAATTTCCCCCCCCCCCCCTCCTCAAACCCCTTTCTCTTTCTTTATTTCGTATACTCTATAATAATGTTTTTTCCTTACATTCCAAAACCTCTTTAGAGTTAAAAGGGGGGCAATTTATTACCCCCCCCCCCCCCTCGAACGCCTCCAATCCGACCCCGTCGGGGTAAACTACCCCCCACACCTCCCTCCTTGTCCCACCCTGCCATGCATCGAATTCTGATTAATTTTCTATATTCTTGGACTTTGAAGCTGTATCTACACTACACACAGAGTGTGGCTATAATCTGCTCTGGCTAGTCAGTGCAGGATTATCCTACCATTACCTAGAAAAAAAGAAAAGACAGTAAAAGAGAAAAAGGAGAAAGGAAAGAGAAAGAAAGAGAGAGAGAAAGGGCAACACAGAATTTAGTGAATTATATTTGTGTTAACGGATTAAATTTACTTAACCTTGGGTAAAGTGCAGACAAAGATAATCCTAATCCAGCTAATCCCTGCTCAGAGGTGATCCCTCTATCCCTGCGGGCTTCCCCCCCACCCTCTCCCTCTCCACACACACACTCAGCATAAGCACTGCAAGTCTCAAGTAAGTACGCTTTTTAAATCCTCTTAAAAAGTATTTTTTTAATCGCCAAAAATGACTTAAATATTATTGAATACTTATATAATAAAGTTAATCACTACATCAACATATAGTGCATTTGTATTGTTATTTAAATAATGAATAATATGTCAGTAGTTATCACTTTAAATCATTGTCTTATAGTTTTTAAAAAATTAAATCTAACGTCGATAATATTTTTTTGTTTTGTTGTTATTTTCTTAAAATCGATATAAATAATTATTACACATTGATGTTGTACCAGATTTTTATGTACTCTGATAAAGTAATGATTGCAGCTGGCTAAATTAATTATATCCACCCTCTTTACCCCATCCCCACCCCTCCTACGGGATAAACGAATTGACCAATAAATAATTTCCATGTTGGCAACCTAAATTGACGACAATTTTTCCTCTGTTATGATATCTTCATTTATTGTACATCCATACATAAGATTGTAGCGATGTAATAAGATACACATGATATTTGTAATATGTCAGCCATTACCACTCTTATTTAATGCCGTATAGTCGACATAAACCATTTAAATATAGAAATTAACAATTAATACTCTTTCTAGATTAATAATTTTAATCAATTTATACTTACATGTTTACATATTTACTTTTCATAATAAATACTTGGATGTACTCTGATGAAGTGAAGCTCGCAGCTGGAAAAAATAACGATATCCCTCATCCACCCCCAATCCCATCTCCTCCCCTCATAGTAAAATGTGATTTTATTATATGATTCCCTTGAAAAATTTTCTGCATTACTGATTATAATAAATCTATAATTTTTAACATTTTCGCTAATTATTGAAGTCGATGTTTATTTATTATTATCACTGCTACGCTACTTAATGGTCAGGTCAGTATCATCCTTGTTATATTTGCATTTATAAGTTATCATAAATACTTACTTTCATAAGTTATTGTGAATACTTACTTTAATACTTTATATTTTAATCTTTGATTGTAAGATTTCACAATAATATTTTGACTATTAAAGTTAGAATATTGAACATATTTTAGTTCACTTAACAATACTAGAGGCTACGCCCCCAGAGGCCTATGATGGCTCTTGAGTGAAGAGGGGTAAGTCCACCCTAAACATTTGCATTTTAAAAAGAATTTTTCTTTAAAAATTAGGGGTTTTAATTCTTTCCTGGGAGCGATTTTCTTTGGGTGGGTTAAGGTCCCATCCCATAAAATATTTATAAACCTTCATTGGACCTATACAAAGCTTCACTGTAAAGTAAACCATATCAGTCCAGTGGTTTGCGAGATTTCAAGCAGATACACAGACAGACATCCTTTTATTTTTCTATAAGGATATATGAATAGAAATATATAGAAATTTGCTACATTTTGTCAACAAAATTAATTTCTAATAAAATTAATTTTTAAATAAAAGAAATTTATTTTAACTTCACTACTATTAATTGTAAGATTTCAAAATATACCTTTCTTCTCCGAACTAAAAAGGACTAAATTTAGGGCTTAATCCTATTTTTATACAAATATTATTTATGTAAGGATAATATATTTAATTATTTATTTTCGATTTATATTAATTCAATTTTATGATTTTATAACTTACATTTTAGTTATGTATAAGTTTTTAATAAAATTATCTCATAACGATATTAAAGTTAATTTTACTGGTACCCAAAGTTTTCTAGGCCCAATCTCTCATTCATTGGAAAAAATCTATTTTTTAGATTTTATTACTAGCAGTGTCCAAACTTTTTAACTAATGATTTTAATCTACAGAAGGGGTAATTTGATTAACATAATTGGGAGTGAACATGAATTTATCTTCCTAAATCTTAAGGTACCTAAAAATTATGGTTTGGGGGCGAGGGGTAATTTTTGACCATTTTTCCCATGGATAGAGAAGATATTCAAGTTTTAACAAGAACAATTGTGTTTGGAAGTATCGTAGCAATACCTAAATAATAAACATAATAATTCTTTTCAAAATGAACAGTCAGACGGTGTTTTCCTTTAAAGTGCCTTGTTAGACATAGAAACCCCTGACAATATTTTTGAAACTAATTAAGATAAGAGGGTTTATTATTTTAGGTCAAGTTAGGTTAGACTATGTTGAGTACTAGGTAACCCCGCAGGGTAAGGGTTCCCCCCTAGGGTTAGGCATAGAAAACCCTCTCCCCATTGTTTACAATTAACTTCAAAAATAGTAAAGGCGGGGTTTGGTGCTCGACATGCACTTTGAGGGAAAACACCCATGAAGACAAACTGATATATCCTAGGTATAGAGCAGCTGTGCTATTTTTTAAGTTTAGGACATATGTAGTGTCAATGATGTCTTTTCATGTTCAATGTAAATTTGCTATTATAATCTGTACAGCGTAGCTTTCATTCAATTGTAGAGTATAACTCTATCAGGGATCTTTAGGTTTAAGACAATAGTCGATAAATGTACGATGTACGATGTAAACCTACAATCATAAAAAAATAATAAGAATCCACAGAGCTTTTAATCCAACAAATAGGAAATGATGTTTATAATATGTTAGGTAACAGTATAATTTACAATCCAACATCCCCTCCCTCCCTGATGCAGTGTTTGAACAGTATTATAGACTTACAAGTCTTAAGGATAAAGGTTATGTTATTAAAGGTCGATTGTTTGGTGATTTTCATTAGTCTACGGTTAAAAAACGGTTTTATTACTAGCCAGTAGCTGCGCTACTTATAGACATAACAACCATTGTTATAGTTGTTATAGTAAATTGACCAACGCCTTTTGTTATTAACACTCAATATAACAAGTCTAATATTTGAAAAGTTTGAAAAGGAGGGAGAGGATATTAAAGAGTAAATTTTACTGGCACTGAAAGTCTTATAAACACTCTCTCTCATTTGTTGGCTTCCAAACTTTTAATGGTTCTTGATTGGTTGGTTCAACATACCAGTGTACATTCTTTTCCACCAATAACTTGCAACATTAGCAAGACTTTTTATACTAATGATGTTTATGTTTAATAGAAAAGCTGCTCTATAGGTAAACATGTTTGTCTGTCCGTCTGTCTTCAGTATTAACGAGGAATTTAGATTTTTTCGTCTCTTATTTCAGATAGACAGCTGAATTTTTTTGTTAAGATTTCCTAAACCAAGTAGCATCCAGTACATAGTTTACATTGTCCGTTGGTCTGTCGGTCAAGCGTTCTTTTAGTCTCTTATAGTCCCTCTTTATTTATGACCACTTAATAACTCACTTTGTCCATTTGTCCATTCATGATTTTTTTGTGCTACGCTTTTTATTGATATTGTCATCCTTGTTGGTTTTCCTTTCCCACAAATCTAGAATTCAGAAGAAGTTTGGAAAATATTTGAAATCTTAAGAAATAATTTGACACCTTCACCTTCTCTATACACAGTACAGGGAAGGAGGGAGGGGATATTGGACTGTAAAACATTCTGGTTCTCAAAGTTTTCTCGTGGGATTGAAATGTTTGAGAACTTTTGGTTGGTTCCAAGTAGCAGTGATGATATTGTTCATCATTATTAGGGATGTTCATCAATTTATTTATATTGTCTTATCCCTTGAGATTCCTGGTTAAATAGGACAATTATGCCCATAAGTAGCATACAAGTGTAGCAACTCCATAATTTCAACTGGAAAGGTACGCACGTCCATTTTATCATAAGACAAACATCATGCATTAAATGATAGTTTAAAAGTATTAAAAAAATTTTATAATTGCTTTGAAACCAACTGATATTTGGTGGATTAGAAGTATAACTGGTTCTCAGCCGTACTCAAAAATCACGTATAGCATCGTATTACAGACAGTTTTGTTATCCTATAATTTTCCATTTTTATATCCGTGGAAAGCTGTCTATAAAACGATGCGATAAATAAAATAAGTGTTATCACTAGTTCAGTTGTCTGTTGTGTTAGGCTTAATTTTTATGCATTTTGTCATTCTTGTTGAAGAAACTATTTCCCTAATAAATTTGACACCACCTTATTTTTAATCTTTTGGTTTGGGTTTTCATATTAAAAGTAACAAAACTCATGGATCTTAAGGGATAAGACAATGGATGATAACTTAAAGTACATTTTAAATGATGATAAACAAAAATATTCCTTTTGTAGATCCAACTTTTTTGTAGAAAATTCTAATCGCTGCTAGTTTAAGTAACCAATCAGATTTTAAACACAGAGATAACCAAAGCAAAATACAAATAGTTAATTATCGCATCGTATTATAAGATTTAAACCTGTTTTGTTAGCCCCAAATGACTTAAGGCCCGGGCAAACATAACTGGTATTAATTTTATGAATTTTATTTACTATTCGTGGAAAATTGTCTGTGAAACTATGCTATTCATGTTTTTTCAGTATAGCTGAAAACTGGTTCTAATTCACTGGATATAAATCGGTTTCGAAGATATACTGGAAAAATAATATTGTCCGCATATATTTACCAGCAGTTCTCAACCGTGAATAAAAACCATGTCTTTCTTTCAAATTGCAACATAGAAGACACATTTAAGAAAAAAAAGGGATCTTGGACAAAGTAGCTTCAGACAAAGTAGCTTCGGACAAAGTAGCTTCGGACAAAGTAGCTTCAGGACAAAGTAGCTTCAGGACATTTACTTAAGAAAAGTAGCTTCCTAAGAAAAATAGTCTCCAATAAGGCCGCAGCGCTCGGCCCCCTGGCCTGCCTAGCCGCGGGCGCTCGGCCCCCTAGCCTATAACCTAACCTAACCTAACCTAGCCTCAGAACATTTATTTAAGAACAAGGATGACAACATCCATAAAAGCGAAGCTCTGAAACGGTAGGACAAATGGACATTAACACTTGTGTAATGTCAGAACTGAATAATCAGAATACGAATGTATAAGAGTCAAAGTAAAATTGTAAGTAAATTTGTTGAAAAACTGCTTGATACAGGATAATGATTATGGACATACTTACATTTTTAGGACTTGATTATAGAGTTGCTTCGCTTATAATATTGTACTTTGTTGTCCCAGGAATCAGTATATCAAAAATCAGACCAATCAAATAATTAGGTCACATACAAATTTGTTGTTAAAAATGTAAAAAAAATCAACATGTTTAAAATGGACGTACGGACATTCTGGTAATGATTATAGAGTTGCTACGCTTTCTAACTCGTGCCTAACTATTACAGGAATCACCATGCAAAATTTGAAATCGATAGGACAATTCTAACATGCCTAAATTAACAAAAAAATATTTAAAAAAGTAAAAAAATCAACATGTTTAAAATGGACGTACGGACATTTTGGTTTTGATTATAAAGTTGCTACGCTTTCTAAATCGTACCTAACTACTATAGGAATCACCATGCAAAATTTGAAATCGATAGGATAATTCAAACATGTCTAAATTAACGAAAAAAGCTATCCGTTACGGACGGACGTACGGACGGACCGACCCTAATTATAGAAAAGCTTCGCTTTTAAAAATATCATCAACTGATAATACATAGGTGGATTAGAATTTCGTGGATTTTTGCAAAAAGTGGTTGATAGATTTTCACAAATTTTGATATTGTTAAATATTATTAAATAGAGGGCCGAGCGCCCGCGGCTAGGCAGGCCAGGGGGCCGAGCGCTGTGGCCATGACCTTTATTAACAGTGGAGGCTACTTTCCTTAGGAGGCTACTTTGTGCGGAAGCTACTTTGTCCTGAAGCTACTTTGTCCTGAAGCTACTTTGTCCGAAGCTCCTTTGTCTGAAGCTACTTTGTCCGAAGCTACTTTGTCAAGATCCAATAAAAGAACAAATGACTCAAATACAGTAAAATGAAGAGAAAAAAAATTTGAACAATTTATTACTATTTTTGTGTTTAGATATTAAAGTAAAATATTAGATAGGGAAGGGGAAGAATTACTGACTGTTCCCAACCCGTGGACCATGTGCCGACTTTTAATTGGGTCTTTGAATATCATAGGAAATATTAAAACAGCCAAGCCGCTAAAAACCTAGACTATACTTCTATACTTATACATTTATTTAGTAATTTTTTTTCGTGTCAATTTATTTGTGGTTATTTTCATTCAATAAGTTTGGAATTTTATAATCTGTCAAAAAAGAAAGAAATAAAAAAATCAATTTGTTGGTTTAACTATCGGTTATTTTGTCGTACTTACCTTAGTTATAGAGAAGCTGCTGAGTTTAGAATTATAAAATATTTGTATAAATGTTGACAAAAAGGCCAATTTTCTTCTTTTCATGCCATCTCGTTGGTCGACCGTAAAAAAATACTTTATCCCCCCCCCCCCCCTTTTTTTACAAATTTTTAGCACTTTCCCAATTATTTAATATGACCCCCTCATATAATCAAAAATGAATTTATTTATTTCCACTCGTGACATTTATAAAAAGAGTAAAGGGAATGCATTAGCCTATAAACAGTTTTGACTTGCTGAGAACGGTCATGTTATCAAATGGTCTGTTGGGTGTTGCTTTATCTGCCACCCCTCTAGATGTATAAACAAAAAGACCCAGGTATAATAAGGGATTAGACAATGAATGATAAACTAAATTACCCCTTCTGAATCTCAAAATTATTTAGAAAAGTGTTTGGACACTGAATGTTTAGACCAACAAATCAAGATTAAGTTAAGTACCTCACATTATGCAGCCAAAGAATGAGACATTATTAAAATAAAACTTTGGGTATCTGTATAATTTACAATCAATAATCACCACCCTCTCTAAGAATACTCTTTAGCTATCCTTGATGTTTGTCCTATTTTACAGTGTCATGTGCAATAGCCTAACCTTAAGAGGATGGTGGGTTCAATATTACAACCAAAAGAAATTATCCAATTTATAGAATTTAATGTTCCGAAAAAAAGTAAAAGGTCTAAATCATTTTTATTGAATTCAACAGGTTAAAGGAGTCAAAATAGTTTGGAAATCACCTCCGCTTATTGTAATAATTTCAATTTATTTCTTATTTTTGCAACTCAATAGCAAATTTATTAAAGAGGAAATGACGAGAAATGTTAAGGGATAAGACAATGGCCGATATACTGATGCACTTTCCATTGCTGATAGATCAAATTACCCTCTATGTAAATAAAAGTGATTGGTTGATAAAATTGGACACTGCTTCATAATTTAGTAAAAGTATCTCAAGTTTTTTAGTTTGCGACTGAAGGAATGTGTTTATATAAAACTTTGGGTACCAGTAAAATTTTAGTCCAGTGTCCCCTGCCCTCCCTCCCTGATGATTTGCTAATGTGATACATGTGTGGAAGTGAATACACATATCTACCCAATATTTTTAACTCAGGGAGGAAGAGATAGAACAATTGTAGGAAAAAACACACAAAACTGTTGATAAATCAACCCAAAAATAATGTAGTAACTGATAGTCAATAATGTCGATGATAAGTCAGCAATAATCACTTTTAATTAATGCCTTAGATGTCCAAGGGTTTAGGTAAAGAAATGTTTACATCCATCAAACTTTCAAACCCATCATTTTACCCCCCAACCTGAAAATGAAAAAAAAACATTAGATTATCCCCTCAAACCTTTGAAACTCCTAATTTTACCCCCGTATATAAAATAATATAACATTGAATCGACAAAAGTTAACTTATCCCTTACCCCCCTGGCCCAAAACCCTTCGACTTTGCCCTTTTTTTACACATAAAAAAGTTTTATAGAAAAAAAACGTATAATTTTTATGAAAGGAACCTGTTCAATTCAATTTCAATACAAGACCTTTCTAGGAAAAGAAATAATTTTTCTTAACAAAATTTAAGAATCTAAAGGGATAAGACAATGGCCGATAAATTGATGTATATCCCCAATGATAATACCAAAAATTACCTCTTCTAAGTCCCCAACGTTCTAAAGCCAACTAATAAGAAAACCTTAGGGATAAGTGTAATAAACAGCCAATGTCCCTTCCTCCCTGCATAAAGTTGGCTTAAACCATTTAAATATTTTTTTTACAAAGAGTGCTTCCCTTCTTTGAATGTATTCGTCCTTTTACATGTGTGTGTGTTTGTATGTGTATGTGTATTTTTCAATTGATTTATTTTTACTGCTAAGATTGGTTCAGGGATAAGGGATGGGAAACGTAGGAAAATATTATTTCAGGCCTATTTCAAGCCTAGGCCTAATAAACCAGTTTTGGGATGGCGCAGTGGTTCGTCCTAAACGCTAATGAAAAAGCTGTGTGTGTCTGTGTGTGTAGATAAAGTATAGAATCAAATTCAGGTAGCTAGTTTAAAGTAAAAAACATAACTTTTTATAAACCTATATATTAATGGCTTTTGTTAAAATGAAGTTTTTTCTCTCCCAAAATTTTTTTTATCTTTTACTTTGGTAATTTGAACTGTCAGAAAGCTATCGTTGGGTTTCCCTCAGACAGATTTTAGTTTGTATTATTTGCATTTTTATTAATGAGTAAAAATTTTATTTGAAAATTTCATTGCTAATTAAAATTCAAAATAAATAAATAAATATGCACTTGGGTAACATTCTATCAAGTTCTTTGGATACTTTAATGTAATGATATATCTGTACTGTGTTGTATTGTACAAAAATTAGGGTTAAGGTGTTGTATCAATTCTGTATTAAATTTTTAAAATTCAAAATACAACATCTAATTTATAAACTACCAAATGAAAAATCGTAGCTACCTTCTTTCCAAAAAAATAATCCTGTTATTTTTGTTTTTTCTATATGGCCCTTTTTTAATGTTTAACTCTAAGCAGATTTAATAATTAAACTAATGTGATCTAACACCATTTATATTTATTTTTTCGTAGCAGACAAATCATTTTTTTTTTCTAGAATTGTCTGCTTCTAAAATTTCCGCCAATTGGTGATTGGTTGATACAAAACAAGCCCAAATCACAGAACACTATTGGTTTAGAGCGGTAGCCAATATGAGCCGTCCGCCAGTAAGGTCATTAAATTAGGCAAATGGTAAAAGTTGCATGATCCCTTTCAAAACCAGGCCGAGACCTAATTTATGGCCAGGTTTCCTATCCCTTATCCCTGGATTGGTTATATTATTGTCATAGAAAAAGGGATAGATATATTATATAAATGGATATCATGACAGAAAAATTGTCGTCAATTTAGATTGCTAACAAGTAACTTGTTTATTGGTCAGTTCGTTACTCCAATGTGAGGGGAGGGGTTGGGGCAAAGGGGGTTTAAGGGGGAAATTGCTATTTCAGCCCGCTGTGTGTTTCACTTTTTTAGAGAACATGAAAATCTGGTGTAACATTCAATTAATAATATATCCATTTTTAAATACGATTATGACTATTGAGGAGACTTGATTTTTTTTGTTTTTTTTAGGGATCTAAAAGGATAAGACAATCAACGATGAATTATGTTCAGTCCATAATTAAGATTAAAAAAATACCCATTAACTAGATTTTAAAAACTTTTGAGACTAGTATAATTTACAGACCAATGTCCCCCCCCCCCTTCGTAGATATTCAAGCTATCTCTTTATTAAAGACAATCCGTATTGAACAACCTTTGATTATATGCTCTAACAGTGCATCATAATAATTTGCAACTGTTTATAGGCCAAGGCATTTCACCTTTCTCTAATAAAACTGTCATTCATCTTATTCTAAGTATATCTGTAATTAAAATAAATAAATTTTGGCTTTTTTACAAGAAAAAGTCATAATTTTTTTTATTAAAATTGGCGTTAAAAAAGAAGTTTGCTTGGCTGCTTTTCAGAAATTTATTGCATTAACATTGAGGCTGCGCATATTTGCTAAGGAACTTTAAAAGGGATAAAAGGGACGTAAAAAATATTTATGATTGAAATATAAAACAAGGATGACAACATTCATAAAAGCAAAGTTTAACAAGTTAGACAAAGAATTCATAACTTTGAGATTTAATTATAGAGATATGACGGTTATAACAGAATACTTATTATTCTTAGTATTCTAAAATAAACTTGATTATAATTTTAATATTTTTCAAATTGTTCTATTTATATTGTTTTTGTTTTTTCACAGAGAGTATAAATCGATGGGATGATTCTAACACCCAGTTAAAAAAATATCTATTTTACTATACAACACTTTTCTGCTAGTAGAATGAATCTTATAACAAAAAAAAAGTGAAGGCTAAATTTTCCTTTTCAAGTTTGACGGAATATGGGGCCAGTTTGACTATCTAGATCTACGATGTCTATCGATTCAAGCTTCTGGTTTTAAAAATGTCATGCCCATCAAAAAATTTGTTCTTTTCATCTAAATTTTGGACATTTGAACACCCCCAAAAATGCGTCCATTTAAAGACGCGAAGAAAAGTTTTTCTTTAAGTGCCACGTCCCTTCGCAAATTGTTGGTTCAATCCAGTATGTTATAGGAAGAACATCAACAATGTTTTTTTTCTTTATTACATTTTTTAGGAGAGGGTGGGGGGGGGGGGTACTCCAAACCCACCCCAGCATCAGGCGAATCCTCTGAAGGCTAAGTGCGCAGTCGGACGTTAAATAAACTGGACCATTTTTGACATAAAATATTCCCGCCCTCATTTCATAGTTTTGACAGGGGACGGGGGGGGGACTACAAAATAACATACATTCTTTTTATAAAAGTAATAGGATGTTTACTTGCATGCCCCGTACGATCTTGTAAACAGTTGAAATACCATTTCCAAGGATGTTGCTTCGCCTCTAGCCTTTAGGAAAGATCGGAGATGTAAGATAAATAGCCAAAACACACTTCAAAGATAATTATTAAGCCTCCATGAAAAGTACAACTCACTATGGGACCACTAACTTTCGAGATCTTTTACTTCAGACAAAAAACTTACTATTTTACACATAAGTATAATACTTTGTATATAGATATAGGATATGTTTTTATTAATTAATCTATCTTTGGAAAATATTTAAATTTTATTTATTTTAAAGGCCTACTTTGGTTATGACATCCATTGATATAAATTTGTGTATGGCGTTTATTGACATATTGCTGTGTTTTTAAAATGTCAGTTAATTTAATAAATAGCTATTTAAGAAAGATTAGGTTTCCATACGACTTTGAGTGATTATAGAGAAATTGATGTTTACCCCCCATTATGATAGAATACAATATTCCTTTTTTAGATTTATATTGTTAGTGGAAAAGTTTGAAGCTTGCTAGTTTGTACCAACCAATCAAAATTCAATAAAAGTCCCCAAAGTTTTACAAACAACTGATAGAATGTTTAAAGGTTAAGGTTGGTAAGGTTTGGCCATGCAGGGTTAAAGCTTTCTGCAGGGAGGGAGGGAACGTCGAACTGTAAATTGTACTGATTCTCAATGTTTTATACACACATTCTCTTATTTGGGCACTTGGGGAACATTATCACAAACTTGCACTGTCCCAATTTCAAATAATTTTATTCTATAAAGGGACAAATTTCGTTTATCATGATTTGGAGTGTACATCAATTTATTGTCCATTGTCGTATCCCTTTTTTTAAAATCCTGTCTCAAACTTCTGAACAAATTTTGTTGATTTGCTTAATTTACGGTTCTTTTTTTCATTATGAACAGTAACCTAAACTGTTAGCTATTTCTTTCTTTAATACAAAGTTATACAGTTTTTGAAAAACATATTATTTGAATTCATCAAAAAACTGGGCTCAAACTTTTGACATGTATTGACTTTAAAGCCCTATTTTTCACATGTTTCATGCTATTTTTATTATGTCAAAAAAAAACAAGGATAATAATGTCCATAGGTAGCGAAGTGATAATATAGAATTGTATAATATAGCAGGGATCTCAATGGATAAAACAATGGACGATAAATTAAAATACTTTCCAAAATTATTGGTTAAAAAGATAGGACACTATTAATTCGAAACTATCCAAGCACAATTTCAGGAAAGTTCCCAAAGTTCTTGAGACATCAAATAAGAAAATTGGTTGTAGAACTTTGGGTATTAGTATAAATTAAATTCCAATGTCCCCACCCTCCTTGACAGTTTTCTTCTTAATTGGGAGGGTTACAACCAAATACTAAATCTTGATAAAAATAATAATAGTTTACTTTTTAAAAATTTAAAGGTTAATTTTTTTTAAAGTACTGATTCAAATCTATATCTTACAAAATCATAAGAATTATGTTGATATAACAATAAATAGAAAGTCTAACAGTGGATAAAAATTGGCGGGTGCACTTTTATGTACAATTTGTAAATTGCGGAGTTTTTTCCTTGAAACATACAAAAATATAAAATTCCTAAAGCCCCGAAAACATACTTTAGGCCTTAGGTTATCCCCCGGCACTCCAATTTTTTTAAAAAATACGTTTACTTTTGCTCATCTATTGCCATATAAAATATTGTCTTTTCTTCATTGTTTTTTTTTCTGTCTAAATTACTTAATATTTTTGATGAATTAGCCAATGAACGATTTAGCAATTATGGACATAAAATTGCCCCTTCTGTGCTGCTTCTATGGATTGAAATTATTAGTATTAAAATTTAAACACCATTAAGATTTTTAAAAAAAGTTTTTAAGCCAATGCATACTTATTCATAAAACTTTGATTTTCCCTCCTATATACTGATGCGGTAATAAATAAATGCATATTGATGTATGACCCAAACATTTACCTGGATCCATTGATGGGGACTTTTTCGTCTGCTACTTTTGTGATGTTATTGGCTGATTTTCAAGACCAAATTGAAAGTCGGCACATGGTCCACGGGGTTTAATACCTTCCTCCTCTATTCTCTTACCTTAATGATTTGGTCTTGTTTGAAATTTGCTATTATGTATGGACATATATTAAATTGGGTGATTTCTCACTCTGTAATCCGACATATATATTTATTTACTGCCACATATAATAAAATATTATTTCGAAAAATTTCCTATTTTTTCAATATAGTACAATGTTACACCCTCCCCCACTAACCCTATACAATTCTATAACTATCTCAAATAGCATCCAAGAAACTGGATATATATATTTATTTACTGCCAAATATAACAAAATATTATTAAGAAAAATTTCCTTTGTAGGGCAATCTTATACACCTCTTAACAACAACAACAACAACCCTCTTCCAACCAAGATATATTCATGTATTTAAAAAAAAGATATTTTATTTATACAAGGCAAAACTGACTAACGGACGGACAGGAATTATGATCTACAGACTAGCTGCGCATCTATGTAGAAAGAAATATATATATTTATCAATAAGTAAATCATAAATAGTATGTATTGTATAGATATATACTATTACATCAAGTAGTAATGTTTTTTATTCGTCATTAATGATATTGCTAACCACTGAAGTGATTGTTTTTTTTTAGGGAAGCTTTATGTATGCCTTAGGACGGTTTAGGATATCTAATTTTGAAATGAAAGTCTTTGGGTGTTTTACGATATTTTTTCTGCCCATTTGAATAGATAGAATCTAGGGGAGAAGCCGTTAGATTTTTTTCCCTTATACATCTAATTGATAAATTTGGGGAAAGATAATGTTTACTCCATTTACATTTCCCCTATGATCCGTGATTGAAAGAGAAATCATATTGAATTTCAAAAATATGTACATATGCAGATTTTTATAATCCTTTTACAAAAACCAGGGGGGAGGGAGGGGAAATTGAACTATAAATTATAATGGTACTCAAAGTTTTATAATGATGTTATCTTAATCGTTGGATAAAAAAAACTTTTCTTTTACTGAATTTGAATGTTTAGTTTAAAACTGGTAGTTTCCAAACGTTTCAACCAATCATTTCAATCTACAGCAGGGAAAATAAGATGCAAACTGTCCCGGACGGACGCACCGACCCTAATTAGAGAAAAGCTTCGCTTTCAAAAAGGTTGGGGGCCTATAAAAAATTAAAAGGGGATGTTAAAGGAAGTTATCTTTATTATAATCCAAGGAAATAAAAGTCAAATGAACAATGGTCCACAAAATTTCTTGAATATTTCTTCATTGAAAACTAAAGAATTATCGCGGACAGGTTTATAATAAGAAATTAACTTAAGGCGGATGTACAATTTTTATCGAGGGTGGGTGGGGAGGGGGGTGGATTCATAGGCAGGGTGGTATAGGACAATGGGCTGTTCATTACACTTGTTCCTAAACTTTAATAATAACGTTTTCTTATTCGTAGACTAGTTGAATTCTGATTGGTAGGATCATTAAGTGTCCAAACGTTACAAATACAAATTGTAATCTACAGAAGGGATAATTTTGTGTATCAACATTGGGGATGTACATCAATTTATCGGCCATTGTTGGTATGTTTGCAATTCTACATTTATATCGCTTTATATGATAATTTTTTTAGCAAAATATATTAATGTTGAGAGATATAAAAACGCCAAACAATGAATAGATAAAACATGGTTGTTTTAAAGAGACAAACAGACAGATAGACATACAAACAGACTACTTATTTAGAGTAGGATAGGATTTTTTCTTATTTTTAACAAGGACAATTATATGAAAACTATGGGTCGAAAAATAAATTCTATAAATAAATAATCCAAAATAGTAAGCTTTTAGGTTAAATCTTCAAACAAATTTTGGCATACCAAAAGATATAACTTGGATGTTGCACCAGATTTTTATGTACTCTAATAAAGTTATACTCACAGCTGGCTAAAATAACGATCCACACCTTCTACCACAACCCCTTCCTCGACTGGATGAATGAACAGACTAATAAATGAGGTCTATATATTGTATAGGCACCCTAAATAAACAACAAATTTTCTCCAGTCAATATAACCACGAATTCAATATACATTGGCATACCTTTGTTTGAAAAATAGACAAACGGACATACATACGTATATCACTTAATTATAGAGTAGCGGTGCTACCAAAAATGAACAAAAAGATCAATAAAATGGGTCGATCATTTTTTTTGAGCATTTTGGAATAAAATATCTTATTTCTACCAATTACTTATTGAACATTCGATATATTATGACTTAGATGTTGCACCAGATTTTCATGTACTATAATAAATTGATGCTATCAGCACGCTAAAATAACTATATCCCTTACCCAACACCTTCAACCCCATCCCCTTCACTCCTACTGGATGAATGAACTGACCAATAAATTAGTTCCGTATTCTTGATTGATGACGAATTTCTCCTGTCAATATATCCACGTATATCCTATATCCATTTATCAAACAAGGATTATTCGTTTGTAACCTGCGCAGCAATAACAAATAATGCTTTTTGCACATTCAAAAAATGTAATTTCAAAATTTTTTTTCAATTATCTTCATAGATTTAGGGAAAGGATAATGGATGATAAATTTATATTTAATTTCATTATTATTCTGAATAATGATTTTGACATATAAATAAATAAATCTGCACTTATTTAATAAAATTTTGTAATGCTTTGTCCTCAAGATCAAATGAAATTTTTTAAGCCAACGATTGAGAGAACGAGTTTTTAAGACATTGTGAACTAATGTAATTCCCAGTTCAATATCCCCTCCCTTCCTCCGTTGGTTTATTATATATGGCAAGGTGACAATAATAGTGGTATAAAATTTATTATCGACCAAATATGCAATAAAAATAATCGTCAAGAAATGATATATAATGATCCTTATATATTTAAGTAACAGGATGTCTGAATATCTATCTGTACCTAAAGCTTAACTGATATGGTAATCCTTTACATGTGGTAGAATCCTTTAGGTACAGGGAAGGTTTTTCACCTTTTCTTGGGAGGGTACCTCCAACCTTCCAAGAAAATGACAAAATTCCCCCCCCCCCCCATCCAAAAAATTCTTTTTAATCTAAAATTCAAAGTTGGATGTGACCCCCCTCCCTATAAATGCCTAAAATGTCCCGAGGGTATCCGTTAGTTATTAATATTAAAGTATTTTTTCTTCTGTATAACGATGTAGAATCGTGATTTTCATAAATTTATGATCTGTTTTGTCAGGGATTTTAGGGATAGTACAATGGATTATAAAATATCGCTTAAACAGTTCGTAAGTTTTGTACAACCCAATCAATATTCAATCTAAAACTCCTAAAAGATTTTTATATGCGAATTAAAACGAGTTGTATATTTGGGAGCCAGTATCATTTAAAATCCATTATCCCCTTCTTCCCTGGATTTTATCAAATATTTTCTTTTATTTCTTTGGATATATATGAGTTATTTTTATATCTTCATTTATGACGATCTTCATATTTTAACAACTACGCCTTATTTCTCATAGCGTAGCTATTCTATAACCATCACATGTCTGTACGTCCATTATGTGAAGTACCAGGGAGGGAGGGGTCATTGGACTGTAAATTATACTGGCCAACAAGGAATTAACACAAAGATCTAATGAGATAAGACAAGGGCCGATAAATTGATGTACATCTCCAATGATAATACACAAAATTACCCCTATAGATTAAAATTAGTCCTTGAATCGTTTGAACAAAACAATCAAAATTTAATATAAGTCCCCAAGGTTGTTAAGCCATTGAAGAAAAAAACCGTTATTAAAAGTCTTTGGGTACTAGTGTAATAAACAGCCCATTGTCCCCTCCCTCCCTTGAGTAACAAGCATATTATATCATTCCTTAGCTTAAACATTTTTTAGACTCTTATTAGATCTTGATTGGGCTGTACAAACTAGCAGTGTCCAAACTTTCCAACAATTAATTTAAATCTACAATCTTTATCAGCATAGGGGATCATGCAAACATCTCGAATACGCATATTCCTAATTTTAGGAAAGCCTATTCAGTGCCACACCAAACATCTACTGTTTGTCATACAATTTAAATTTCATATACATTTATATTGTGAAAAATTTAGCTTGGTGTACTATTATTGTATGTACTGCTTCGTAAGACGGGGCGTAATCTATCAATGAATAAATGTTTTTTATGTTTTATGTTTATTCTATTTATTAACCCTTGTCTTATCACTTAAGACCCTCTTATAAAGAATGTATTTATCTAAAATTATCTTCATATAATCCTCTGTAAGCTAAATAAACCAACATTGCATCAAAATTCATTTTCATCCATTGGCAATGGACGATAAATTAATATAAATATTTAATAACAATCAACAAAATTGCCCCTTATGAATATTAAAGTTATTGTTAGAAAAGTATAAATATTTCTTACGTTTTTTAAACAAGATATAACAAAAGTCACCCAAAGTTTTAAACCAAACGAATGGTAGCGTTTATACAGATTTGGGTACTTATATATTTTAAAATCTAATATATCCCCTCCCTAGCTCCCTGGGTGTGATACACCTAGCGCTAAAAAACCTGTAAAAACTTTCTCACATAGTTTGCTTCTATTCATTACCCATGCAATGGGACAACAAAAAACAGTGGAAGGGTGGTTTATTCTGAAAAATAAAGCTTAAATATGCTGGATGTACCTAATATATAAATACGTTAGCTGGAAGAGACATTGGACCGTAAATCACTTTGTACCTTAAGTTTAATAACTACGTTATCAAATTCTTTGGCGCTAAACTATTATTTTATTTTGATTGGTTGGTTGTAAAAGAATAGTGTCTATACGTTTTAACCAATAATTTTAATCTACAAAGGAATAATCTTGTTTTTTTCCTTAGGGGTGTAAGTATATCAATTTGTCGTCCTTCGTCACATCCCTTAAGATTCGTGGGTGATTTTAAAAGATTTTAAAATGGTTCACTTAAGCATGAAAGATGCCTTGGCCTAAAAATATTGTAGGACTTTTTGCAAAAGGTCGTGCAATTAAAGTATTTCTTTTCAACATGAAATGTGGTATATTCGGTGGATCATTGAATTTAAGGTTGGAATTTTACTTGAACCTTTCTACTATTTGTTTATCAAATCCCTGGCACCCCCCCTCCCCCCCCCCTCCCCACCCTCCATAAAAAAAATTTAAACCACCCACAAACTACTTTTTAGCAATTATTCTTTTTTTTCGGGGCATAGGGAATAGGTGACAGATTTTTAGATATGTTTTACAGGGAGGGAGGGCACATTAAATGTTAAATTATATTAGTACCAACATTTTATAAACACCCTTTCTCATTCGTTGACTTAATATTTATATATATGCAAAAAAAAGGAACAATTTCTTAAATTTGAAAATAAAAACATAATGCGTTTTTACTATTTTCTTTTTTTGTAGAAAATAGTTATGACTTTATTCCTGATTTTTCTTAAAACTATTTTTCAAATTGAATAGAGTTCTTGAAAAATTTGTTTTATATACATATGCATCATGGAAAAAGGTATTTGCAAAAAAAAGGCTTTTAGAGTAAAGACTGACGAAAATAGCCTAGGCGCCTAAAACCAAAAAACTAAGAAGACGAAGAAAGTCTCTCAAAAAATCAGCAGGTTACGTTATAAAAGCGAGGGATTATCCATCTCTTTTTTAAAAGTTTTCTTTCCCACTCCTCCTCTCCTCATCCCTCATTTTTATTCAGAATTTTTTTGAGGGACTTTCATCTTCTTCAAAACTAACTTTAAGGCAATTGACGTTAAATTGATGTATATCCCCAATGATGATAAAACAAAATTACCTTTTAATTCTGCAGATTGTAACTATTGATTAAAAAGATTGGATACTGCTAGTTTTAACCAATCAATCAAATTGTAATAAAGTACCCAAAAGTTTATTAATAGAATTTATAGTTGAATGTCCTTTATAGTGATTTATTTGCATTTCCAGCCAAGAATTACAATTTTCTATCGATTAAAAAACATCCAAATGTCTTTAGTTCTTATTGCTCTCATGGACAAAATTGTCTTTTTTTGGGTAAATTTACTTATCCTTTCTTCCCTGAGAAGCATTAAACCACAAAAAGTGACATATTTGCTTTTTAAAGAAAAACATACAAACACTCAAAAAATTCCCTCTTTATAACATCTGAATGAGGGGGTGGGGATAGTTTACCTAAAGAAAATTTTTCCCTTCAAATACTTTTTATTTTTTTAGTATGTAGATGCGTCCCTAGCTTCATACGGGTTAAATAAAAATGGGGGATGTAACCCCACTATATTAAATTTTTGTTTTAAAATCTAAAGTAACAAAAAAATCAATGTGGGGGGAGGGGGAGCTTTTTAAAGGGACTTTTATGAATGAAAAAGGTGAAGTTAACCTTTCCTAAATACATTTTAAAAACTTCGAGTGACCTATGGAATGCTTCACTGCGCTACTTATCAGGGATCTTAAAGTATAAGACAATAGACTCCAAATTTCCAATGATGATAAACAAGATTACCACTTCTCAATACTAAAATTATTGTTGAAAACTTTTGGCCACTAGAAGGTTTGTACATTCAATACAAATTCAGTAAAAGTACCCAAAGTTACTGAGCTAAAAAGCAGTTTGGGTACCAGTGTAATCAATAGCCGAATGACATAATTGTCCTAGTTGATTTGTGAATATCTTAATAGTCCAAAACTTCTTAAAATATAAATTTTCCCATAGCTTATTCATATAGGGTGTACATGCAATTACGCATTTGAACCATTTACAATTGTATTTTAATTTACAGATGGGGTAATTTTGTTCATCGTCTTTTGGGGTGAACATAAATTTATCGTTCATTGTCTTGTCCCTTAAGATCCCAGGTTTACAAATGATGTGAAGCAAAGTGGAAGGGGGAGTTGGTGCTGTTGTAATAATTTGCGATTCTGCTGATTTGATAATGTGATACATGTGCAGAAGTGAATACACACCACCTTATGAAGCTATTATATACCAAGGATATATTTCTTAAAGATCAACAATTATGACTTTAATTCCTTTTTTCATGGGAGTGAGGTTTAAGGTCATTGGTTGAAAAGGTTGGACACTGTTAGTTTCTTCAGGTACTTAACAGTTATTTCATGCCAATGTCCCCTCCCTCCCTGCATGTATCCCAATTACCCTACAAGAAGCAAGACTAAGCTTCCATGAAAAATTTTGGATATATCGATCCAGCTGTCTACGTGATCTTAAAGGACAAAAATTCGCAAACTATTTTATACTTTAATTTATAGGTTATTTGTAACCTTTCTGAAAACACTTTTCTTTGCTATATTAAGATTAATAGTTAAATTTGGATTGTGTCAAAACAATAAAGCAAAAAAATAGTTCTTATTTTACAGCAAACCTAAAGAAAACTTCAGAGGTTCTTTTTAATTAGACCAAACGTCTATAATTATCATCAACCATCAGTCAGCCAACTAGCTCTTTGATTGCTTAATAGACACGATCTCTCATTCGTTGAATCAAAACACTAAGTACTATTGTTAAACCTTAATTGGTTATTCAAAATAACAGTGTTCAAAGTTTTTAAAAATTTATGGTCAATTTTTTATCATCAAAAATCCTTAGCTATTACGCAATATTAGCGGAAAGAATGAAACACCCATAAAATGGACCAATTGAATGGATCATTGGGCAATCTTTGTCAAAATTGTTGAATTGAACGGGACAACTGACCCACAAATTTGTCGAGTAACCTCTATATTGATGTCTAAATTTATTATATTTAAGTAGCGCAGCTACTCTATACGACTAGCTGTGTAACTTTAATTTTAAAAAGACGATTTACCTTAATCTTAAAGGATAAGACAATGGACGATATATTGATAGTCCGATATCAATAGTCTGCAATATCATTTTTTAAAATTCCACTTTCTATCTAAATCAACAGCAGAGTAAATCTTTTTTTATGAATAAGCTTTTGAAGGTAAAGGAAGCCAAACAATTTGAAAACATATTTCATTTGCTAATCGAAAAAAAATATATGTCAAAATATGTTATTTCATGTATTTAATTTTCGGAAAAAACTGATATAAAAATAAACTAAATTTTAAGTGGAAAATTATCCAATGTCATAAAAATACTGCGTAATGGAAAACTTTAAGTTAAAGAATCGTTTTTAATATTTAAAAAATAGTTGTTGCTAAAATTATTAGTAGCAAAGCTTTTCCATAATTCGCTTTACCAGTCTGTCTGTCTGTCCCTCCGTCAGTCTGTAACGCTATGAGAGAAATGTGATTTCTCAGCTGGTGTTTAAGATATGTAGAAGGTTGAAAATTTTTGTGAAGATTGATTGGAATAGGAAATCTTCTATCTTAGATAGCAGCCGAAAAATAATGTTTTTAAAAAACGTTTCAAACAGACAAAAGGACAGTTGGAAATGAAGAGCAGCTTCGCCACTAAAATGCTTGATTTACACATGACATGCTTTAAAATGATTTGATTACCATATAAAAGATCTTTTTGTGCTTCTTTTCTTATGGTTTTTGTTATCCTTGTTTACTTTTGGGGATTTCTTTTATAAGTCATTGACAGGGATTTGGCAACGGAAGAAAAACTTATATGCCCCAAACTGCGTCAGTAAAGAATTTATATTTATCTTTTATTTGGCATGGATACGACAATGTGCAGAAAATTGTATATTTTGTCTAACGAATGATCATTTTCAACAAAAGGGAAAGTTGGTGTCAAAACTGTTTTACTACGGGTGACATATACCTCCTTCTAATCTTTGATTTTAAATTACTTGACGATTTTCCCAATGCTTTTTCTCAATGTTGTCATGGCTTATCTGATTTTGCGAAATGGGTGCCAGATTTTTTTCCCGTGGCAAAGAAACTCAATCAGCAGTATTACCGTAATCAGTAACATGTCCATTTGATATCTTAGAGGTGTTGGGTTTAAGATAAATTCACTAGTATGAAACAAAAGTCTTTTTAGACAGATTTAAAAAAAAATATTTAAATGAACCTGGCACCCTTCTCAGTCTAAATATTAAAAATCAAAGTGCATATTTAAAAGATTAGTAAATATGAAGAAATTTTTTTTTAAAAAGCCCAAAATGTTGCCTAAAATAAAAAAAAATGCATCATACTAAATAAGAATAGGGTCATACTGCTACTATGTCAGGCATATGACATCAAAGTTTGGGCAGTGGTGAATCATTTGCCCATAAGCTGATGCAAAGCTTACTAAGCAAAGTTAGGACTTCCCAACAGGGGTGCACAAACAAAGTGTTGATTGTCTATAGAGTGTCACTTTACCTAATACCTTGGTATATATTTTAATTTTTTTACCAGCATTAATAGATTCAATAGATTAAAACTGTAAAAATTATAATATGAGTTTAGATTAATTTGTCCATCTTTATTTCAGATAAGTGAATGAAAGAATGATATAAACTGGATTCAAGAAAGTGCAATTCATATTTTTTTCTGAGAGTTTTACATAAAAGGTAGAATATTTTTTTCATTAAGAGTTAGAATTGATACTTTAAATTACTATTATAAAATCTTTCTATTTGCAACTAAAATAAGGAAATTATTTTTAAAATGTTACAAAATCTGTCCAAAACCTGTACACCTTTTGTCAACATACAAGTTTAATGGATTATCTATTTATCTATATAAGGTAAGGGGTGAGGTAGTTTTAAGAACAGATTTGGTTAGGTTAATTTGGAAAAGGGTAGCAACACAGGGTTAGGGCTTCGCTGGTATAGGCACCACACTTTAAAATTTCCTTAGGGGTTGCAGGTTTTTTTATGGAAAGTATAAGAACATTAAAGAATTTTAATCATTTTAACTTCCGAATGTCATTCTGGCATCCTTTTGGACCCTGTCACCTATGAGCATTTGAGAGTTTGGGATATTGAGTGAGAATAATAGCACAAAATAGTTTTAAAATCCGCAAATTATCCTTTTTAAACTACAATCTGGCACCTCTGAGCATGTGTTTGGGAAAATAAGTGAAAACAGTGGAACAAAAATGGTCATGATATGCCTATTCTTATTTTAATAATACAAGGATGTCTCTCCTCAACAAACATGTTCAAACGATACATCTAAATTTTTATACTAAATTAAAATATAATTTGGATGTTTGTCTTTCAATTTGGCCTTTGATGTCTCTGTAATTGATGATCAAAAATATCTCAGAAAATCATTATTTAGAATCTTGACAGGTTCAAGGCTATTTTGCAGTGGAAAAAAGAGAAAGCGTTACACACTGACAGACACAATGAAAGACAGACATACCGACTTAAACAATCTTTCAAGTATATTTGCTATAGAACACATACTATATGATATCATTATCGACATACACCTTTTTTAATGGCAGAAAAAAAGTATACAAATATCTTTTTTCATGGAATGAATTATTCCCCCATTAGAGAAACACTCCCCCCAAAAACAAACCATTGACCACCAACCTCGTTATTATATGACATGATGCTTCTATAATTGTATATGGAAACACCAGGGATATTAAAGGATAAGACGTGAAATATATGTTCACACCCAATTATGATAGACAAAATACCCAGACTGTAAATTGTGGTGGAAAGTTTGAACCAACAAATCATGATTGAATAGGTGTCCCCAAATATTTTTTATGGATAAGATTTTATCTTTCATTAAAATATCCTTATATGAAAAATATATTAAACAATACTATTTTTAAAGTTACATGTTTATTTTTTCATTTTTTTTAAATCCTAACAATTAAGCATTATTACTTGTTTTTACCAATGAAATGTGTAAAATAGAAATCAAAATTATTTTTTATTTTTTTATAATGTTTATTGTTATATTATAGTTATTGTAAAAATTAACAAAAACCCCACTTCTGAATAACAGAGATTATTATTCCTAAAAACATTCGTTGGCTTCAAAACTTTGGGTTATTTTTTTCCATTAAATCTTTAATGGTTGATACAAACTACTAGTAAACAAACTTTTCCACCATTAATTTTGATCTACAAATGGGGTAATCATGATGTGGGTATCCGAGACAGAGGGGATATTGGGCTGTAAACTACACCAGTACCCAAAATTTTATACCACAATATCTTATTCTTTTACTTGAAATATTAGGGTAGTATTATTCAATATTGATTGGTTGGTTCAAAACTGTGTATCATCCTTGGGGATGTACAGGAATTCATCCTCCATTGACTTATCCCCAAAGAACCCTGACTATTTAACAGAATCCTTATGACCAACATTCTAACCTTTTACTGTTCGCGTGTCAACGAATTAACAATAACTCTTTGTCAACCCTGTTCCACTATTTATTTATTTATTAGAAGCGATGCTACTCTTTACATTTTCTTAGTTTTACGTCCGTGCATCAGTCAGTCGGTAATGCTATGGGGAAATGTGACTTTCTCGGTTGATATTTAAGAGAGACAGATAAAATTTTCAGATAAGATTCACGTGACCTGTGCACATCTATTCTATACATTGTTTTTTACGTCCGTCTGTCATTCTTCCTTCAAAAGACAAAACTTCTTATTTTTAAGAAGATATCCTTTGATTTGTTGCATATTCCATCTACATATTTCTTTATGACAACTTCTGCTATATGACTTACTTTGTTCCTTTGTATATTCAAGTTCTTTTGTGCTCTACTACTTATGGATGTTGACATCCTTGATTACCTATTATTTGAAACCGTAATTCATATAAAAACAAGGTTTTCCCTGGGTGGGAATTTTCTAGAGGAAAAATAGGGGGGGAGGGGAAATTGGAAGGTAAATTATACTTGTTACCAAAGTTGTTCATTCTGCATAATAACTTTTAAGACTTAATTGGGTTGTTCAAACTAGCAGAGTCTAAACATTTCCATTAAGAATTGTAATTTACAAGATGGTTTATTTTGTTTATTATGATTGGGGATATACATTAATTTATTTTCCACCATCTCATATCTGATAAAAATATAAAAGCAAAACAGAAAACAGTATTTATTGTGGGCAAGGGGGGTAGAAAGTAAGTTAACCTCCCCACTCTAGCATTTACGAAAAGCCAATGGTAGTTTTAAAAGGTTTGCTTTTATTCCAATAGAAGAATTTTATAGACCTTTTTTATTTTAAGTAGTTTTATCTAGTTATATTCGTTTTAAGATTTAAAATTACATTTCAATGAAAATGAAAAAATAATACTTTTTTATCCCTTTTTAATAATTCATTATTACTCTGCTCTTAAAGACTTCAGGGATGGACAATAAATTTATGAAAAGACAAGTTCATAATATATATATTGGTTTATGTTAAGTAGCCGCATAAGAGGCAATTTTCTTCCACCACAAAAAAACAGCTTAAAACCACCACCGGACCCGTGTATATTCCCTAGAATAAAAGCATAACCAGTGGTTCAGTGATTACTGATTCTATAGGCTTCAGACGGAAGGAGAGACGGACAGACAGACATTTTTTTACTTTTATATCATGTTAAATATAAATCTTGTTATTAAATATCTTGTTTTGAGCTTCGCCTTTAATTTTATGGATATATAATTTCTTGTTTATTGTTAAAGGCTTAGTAAGCAAGATTTAGGAACTTATTAAGAACTGACTAATTGATACATTTTAATAAGAATGACAAGAACAACTATTTCCAAAATAATTAAGCTATGACTTTTAGTGCATCTTTATATTTTGGGGAGGTTATATCCACCCTCTGAAGAAAAGATCATAAACTCTTAAATTGGAGAAAGCATTAGGATGTGTATTTGTCTGTCTGTGCTGAATGATATTGCCTACCACTTGACCGATATGGGTCTCCTTTAACGTGAAGCTTTAGGTATAAAATAACCCCCCCAATCCCCTCCTAACAAATTGTAGAAAAGCGTCCTTTTTTAAAACAATTAAATAGATATTTATCATAATCTTAGAATAATTGAAGGGTTTAACGCAGAAATAAGAAAAATAATTGACACTTCTTTTTAAATATTTAACTAGTGTATACATTTAAAAATTCAATGACGTAGATGTTCAAATTCAAATTTCTTTGAAGTCCGTAATTAATGGCTTTTAAAGTTAATTTCAAGTATTTTAAATCTTTTCAAACCTGATATGATGATTCCTGTAACAGCTAGGTACCATAAAGTCCATCATGAAGTCTATAATCATTTCTATAAAGTTTGTATGTCCATTTGAAACATGTTCAATTTAAACTATTTTGGAATAATGATTCCTAGGACAACAAAGTACCAATTTATATTCTGCTTCAAGATATGACACTCTAAATGTGTTAATATTCGCTTGTTATGAACTAAAAAAGTATAAGAATAAAAAGTATAAAAATAGTTATCCTTTTGATTAAAACAATCGTCTACGCCCCCTTAAGGCCTCTAGGGGCACTTAAATTAGAATTATATAAATAAGGGATAAGAAAATGGACGAAAAGAGATGTAAACCCGCAACGACAATGAATAAACGACCTGGTATTGACACTATTGGTTGAAAAATTTTGACACTGCTAGTTTGAATTGAACCAACCATATTAATACCCAAAATTATTATGTCAAAATGAGATAACGTAGTTATAAAACTCAGGGTACGAGTGTAATTTGCAGCCCAGTGTCCACTCCCTTCTCGATATCAAAGACAGTACCGAAAGCATACGAATGAAAAAAGTATTTGTAAACTTTGAGTAGCAGTATAATCTACAGTCTTATGTCCAATTCCATAAAAAAAATCTTTTATCAAATTTTAAAAATCCTAGTGTCCTTTCGAGTAAAAAATAGATTAATAACATTAATTGAATTTAAGGGGTTTCTAGAGCGTAAGGGGGAGATGAGTTTTTTTGGGGGTAGGTGGGTCAAGTAAATGGTAGAAACGTCCATCAATTGTCAAATCTGTCAAATTTTGAATCAAGTGTTGACAGGACAAGAAATATCTTTAGGTGGGGGGAATGTGGGGGGGGGGGCATTTCAATTGGGGGTGGTGTAAGGGAACCAAGGATAGGCAAATGGAAATTAAAATAGTCATTACCAAAATATCAGAGAGGGGGTGGACATTGGACTGTAAATTATACTGGTCCTCATCTCATATAAACACCTTCATGCGTTGGCTTAAATATTCTAGTTACTTTTAAAAACTAGCAATGTATAAACTTTTCAACCAATATTTGTAATCTGAATAAGGTGTAATATTGATTAAGATAATTTTGGTAGGGCGTATAAATTCATTTTAAACTGGCTCTTTTACAGATATTTTCCATACATCTTTTCTTTGTTTGGGGAGGTGTAATAACCCCCTCGTCAACGTAACAACCCCCTTTATATCCCCCCGGCCCCCCCCCCCCCCAAATACAAATTTTGAATATTATCAAGCTGCACAAATACAAAATATTTTTCTATTAACCTTCCCCTTAATCCCTGAAGATTGGTCAAGATAGTTAAATATTATAACAAGAATGATATTTCTACAAAAGTGGAGTAAATTCATCTACAAATTGTAGTCTTACGGACAACCAACCATTTTTTATAACACGAAACCATTGTCTGAAATTGATATGTTTCATAAAATTGCGTCTGTTTTAGGGCTAAGTCATACCTTTTATTTTATTTACTAAACTGCTTGTTTTGTAGATTTTAAGCGTCTTAGTTTTACCGAGAATCAAACTAAATCAAACAGTAGACCTTTAAAACGTATAAAGGGCAAATTAATAAAGTTATTTTTGTTTTAATTTACAAATCTCTTTGTTTTGTACAATTTAGTACATAAACCTCCTTAAAAATATAAGAAAAAGTCTATAATACAAAATGTATGCTGTATAATAAAAGACTTGCTTTAGCCTATCATCAGCTAACCACATATTCTCTCTCCTTCAACCAAAAAAACGAACAGCACTCAACTCAAAGTACAAAGTATCTTCGCTGCTACCAAAATAAAAAATTGATGAAAGGGGGGGGGGGGTATAATAAAAAAGGGTGTGGTGGGGGCCCTTATCTGATGAGTTCAAATCAAGGCAAGATCTTAATTCAAACAAGGAGGGTTGTTGACATTAGTAGCGCAGCTACATACAAATAAATTTGGCCTAATGTAAAAGCAACCAGGGATGATCTACAGGGATAAGACAATGGCCAATTATTTTTTGTATATCCGCTATGATGATACCCCTTCTGTAGATTGCAATTAGTAGTAGAAACGATTGGACACTCAACTGAATGAACCAACAAATCAAAATTCAATAAGAGTCCCCATAGTTGTTAAGCCAACAAATAAGAAAGTATTATTAAAAATTTTCCTTAGTGCCCTTAGAGGCCTCTGTGGGCGTAGCTAGTAATTTATAAGAAAGTAAACAAAATATTCTTTATGAACTATTTAAAAAGATAAACTTCGTAAATTTATGTTTATCTAAAAAAATTTAAGGGACAATACAATCAACGGTAAATGGATGTACAATGTACCCCTAATTAAGATAAACAAAATTACTACTTTTATAGATTTAAATAATATATGGAAAAGATTGACACACTTATAATTTTATGCAACCAATTTTTTTTTAACTAACGTTTTAAGGTCAATCAATAAGAAAACGTGTTTTTATAAAACTATGGGTACCATATAAATATTTAATTCCTTTCCCTCCCTGCATTTTTCATTAGGCGAACGTAAAATATAAAGGTGGAGGGGGGGGGGGGGGTGAGAGGAGGGTTAAAAAAAGTTTTTAAAGCTTCTTTTGGGTGAGGCTTTGGTATTTTTATGATAGGTACTTAAATTTCAACGTTTTTTCATGATTCTTTATATACGTCCTTTAATAAAGTGTCATTCATTTGGTGACAGATACATAATATTCCAAAAATGTACGTAATTCCTAAACGTAAAAAGACAAAAAAATAAATGTATAAATATTTGCAAATACCAGACAACTACCTGGCCCAAGTGGTGGGGACCTTTCTGCTGTTTTTAAGTGACTTGGCTGTGCATATTATTCCGACGCTATTGGCTGATATTCAAAGACTCTATTGAAAGTCGACACAGGTTCCCCATCCCGTGGGTAGAGTTAAATATAGCTTGTGCCCCCTCTATTCTTTTACTTTAGTGGCCATTAGAATACTGCTTCTAAACGTTAAATTAATATTTGGTTTTAAAAATCTCTTTGTTTTGTACATTTTAGCCAATAATCAATTTTAAATTCGAGAAAATCCCATTTGTACACAATATATTCATACTGTATAATATCTGGCCCTAAACTAGCCTGTCATCCATTCATTTTAGGGTGTTCTTTCATCTCTGCTAAAATAAAAATAGGCAGACATTTTATAATGGTAGCAAATTAATAAATAAACGGGGGAAAAAAAGATAACTCTTCCACGCTATTGATTAGTAGTAGTAGGTATCTTTCTTGTCTGTCCATTAAGATAGCCATAACTGCAGAATAAATTTAGCTCTTCTTCCTGGTGAAGTCCTGGAAAGGTTTTCCCGTTTCGATTCGAAACTGAATAATATCCGGTTGATTTGAACCGGTTCTCAGCCATACTGAAAAATCATGTACAGCATCGTATAACAGACAATTTTCCACGATGAATAATAATCATAAAATTAATAGCATTTTGTTAAACTGGGACTTCTGTCCCTCAAGTCTAACAAAACTGGTTTTAATCATATAATTTTTTATCTTAATATCCGCGGAAAGCTGTCTATGATAAAATATAAATATTCTAAAACTACAGCCAATAAGGATGTGCAAAATAACAAAAAAAGTTATATCCATTAGTAGCGTATCAATAACAAGTTTTTTATAAACATAACCAAAAAGAATTGTACTATGGCAGACTGACAGACAAACGAACGAACAGTTAAATAGCAGTTGCTTTTTAAACTAATTTTTTTTTTTATAAATGTCAAAATTTTTTTGACCTTTATCTTTATTTAGATAAAAAAAATTTAAAACACTATCATTCCCAGGAAAAAAGTAACAGACAGAAAAAACTATTAAATAACAAAATAGCCTAAAACCTTTCCAGGACTAATAAAACTTTTGGACCGATCAACTATGTTGTTTTAGAGATATTTTTAGACAGGTATCCATCTGCTTTACAATATTGGGTAGGTTAGTTTTTTTTAATGGTCAGCCCCGCAGGGTTAGGGCTTCCTGAAGGGAAAAACTAGCCCCATCCCCTATTTCAAATATTTTCAAAAAATGGGAGGGGTATCAGTGCTCAACAGGCACTTTATGCTAAAGCACTGTTTTTAAAAGCGAAGCTTTTCTATAATTAGGGTCGGTCCTTCCGTACGTCCGTCCGTAACGGATAGCTTTTTTCGTTAATTTAGGCATGTTAGAATTGTCATATTGATTTCAAACTTTGCATGGTGATTCCTGCAGTAGTTAGGTACGATTTAGAAAGCGTAGCAACTCTATAATTATTACCAAAATGTCCTTACGTCCATTTTAAACATGTTGATTTTTTTACTTTTTTAACAACAAATTTTTATATGATCTAATTATCCGATTGATCTGATTTTTTGTATACCGATTCCTGGGACAACAAAGTACAATATCATAAGCGAAGCAACTCTATAATTAAGTCCTACAAATGTAAGTATGTCCATAAACATTATTCTGTATCAAGCAGTTTTTCAACAAAGAAGGTGTATCAACTTTTTTGCTTTTTATTTAAGATAGCTAGCCAGTTCTTTCAGTAAGTAGTAGATGTAAAATTTTTCATAGAATTCAGATATGCAATCGGTTTTTTTGTAGACCTCTTATTTTTTAAGTAATTTAAGTTTTTTTTAAAAATAATTAAGTCGGTTTTAAGGTACTAAAACGCAACAAAATAAAAGAAGAAAATGGCCAGTATGAACAAAAATAGTAAGATCTTTAATTTGACACCTTACTTTTAAAATTCTGTTGAGTAATTATTGAAAAAATCTATTTTTTTAACCTCGGTTTAATAAAAACTTTAGACCTAAATATTTTCTCAAACAGACATAAAAAACATGGGTTCATATATACCTTTAGAATCAGAAAAATATTACGAATATATTCTAAGCAAAATTGAAAAAGTTTTATAAAACTATAATAAAAAAATAAGTTTATTTTAAGAATCATAATTTTCGGCTTTAAAGGGTTAGCTTGAACCAAACCTAAACAAAAGACAATGCAATGTAGCAGATATTTTTTAAACACAAGAAACAATAATGTATTTTTAACTGCATTGTTTTGAAGTTTATAAACAGACTGATGCATATTTGTTCATAATTTTTCATTCTTTACATGTTCTTTAACATCACTATATTTATTGCAGTATCTATTGTATATATTGTATGAACGTTCTCCTTTTTTACTGGCAATTCTATAGGTTAATTTTATAGGTTGAGCTTCCCGATTCGTCAATTTTTGCGATTTGTGATTGGCTAGTTTAGTAGTTACAATTCTTAAAATAAACTTTTTATTTTTTCTATTTTTTATTACAATTTTTTTAAACTTTTTCAATTTTGCTTAGAATAGATTCATATTATTTTTCTCATTCTAATGGTATATATGAACCCATATTTTTTATGTCTGTATGAGAAAATATTTAGGTTTAATGTTTTGATTAAACCGAGGTTAAAAAAATAGATTTTTTTAACAATTACTCAACAGAATTTTAAAAGTAAGGTGTCAAATTAAAGATCTTACTATTTTTGTTCATACTGGCTATTTTCTTCTTTTATTTTGTTGCGTTTTAGTACCTTAAAACCGACTTAATTATTTTTTTAAAAAACTTAAATTACTTAAAAAATAACAGGTCTACAAAAAAACCGATTGCATATCTGAATTCTATGAAAAATTTTACATCTACTACTTACTAAAAGAACCGGCTAGCTATCTTAAATAAAAAGCAAAAAAGTTGATACAACTTCTTTACTTATAATTTTGCATCGACTCTTATACATTTATATTCTGATTATTCAGTTCTGACACTATACAAGTGTTAATGTCTGTTTGTCCTACCGTTTCATCGCTTCGCTTTTATGGATGTTGTCATCCTTGTTTTTTTTATGTTTATTAACCTTTTAAAATTCTTAAGTATTTGAAATTCAGCATGTTTGTCCGTATTTATAATGTTGGAGTAGTGTTAAAAAATAGTTATTTGTCGCATCTTATTCAAGACAACTTTCCGCGGATAATAAAATGACAAATTAATTCCAATTTTGTTAGCCACAAGCGGGCTAGCAAAACTGGTATTAATATTATGTTTTTTTTATCTTTTTTACGTAGAAGATTTCTATAATACGATTCGATACATGATTTTTTGTATGACTGAGAACCGGTTATAATCCATCGGAATCGGATATTAATCGGTTTCAAAGCCATACTTCTTAATTGGGGTGTACAAAGTATTAGAGTTCAAACTTTTCGATCGCTAATTCTATTCTAGATAAGTAAGGGGTAAGTTTGTTTGTCCTATAATAGAGGAAAACGTAAAATATTAAATTTTTTGTTATCCTATCCCTTAAAGTCCCTGATAACTTCCCCAATTTTTTGTTAAAAGTTGTCAGATTTTATTTCTGCTAATTGGGAGTCCCATAAAACTGGGATAGTACAATGGACGATAAATTAGGCTTGCCTCCAATTTTGCAGAAATTTCAACTGTTCAGTATTTATTGGAAGAATGGTGGGGATGTGAATTAGTTTAATTGCCAATATCCTTTTGCTCCCTGAAAGTTTTTTTAAAAAGCCAATGCATAACTTGCATTACCTTTATTTTTAAAGGGATAAGACAATGGCCGATAAATTATTGATACACAAAATTACACCTTCGTAGGTCACAATTAATAGTTGAAACATTTGGACACTCAACTTAATAAACCGTCCAATCAAAATTCAACCCCCTTAGATGTTAAGCCAATGAAACAGAATTATTTTTTTTTAATTTTGGGACTAGTGTAATAAACATTAGAATGTCCCCTCCCTCCCTAACTTTATTCTGAAGAAATCTGTGAGTTGTGGGCCAAGGCATCCTCACTACTTTGACTATTAACGACATGCATCTGATGTTTAATGTTATTTGACCTAAATTAGTAATAGATAAGAGAAATAGCATAAAACCTGAAAGACCCCAAAGTACAGACATACAGACATCCTACCTAATATAAGGATTAGTCGTTGGGCAGGGATCTTAAAGGATAAGAAGACATTGGACGATTAATTTGTATAAACTACGAATTATTTTCAACAAAATTTCCCCTTTTGCAAATTAAATGTATTGGTTGACAATTTGGTACCATTATAATCTAAAGTCCAGTGTCCCCTGCATCCGTGGTTGTTAGGTGGTTTTAAATTTCAAATTGATCATATTCTCTTTTGAGATAATATTTCCCCCCCATATCTACCATATTTATTTTCCCTAATTATTATCTTTAGAAACGCAGCCACTCTTTAACTAAGAAATGTAAGTACGTCTGGGTAATATCTTCTTAGAAATAAACTTTTTTCAATAATGAAAATTATTATACCCCTCCTCCCCCCCCCCCCTCGACAGAACTAAAACCTAATTAAAGCATGCTAATTTTTATAACAAATTACATGAAATAAAACAATACTACATCTATATAAATTTAATCTTTAAGCTGACCTAAAAGTTTTTCTTGGAAGCAATATCTCTCTATCTATAACATATATAAACAATTTAAGTGAGGTACTGACGTACAGACTATAACATAAAAGAGCTTCGCTACTTGATAATCTATTTTAAATACGATGTTGATTGTTTTTATTAGATTCACTAAGATTACCCAATTGTCAAGAATTGGACATGTTTTATTAAAAACAATTTGATTGTCTGGGAGTTTCAGGGTTAAGACAATGGAGGATTAATTGATATACATCCCAATAGATGATAAATAAAATTACCATTTATGTAATTCGCTACAAAAAAGATTGAATTTTGATTAGTAGGTTCAAAATTAGGAATTTCCAAATTTTTGAACTAATAATATTGATCTACAGATGGGCTAATTTTGTTTCTCTTCATTGGGGATGTATTATTACTGTCTTATCCCTTAAGATTCTGTTCTATACTATTTATTTTTTAGAAAAATGTTCCCCAATTTCCAACAATTAATGAAGTTTATTATGAAAAGATAAATCCTTTGATTTGATTTTGATGAATGAATAAATAAACATTGAGTAATTAGGTTAGAATGGATGTAGCAAAAGTAGTTTACTCCAAACTAAAATCATAATTGTAAAAAGCTCCCATAAGGCAATGGGAGATAAATGGTTCAATACTCCAAATTGATTTATTGGTTGAAAAGTTTGGACTTTACTAGTTTGTAACAACTAATCATCTTTTAATAAATAGATAAAAAGGTTTTTATAAACAAATCAGATAACTATTTTTTTTAAAATACTTCTCTGTTGAAATTTGATGTTTTCTACTATTACATTTCATTACAGATTGACTGACGGAACAGATGAGGTAAGGAGTAAGATATTCATATAACAGGGAAATTGATCCCAATAATCAGTCGTTTATCTATTTAAGCAGACGGCTAAATATTTTTTTACAATAACTATTAGAGCATTACCGACATATTGACGGACAAAGTAAATTGTGTACGAGATGCATAGCTGACAGATGGACATTTCTAATTATAGAGTAGCTTCGCTACTTAAAATATATGTCAATTATATTCGTGGTCAACAGCCCCTGCTTTGTGAAATTACTCCATGAAACTGTTTACCCAAAATGAATGAAATGACCATAATTATTCTAAATAATTAGCTAACCTACAAAACAGCTAAAACTTTTTGAGGAAAGTTTCAGCAAAACTATTCCATAAAGATGTAAAACAATAATCCTTTATAGGAGAGTAACAGGATATCATACTGTCTGTCAGTGTGTGTCCAAAAAAAGTACCCTACACCACAGACAAAACATAATATAATTTTTCCAGTTTTTAAATTAAGATTCCTAGGAGAACAAGGTTATAAATGTTATAGGCCAAGCATCTCTTTAGTCAAGTGTTAAAGTTATAAGTATGTCCTCAAACAGTATCCTATTTTAAAGCGAATTTACATACAATTTTGACATTTATATTCTGATTATTAAATTCTGACAATTCACAAGTTTTAATGTTTGTTTGTTCTTCCATCTGATTATAGAGCTTTCCTAACATAGATGTTGTCATCCTTGTTTATGAAATCATAATAACAAGTGCTAATTGTAGACAGAGGACCAACCCACTTCAATTATAGCCACACCCCCTGACTAGATGTCCTAATCAATTAGAAAACTCCCCTTTTAATGTCCCAAATGAAAATTTTACCCATCTTAGTTGAATGTTTTAATTAAGATATATCGAGGAATTGGTTTGTAAGTTACACTAGTACCCAAATTATTAAACCAATTTCTCATATTCATTCGAATCCGGTGGATAGGAACCGGTTTTCATCCATACGAAAAAACTATGTCTAGCATCGTATTATATCCAGCTTTCTACGAATATAAAAATGTACCATCATAAGATTAAAACCAGTTTTTATAGCCCGTGCCTTTGGCACCTCGGGGCTAAAAAAATTGTTTTAATCTTATAATTGTACATTCTATATCCGCGGAAAGCTGTTTTTAATACGATGCGAGAAATAACTATTATCCTCTTAAACTAATGGTTCCAAACTAGTAGTGTCCAAACTTTTCAACCAGTAATTTTAATTTACATAAGGGATAAAATATCTTGAAAAGTTTAAAGTTTTGATTGGGGTGTACAAACTAACACAATCCAAACATTTCCCGCAATGCATTAATTCTTCAAACGGTTAATTAACTGTTAATCATGATTGGGATCATATGAATTTATTGTCAATTGTCTTATCCCTTAAATGAATAAGTTTTAAAGACAAAATTGAAATATGCTAAGAAAATTATTTAATAACTGCATAAATAAAGCATTACTAACCAACTAATAGACAAAAAGTCTTAAAAAGTAGGTTCACTAATTAAAATTAATCCAAAATTTTTAAGGATTTAATAAAAAAATTTGTCCGCAATTGACTTAGAAATTGATGTTTAATTTTATTTATAAAATCAAGGATGGATTTAGCCAAAGGAAGTATTAACTCTTATTCAGGGATTAAGGTATTAACCAAAACATATCTTATTGCAACTCAGACAGGGATAACGGTTCTGAAAAATAAATTGTAGACAATTTTTGACAGACTCAAAAAATGTAAATCAATACTGTAACTAGACAAAGTGTCTCAAAAATCAGCCAAGTGACGTCATATAAACGAGGGAAATGAGAGAAGTGGGAAAAAAAGATAGATAACGTCACAGGGCTGATTTTTGGAGACACTTTGTCCAGTTACATCAAAAATATCAAAAATTTATATGTGAAAAAACATTAAGAGTATTAAAAATCGTATGATTTTTTCAGTAAATAACTTTTTTTTGTCTTTAAAAGAAAAAAAAATGGGGTTTGTTGTTATTTCATAAAAAGGGGTGAAAACTATTAAGGGGAGGAGGAGTTATAAGATCTAGAAAAGGGGGCGTGGTTGGGGATTATAATGAGGGGGAAAGAATTAGTTATAATCCTTTTGTCTACTCTCCCATCTTTAGTAGGGGGGGAAATACCCCCCTCCCCCATCTCAATCCACTATTCAAAATTATGAGAATTTTTCAGGGAGGGAAGGATTAATTTCTGATGGGGGGAAATGGAAAATTAAAAAGTAGGTGGGGGGAGGAGATTTTTGTGCATTGTTTTTAACTAATAGAGTTGTTATCATAATTGGGGATTGATTGACAACATCAAGGACAGGAGATAATAGATAGATAGAGAAGTGATATTAAATAATTATTTTATGTCAAGGGATGGATTGGATATTGGGCTGTTTATTACACTAGTCCCCAAAGTTCTAAAAAAAAATTCTTATTCATTAGGTTAACAACTTTGGGGACTTACAATAAATTTTGATTGGTTGAATGTCCAAACGTTTCAACTTCTAATTGTAATCTACAGAAGGGGTTAATTTTGTCTCTCATTATTGGGTATTTACATTAATTTGCCGGCTTTTGTCTTATCCATTTAGATCTTGTACATTTATATTTTGCTTGTTATGTTCTAACACTCTATAATAGTTAATGTTCGTTTGTCCTACCGTTTCCGAGCTTCGCTTTAATGCATGTTGTCAATATAGGATATCTTGTTATAGGATATCTATGTGTTGAGCATTATTAAAATGATAAAAGAAAAATTTTTGTTTTAAATTATTTATTCATTATTTATTTGCAAATTGTACTATTCAACCTTTCTCACACTTTTCCAAGGACTTTATGATGGTTTTAACAATGTGCATAGCATTTTTCTTATATTAACACAAGTGGCGCAATTTAAAATTTAAAGGGTCCGCATTTTCTCACAACCTGTAGATATATAGATAAATTGAATAAATATTGATAAAAGATGGAATAACTTTTGATTTCACTTCTTTTCATTTAAAATCTGATTAAATTATGTTATTAAATTAATTCCTACAAATTTTATAATCTAATTTTTAATTCAAAAAATGGTTTCTAAGTGAGAAATATTACATTTAAAAAATCTTAAAAATAATTATTCGATAATATCAAAGAACATTTTGTTTTTGATTTTTTAAATTCATCAATAACTAAACCATCCACAAAAGCTTTATAAATCTTCATAGACTCTTAGGACTTCGACCCATGAGGAGTTTAGAGTAAATAACAATAAATGAAAATTACAAAAAAAAACTTCCAATGTATGATATCCCTCCACTACGATAGATACAAACCTACTTGAAGCTTTATAAAAAAAAAGAAACCAAATAGATCTTTTGAAACAAGCCAAAAACTGTCACTTTTGATTTGAGGAAAAGTTACAGGCATAACCCTTTTCCTTCAGTTAAAATGTCCTTGATGATAAAATGAAGAGAGAATGGTGCATTCGACTGTAAATTACACTGGTACCCAATGTTTCATAACAAATATATCTTATTTGTTGACTTGTAAGCTTTGGATACTCTTATTAAAATTTGATTATTGGTTGGTTCAAAACTAATAGTTCAACAATTTTTAACTAATATTTTTTATAGGTGATTTTGTGATTTTGTTTATCATCATTGGGGATGTAAATCAATTTAATGTTTATTGTCCTATCCCTTAAGATCCCTGTTTAAATCAAGATAGTTAAGTAATTTGTAAATATTTGCCTTAAATTTCATTTTATAATCCATTACCTATCTTTACTTATATCTGATAATGGATATAGTATACGTGGATATATTGACAGGGGAAAATTTGTCGTCAATTTAAGTTGCTAATATGGACCTCATTTATTGGTCAGTTTCTTCCTCTAGTAGAAGGGGAGGGTAAAGGGGGTGGAATTATCACTATAATTAGAGTCCTTGAAAATCAGGTAAAATATCCGATTAATTATTTATCAATTTATCTACTAAACATCTATCTATTTATCTATTTCTTAATCTATCTATCAGTATATTTCTCTATTTAAATATCCCACCGTACAACAATCTATTTTTTCTCTACCTCTCTCTGTATTTCTCTTTTTGGAGCTTTGCTTGTATGGATGTTTTCATCCTTGTTATTTTCAGTAGTCTTAAGGAATAAGACAATGGAGATATATTTATGTATATTCCCAATGATAATACAAAAAATTACCCCTTCTGAAGATTGATATTCTTGGTTGAATGTTTACACTTTTAGTTTGAACTAACTAATCAATATTGAATAAGAGAAAGAGAAAACTTTGGGTACCAGTATAATTTACAGTCCAATGTTATCTCCCTCCATGGTTATTTCCTTGGTTTTATATAATAATATTTATTTGTTATTTTAAAGAAAGTTGTTTTAAAGTTTATTAGCTTATAGTGGATTAATAAACTACACTGTTAAAAATAAAATAAAAATTTAGCATCAGATAATAATATATATTTATTTCATCTCATACGTTCTAGGAAAAAAACCTCATTACGATATAAGGAAGATTCCAATACTGTAATGAGTATTACTTAGTGTTCTATGGAGTAATATGTATTACTAAATAAAGAATGTGCATTTTATAGTATTATCTAATACTCTCTATGGAATAAAATTCAATACGCTAGAAGGAAGTTTTTAATACTCTGGTTCGTAATTTTTGTTACTCTGTAGGGTAAGAATTGATACTAAAAACGTAATATCTTTGTATAGTAATAGGTATTACAGTATATAGTACTACATGGTGTTATATATTCATTTTTTGATACAGCACACTTATGGGTCCGGGTCTAATCCAACCCCAGCGTTTCAATTGATACTAAATGAAAAAATTATTTTTTACAGTGTAGTCTTAATTCAGGGAGGGAGAGGACATATGGATTTAAAATATACTTCAATTCCATGTTCTTTCATTCGTTGACTTTCAATCTTTGGGTACTATTACTATTGGCTTGTTTAAACTATCAATGTCTAAATTTTCATAATTTTGATCTTGTAAATGGTAATTTTGTTTATCATCATTGGGGAATGTAAATCAACTTATCCTCCATTGTCTTATCCCTGAAGATCCTTGACTGTTACTTACGGACGTAGTAGCCCTAATTAAAGTTAATAATTTATTCCTTTTTTTAAAGTTTACGTCAATATAAAGGTTTCCATTATGTTATTTCTTTTTATAATTTCAGCCTTGAGGATAGGATCCATAAGACATAAAAGTTCCATATCCTTCTTTTTAAAAGCGAAGCTTTTCTATAATTAGTGTAGGTCTGTAACAGTTAGCTCTTTTAATTAATTAAGTCATGTTAGAATTGCTCTATCTATTTCGAACTTGGCATGCACTGTTAAAAATAATTTTTTTATTTAGTATCAATTGATACTCTTGAGAGTATTGGACCCGTAAGTACCCTACAACTATATAATTAATATATAACACTATGTAATACTATATAACACAATAATCATTACTATACAGAACCCATACATTTTTTTAGTATCGATTGATACGCTCTAGGGTACTATAGAATACGCTGTAGAAAAGTTTATAAAAATAGTAATATTTTATACGTTGTAGGGTATCAGAAAATACGCTGTAGAAATGTTTCTTGATTTAGTACTATTTCATACGCTGTAGCGTATCAGACAATACGCAAGAGAATGGTTTATCAAAATAGTAACTATTCATTCGTTCTAGGGTACGAATCTGTACTGTAAAGAATAATTGAAACAGGCACCATTCGTGCACACCTCTCATGGAAGTGTTTCAATGCTTGGTCGTTTTAGACAAAAATGAAATGTTACTATTTATGCTCAGATTTATAGTTTTGTTTTTTGTAATTATGACTGACCATAGTTTTTATTTTTAAGGATAATGTTTAGTCCTAAACATCTTTAAAGTAATTTTTTTACTAAATTTACATTTAAATTAATGTTTTATGGCTCTGCTTGGTATGTTTGTTGATATAACAAAATGTATATGTACATATAATAATCATATATTATAAACTGATCTTTCATACAAAGTAAAACAGTTTCATTCCCTACAAAGTATCAAAAATTATGATAGAGGGTAACAACAATTGCAAAGGAGGGCAATGAAAAATTACTTCTACCGTATTGAATTATATTCCCAAGAGCGTATTAGACAATACTATACAGACAAATACATTATTTAGTACTACGTGTTACTTCACAGAACATTACCTAATACTTAATACAGCATTGAAAACTTCCTTGTATCGTAATGAGGTTTTTTTCCTACTACGTACGGATTGATACTATACATTAATGTGAAGAATATAGAGTATCATCTGATGCTAAAAAAAAATTATTTTTAACAGTGTGGTGATTCCTATAATAGTTAGGTACGATTTAGAAGCAACAACTTTCTAGGACAAAAAAGTACAAGGTTATAAGCGAAGCATTCCTATAACCAAGTAATAAAAATGTAAGTATGTCTTTAAGCAGTATTGTGTAAGCAACTTTTATAAAATTGTCATACAATTTCTTAAGAGTTTTACATTTTTAAATACATCTATAGTTTGCTTACTCAGTTATGACATTTTACAAGTGTTAGTGCTCAGTATTGTTTCAGAGCTTCGTTTTTTACAGATGTTTTCATCCTTGTTTTGAAATCATGACATATTTCATTTTCTTTTCTTTTTCCAAGATATAAAAGAGATATTAAACGTAAGGAATCCTTATAGTTTATTTTTTTTAAATATGAGGTGTTTATATTTTTATAATGATACGAATAATTTTAAATAGCAAGTAAATCAAATAAAGTAGACTATATAGGTCATCTGACTAACAGAGCAGGAGAAAACTATTTTTTTAGCTTTCTCTTAATTTTTTCATTATTTTCATTTTTTAAGAGAAAAAAAAATATTTTTAGCTCATGCGGGTGGCTCTAACCCTGCGGGTCTATACATCTAGGGAGTAAAATACCTTCAGCGCTTTTTAAAACTTTACTTAACCTATCATGAAATAAAGAAATAAAAAAACTTTGAAGTCCATATGTGGAAAACATCGTTTTTTCTCTAATTAGAAGGTTACATGCTATGAGAAAAATCTAACTCAACACCTATGGGAAAACTAGCGAATTTTTGCTATTTTGCTGATGTTAAAATTTGCTGTTTTGACATAATTGTTGAAGAGATGTAAATGATCTTAAAATCTTCTTAATTTTTTCAGCCAAGCATCAGTTTTCAGTTATCTCTCGGAACATCTACACATTAATTAATTCTGAGAAAAAAAGGTAAGGTTAGGTTAGCTTTGGTTGGTTTAGGAGCCCGCAGGGTTAAAGACCATAAAACACTGTTAAACATTTTACTGTTGTTAAATCTAAATAATAATTGTAATTATGTCAGTCTTCAATGCTTTAATGTAATGCCATTTCGTTTATTCATTTAAAGTATCATATTTATGTTTTAAAATATCAAACTTTTAATAGTTATTAATCGCATGGTATTATAGACAGCTTTCCATGGATAAGAAAATGAAAAGTTGTAAGATTAAAACCAGGTTTGTTAGGCCCAAGCTTACACAACTTGTATTATATATGATTTTTAATATTCGTGGAAAATTTCTGTAGTTAGTTGTTATTCATTATTTTTTAGTACGGCTGAGAACCGGTTCTAATCCACACGTTATCAATCGGGTTCAAAGCCATACTTGAAAATTACTAGAAAAAAGACATATTTTGATGTAAATTGTGGAATATCATATTAACGTAAAATCGTTTTCTGCCCTTAACAGAAATAAGTTCTTTATAAACTTTAATTATTCTCTTAATGATTCAATTATGAAGCTTCTCTGAAAAGAAGATTAACTTTAAATGTCCACTAATTAAGATAGAATAATCGTAATTATAAAGATTAAGTTATAATATTTTAAAATAATGAGTTAAACACCTTCATTTAGTCGAAAAGACCATTATTATAAGATTTCCAGTAATGAGATATAATCCTTATAATAAAGTAAAAGCATGTTTGTTTGTTTGTCTGTCTATTTGTCTGTATGTACCGAAAGATCTCGCTTACCGCTGAACTGATCGGGTTCTCCTTAAGGGGGTAGTTTCTCATAGGTTTCGGGAAGGTTTATAACTATTTTGGAGGAGGGTACCACCACCCTCCCAAGAGAAATCGCCGCTAGGAAAAAAATTAACCCCCCCCCCCCCTCCCAATTTTGTGATTCAAGTCTTCCTCCTCAAGTGCCCATAGAGTCCTTTAGGGGGCGTTGCCGCTGGTTATAACATATAATTATAAGAGTATAATGTGTTTAAGCAATTTTGAAACAAATATTTTTGCTTAGACCTAGAAATTAAAATTCTGCTTATTAAGTTATGAACTTATGGCACTGTACAAATTTTTATGTTCGTTTGTCATACCGTAAAATTTTAGAGTCTCGCTTTTATTGATGTTGTCATCCTTTCTGTCAACAAATTTCTTTTCTAAAATCATAGTTTATCAAAATTGAAAGTCATATATATATCTTCCTTAAGAAATAAAAACAATATTCTAACTATAAATAAAATGAAAAATAAAATCAATTAAAGGGGTAAATTTACGGCCTACTCCAAGGCTTAATTACTCCTTGCTATGCAATTTTTAATATGATTATATGTATTTAATAATTAAATGTATTGCATTAGTTAATAAATTCTATTTTATTCATATAAAAGCAACCGGATGTCAGTCTCTTGTACCGAAAGATTTCACTAACAACTAAACTGATATGGTTCTTATTTACATTATAGATTCGTATAGGTCCAGGTAAGGTTGAAAACTTTTTTGGGGGAAGGTACATTCTCTCATTTGTTGGCTTACAAACCTTTGTTGGTTGTTAAAAACCAGCAGTATCCAAATTTTTACAACCAATAGTTTAGATCTACAGAAGGGTTACTTTGTTTATCATCATTAAGGATGTACATAAGTCTCAACATTGTCTTATCCCCTAAAATCCCTGAGAATACCAACTTTTTTCCCATGTTTACCCAAACTAATATATTTATTTTGGCTAATCACAATAAAAACCCTTCGGGGAGAAAATAAATATTGTTAATAAAAAGCTGTGAAAAAAAATCGAACAATTTTAGCATAAGTGTTACTTATACAAGGTCTAATTTTAGTCAAGCATATCCTGTTATAAATATAAAGTAGTAAGGTTTTTTTGGCGGTAGCTTGAGATTTTGTTACCTGCTATACAGATTGAGTTCTCCATATAAGGGAAGCTTCGCATAAGTCCCAGATTAGGTCTTTTTTTAAGTTTTTTTTTGACTTTTCCTAGCTCTTCAAATAAACGGCCCCTAGATGTCAGGGGCGCAGCCGCTAGTACATATATATATAATGGAATAACGAAAAGTTGACATTAATAGCACAATGCTATTAAAATTGTTTGCTAAACTACAGGACAATCCAAGACAGATAAACAAATTTATTTTGGCATAAGATTCAGGGAGGGATTGGACATTGGACTGTAAATTACCCAAAGTTTCATAACAACTGTTATCTTAATCGTTAGCCTAAAACTTTTGGTACTTTTCTTGAATTTTGATTGGTTGGTTCCAAACAAAAAGTATTTAAACTTTTTAATCATTAATTTTAAACTACAGCCGTCGTCTAAGCCTAAACCCCAAAAAGCAAAGGTTATGCAAGTAAAGGGACGATGCAAAAGTCAGGCTCCATATAATTTTTAAAAACCCTTGATGTATTATTTACATAGGTAGGGGAATATTTGATTCTTTTTAAATCGGTTTTAAGGAATCATAAAGCTTCCCTGAAATAAATAATTTGTTCAGTGTAAAACACTACTGATCCATCTCAACCCAAGGTTACTTTATTAAACTAACATCTTTGTCAAACTAGGGTTTTCATTCTCAATCGTCTTCTTGTATTTATTCGGAGCTAAATCTTAACAGACATTCATAAATACCTTACTTCTCTAAATATAGGAAGAAATTATTTTGGTTTATTGTATCAATTGATATATTACATTGTGTGTGTGTTAGTTGTGTGAGTATGTGTGTGTGTGTGTGTGTGTGTGTGTGTGTGTATGTGTGAATGTAGCGTAAAGATATGTTTATCTACCAAAGTGTCCACACGTGACTTGGTGTTTACACATTCTAAACCAACCACAATCTAGAAAAACCAAAACCTCATAAAAAGACAACATGTCTATTAGTAGTCTGTAAATTAAACTAGTACCCAAAGTTTTACAAACACGTGTCTTATTCGTTTGCTCTAAATCTTTGGGTACTTATATTTAATTGTAATTGTTTATTTTCAAACTAGAAGTGTCCAAGCTTATTAACCAATAATTTATTATAGGGGTTATTTTGTTTATCATCAATAGGGAATATGTATCATATTTTCGTCCATTGTCTTATCCTTTAATATCCCTGGTATACTGTGACCAAAAGATAACATTATTATGTGATATCAAGATAAAATAAATATATCAACATTCAATAATACACTTCAGGAATAGGACATCGGAGGATAAATAGATATATATACCCAATTATGATAAACAAATTTAGATTAAAATCAATGGGTAAGTCTTTCCTTTTGCATAGATTTAATATCAGTTTCCAAAAATTTTCACGCAACCAACGAGGGACGTGTTTACAAAAATTTGGGTACCAGTCCAATGTCCCGTCCCACCTTGACAAATACACAAGGATCTTAAGGGATAAGACATCGGAGGATAAAAGATATATATAGTTATACCCAATTATGATAAACAAATTTAGATTAAAATTAATGGGTAAGTCTTTCCTTTTGCATAGATTTAATATTAGTTCCCAAAAATTTTTACGCAACCAACGAGGGACGTGTTTTCAAAAATTTGGGTACCAGTCCAATGTCCACTCCTTCCCTGGCCAGTAAAAAGGGATCTTAAGGGATAAGACATTGGAGGATAAAAAGATGTACTTCCCCAATTATGATAAACAAATTTAGATTAAAATCAATGCTTCCCAATTTAGATTTAATATAGGTACCACAAATTTTAAGACAACCAATGAGTGACAACCAAGATATCAAATTAGAACCAAAAATTATTCAGCCAATGAATTAGAGAATGTGTTTTAAATTAATATAAATAGTGAAGCTACTCTAAAACTCATAATTAAAATACGTCTGTCAGTATATCTGTACCTATTTACGTACCATTCAAGAAGAAGTGTGATTTTCGGCTGCTTTTGAATTCCTATGACCAATGAAAAAATATAATACAAGCAGGGGAGGTAGGTGAAAGTATTTAAAATTATACTTGTTCCAAAAGTTTTATAAACTCGTGCTTTCATTCGATGGCTTCAAACCTTTTGGGGGGCTTCTATCAAATTTTGATTTGATTTAACATAACATTCCAACCAATAATTTTAACCTTCTCAAATTTTTCGTAAATCCAACAATATTTTTTTTTACTTTTAATTGTAATTTTTTTAAATTATTCTTATTTTGTTGTATAGTATAACTTGTTAAATAGCTCACCAATTTATAAATTGCGAAAAAGTTGGAAGCAAAATATTATTTCTCTAGATGAAATATCACCCCCTGATTAAAAAGCCATTAAAATATTTTGATACAATTTAAAATTCAGATCATTTTTCTTTATCGAACGCAAAGTTAAACCTATGTATATATTTAGGGCAACCCTCCCCCCGAAATTTTGTTTCCTCCAGCCTCGATACAATAATAACACCCTTCCCCCGTTCTTGTTTCGACCATTTGTCAAAATTTTATTGAGGATAATGAAACCATATGCCCCCCTATCCCCCCTTCATTTTCACCCCCCCCCCCATCCCAACATTGTAAAATTCCCTTAATGTTTTAACAAATCACCCCATCCATCAAAAATAGCCCCCCACTCAGCACCCTCCCAGAGAGGAGTTTTTTAAAAAAGAAAATAGTTTAATCTACCAATTTTTTAAGGACCTTATCAAAGATTCTATTAATAATATTAGACTGCTTTCCGCGGATAAAAAAATGAAAATATAAGAATTTTTTGTTGGCCCCGAACCCAAAAAACAGGGATTAATTTTATGATTTTTCATTTTAATTTTCGTAGAAAAAATACAGCGGAAGTTAACAGAATTTAAACTTTTTCCTGTCATCTTAAAGACATCTGCAAAAAAATACATATATTAAATAAAATGATTGGGGGAAAATATTAGTTTATAGTTTATTATCCTATCCATGTATTTATAACAAGAGCACATTACTTTTAAAAACCTTCCCATTTTCTTTCAAAAATTATAAATTGAAAAAGCCCCCAACCCCCTGAAAATTCCCCCCTCCACATGAAATAGAAATAATCAGGGAAACATTGGACTATAAATGGTACCCAAAGTTTTAAAAGCATGCTCTTTCATGTGTTGTCTCAAAAACTTTGATAACTTTTTTGAATATTTTAAATTGGTTGATCAAGTACTTTTGTCCTGTCCAAACTTTTCAACCAATAATTCTATTATTATTTTGAGTATTTCCACCAGGGATGTGTATCAATTTATCAGCCATTGTCTTATCCTCTAAGATCCCTGGATATAATGCTACATAGCTTTTCCATTAGGAATTATCCCACCCCCATTTGTTGCGTTTCCCCAATTTTTACTTTATTTCCGCCCCAGATTGTGATTCAGAGGATTTTCAGTATATCCAAAAAAATTATCTTGTGTTTGATCAGAAAGACCTCGTAGACGGCTGGATCGAATGATTTAGAATTTTAAAGGAAAGTTTTCTGTTAAATCTGGGCAGGTTTGGAGCTATCTAGAGGAAGGAGTTCAAACCCTTCTGAATAATACTACTTTTTTTAATTTCAAAATTAATAAGGGTGAAAACATACTACTCCCTATAAAGGCTAGGAGAGAATTCACTAATTATTTTAGCAGGAAATAGTGGCAGAACCGGTAGCATCTAGTTAAGGGCAGTAAGTAGCTTAAAACCATCTAAAATAAATACTAGTTTAAAACATAATTAATAATTGGAGCCCTCAAGGGCGGGGGTGGGGGAGTCGACCTTCCCCCCTCCCCCACTTTCAATTGTAGTTTTAAAAAGAAAAAGAAATAAAAAAAAATCGGTGGGATTATTTTTTCTATGGGTGATTTCTCTTTGGAGAGGGGTAGTACCCTCTTCTAAAATAGTTATAAACCTATCCTGGATCCATGAGAAGCTACCCATGAGAAACATATCAGAGATCCTTTTACTTTATTATTAGGATGATAAGAAATCCTCCCAAAATCCAAATATTCCTTAAAACTTTTACCCTAATTTTGGTGTGTTAACTTCCCCTTACCAAATATTTATCCCCCCCCCCCCCCTTTACTATTTAAATACTCCAATGGGGCGTAGAAACCACCCTTCAACCCCCATCACGCCCCAATTTGCCATCTGGGGTGTTTTTCCTAAGAAGGAACTTTTTTAAAGCGAAGCTATTCTAAATTTAGATTTAGTCCGTCCGAACGTCCGTCCCTTTGTGAGGGATGCGCAAGATCGATAATTTAGACATATAAAAACTTTTTCCTGTCGATTTCGAACTAAGCATGATAATTCTTTTATTGATAAGGTACAAGTTTAGAATTTGCTTATAAAGGATAAATGTGAAGGATCAAAGCTAGGAATAAGATATCTTGTTTATAAAACAGTATAAATTACAGTCCAATGTCTCGTCCCTCCGTGCAGGTTAATAAAACTTGAGGTATAAGTAGCTATTTTCTAAAATTATTCACAGTTTTGTGATTTAACCGTCCCATCTGTATGAAACTCAGAGTTCAGGTTCTAAATATAAAAGTCCATCCATCCACTCTATGTTTATAAAAACAAGGATGACAACATCCATAAAAGTTTAATAATATATTTTACTTTTTCTGCTTTGCAAGGGAAGGGGCCCACAAAAAAAGACAAGTAAAATAAAAAATCATTAATCCCTTATGAGGCAGCTAGCGGCTGCGCCCCTAGCACCGATGGGCTGTTCTTGCAGACTTTAATCTAAAATAAAATAGCCTAAAACCATTCCCGTACCTATAGCAATTAATTGGATAATTAGTTATCGAGATTTTAACAGACAGACACAAAAAAACTTTTACTTTATATATAGAATTTTAAATAATTATAGGAAAAAGTATCAAAAAGGCAATAACCATTATTGGCGGTTTTACGTTCATTCACTAATTGTATAAAAGCTTCTTTTGGCTAAGAAAAACACATCGAACTTTTAAAATGATTTTAAAAAGTAAAATAAATAGAATCTCAGTTTAGGGAAAGTATTTTCCAGTATTGCTTTAAAACCGATTGATATCCGCTGAATTATAACCGGTTCTCAGTCATATTGAAAAATCATGTATAGCATTGTATTACATACAATTTTCAAGAATACTAAATTAGAAATCATAAATTAATACCAGTACCAGTTTTGTTAGCCTTAGACTTCGGCCCATGTGGCTTACAAAACTGTTTTTTTCATTTTATTTTCCAAGAAAGCTATCTATAATACGATGAAGTATATAACTATTAAAAGACAAATGGAGGGAGGGGACATTGGATTGTATATTATACTGGTACCCAAAAAATCACCATATCTAAACGGGCTTTTGGGTATATATATGGCTATTGTTACAAGAACCATCACACAAATTTAAAATGCCTAAATCAAAATGTGAGAACCTATATGTAAAACATGGGATTTAAGAAAGTGGTTATAAAATGTCCAAATTAGATATAGTGGAAACTTAAAATTCTTTTTAAACACTTCTATTTGCTTAAGAAAGAAAACAATTTTGTTTACAACTGTTTTTACATTCTCTTGAAAATCAGGGATAAGACAATGAACGAAAAATTGATGTACATTCCCCAAGATTACCCCATCTTTAGATTAAAAATATTGTTGATAAAGTTTCGACACTATTCATTTGGAGACAATCAATTTAAATTTGATTTAAGTCTGTACCCAACGTTTTTAGCCAACAAATAAGATTTAAACTACAGATGCCTACTTTAATTCTAATATTTTCCAAGATACCATTTCCCTCATTTAAGCAAATAACCAAAAAGTATATTATTAAAAGTAAATAATTTTTTGCCTATATTAGCATTTTAGTATTCTAAAAAGTCTACAAGAAAGTATACAGAAAACTTACAATTTTTTCGACTATTTGGTTATTAATATAATCAGGGAGATAAGACAATTGACGAGAATTTGGCATACAATACATTCCAAATGATTGTTAACAAAATTACCCTTTTGTAGATTGAATAATTGTTTCAAAAGTTTGAGCTACCTTATTTTAAAGCCTAGTAATAAGCGAGTTTTTGGAGTATCAGTATAATTTACAGTCCATTGTCTCCTCCCTCCCATCTAACACTTAAAGTGCAGTTATTCCTGTAGCATTAGAATTGAAACATTCTAGTAGAACAAATTTGTCCATTGCTAGCGTAGCATTGTTATCATTTACATGGATTTTAAGGGATAAGACAAATGACGATAAATTGATGTACAGCCGCAAAAAGGATGAAAAATTACTTCTTCTATAGATTTATCGGTTTAGGCAATGAATGCTTGTACAACCTATTCAAGAAATTTTAAAAGTCCCCAAAGTTCTTGATTCCATGAATTCCATGCTGTTTATAAAACTTTGTCTACTAGTATAATTTACTGTCTAATGCCCCCTTCCTCCCTGAACATAAAAAATACCTATAATTTTAGGTATAAATAACTTTTTTGTGATGTTTCATAATTATCTTTCAATATATAAAGGATCTTTTTTATAAGGCAATTAGCGATGCACTATAATTCTATGTAATCATTATGATTAAACTACCACATTTGTAGATTCTTGGTGGAAAATTCTGTACCGACCAAAATAGATTTATTTAAAGTCTCCAAAGTTTATATGCCAACGATTATAAGAGAACATATAGAAAAAACTTTGGTATTAGTTTAATGAACTTTGTCCCCGACATCGCTGAAAATGAACAAAAGGACCGTGTATCATAATTATAAGGTAGATGCGCTACTAAAAATCAGCGGAGCGGTTAATTGGACGGTTTTGATATGCACGTTTTCAACAATCACTTTTAGGCTTTAAATCAGGGCTCGGCAGCCGTGCGTCAGCTAGAAGTCTAAACCTGACTCAAATATGACAATCCCTATTTTGAAAGAATCAAAATATTCAAACGTTATTAAATTTAAGGTTAGTCGCGGCTGACGTGCGGCTGCCGAGCCCTGCTTTTAATCTAACAACAGGGGAATGGCTCCTGAAGAAAAAACAATTTTGCCTCCAGCTTTTGCACCAGAAATCAACATAAGACTGAAGTTATTATTTATAATATATTTAATATCAGAATAGATAGAGATATATATAACAAAGGAAAATTAAAGCCAGGTTGCGAACATGGACAACATTTATTTGTCAGTTCGTTCATCTAGTAGGAGTACAGGGGATGAAGGTGGTATAGGCGGGAATCGGTATTTAATCTAGATGCAAGTTTCACTTTATTAGAGCACATGAATATCCTAGTAATAATATATCCATTGATACAAAAAAAAACATCTTATCAGTAATATGTCAGCCAAGGCCACTTTTATTGAATATCATATATCAGAATCAGATAATCAAGAAAAAAAATGTAAATTGTTTTAATGATTGTTTTCATACCTTTTTTTTAATTAAGTTGATGACTGGCAAATTCAGGATTCAATTTTGTACAGTAAAACCACATTCTGTACATTTTACAAAGTTTTAACAAAAAAATTTATAATCAAATATTAATGAAACTTTTAGAATCATTGTACTTTTAAAACTTGTGAACATTATCGAACTACTGGATATTGGTCACAATTAAATGTATAAAAGGGTCAAATCGTGGATTTTAAATGCCACAACTTTTTTGAATCATTCTTTCAAGCACTTTGAGTATACAGGTATATGTTACATGAAGAAAAAAAACTATTTATCCTCAAAGTTTTCCGCCTTTTTAGAAAAGTTGTTAAGCATTTATATTTAAACTAGTGACTGCGCCCCTAACATCTACAGAATCTCTAAACAAACTGGGTGGGAGGGGGCTGGAAAACACCTAAACCATTCACGGTACCTATGCGAAGCTTCCCTAAATTAATAAACTCAACCGTTAAGAGGTATAAGTGAAGCGAGATCTTAACAGACAAACAAAAAAATCTTACCACCTTTTTTTTAGGAAATATATGTAGAAAAACTTAGCTGTTAATATAAAATCGTTAATGCATGATAAAAAACTTCCATAACTTTTCATAAACTTTGTCAAACATTAAAAGACTTGAATATAGAGATGCTTCGCTCCCAATCGTTAAAGGAATCATAATTTTCAAATTAAATGAATAGCCATTTATATTCTTTTTTTTAAATCGAAATGATAAACAAATTAACATATATGATATGTTAGTACGTTTTTTTTTTAATTATAGAGTTTTGGAATAAACTTGATTGTTACAGGAAACCTTACAGTGATACAGACGGATGGAAAGATCAAACGTGTAGTAAAGCTTTGCTTTCAAAACTTCCAAGAGTTAGGTTCTAAAAATTCATGAAGGAGGCTTAGCAGGGAGGAAAGGGATAATGGACATTATTTAATTCTGGTACCTAAAGTTCTATGATCACGTTATCTTGTCTAAGAATCTAGGTACTCAAAATATATTTTAAATGGTGATTTCCAAATAGAAGTGACCAAATTTTTAACCACAGAATGGGTAATTTTGTTTATCATCATTGGGGATGTATATCAATTTAATTACATTGTCTTATCCCTTAATATCCCTGAGGCCTAGCTATAAAAGTAATATATAAACGGTCCAAGGAGTCAAGTAAAAAGTACACTGATAAAAAAAATCTACAAAAATGGATATTTTAAAATTGAGATAAAAACTGATTTATGAGTTTTAAAAGTAATGAATTACTTCCAAAATAATAAAAATATTTTAATTAGTATTGCTAAAATATCATTTATTCTATGCAGAAGTGAGCTTTTTATGTATGTAGCTTAAGATTTCAATAACTACTTAAACGATATAGAACTTCATTTTAGGAAAGCTTTACATAGGTTTCAGGATGATTTTAGGCTATATTATTTTTAAGTTTTCTCTTGGATGGATTGAAGCTATTTTACTACCTAGATGCTAAGGGCGCAGTCTCTTGTATAAAATATGTTCTATTTTTTTACTTTTTTAAAGGGGGGGGGGGGGGAGTTGACAACACCCCCGGTTGGTTGACAGGAAAAAGGGGAGGGGGAGGTCCCAAGCAGATGAAAATGGAAAGCGCTAATCCCTTCTGGGTATTGTTATAGTCATGCCCATACCATTACACACACTCTCTCACACACACACACACACACACAAAAGCAACACACATAGAACCAAACACTAACATATACTAAAACTAGGACGATTTTATCCATTCGAAGCAGAGCTTTAAAATAAATTATCTTAATAATCATAATTTAAAGCTTTTACATTAAAAATTATTTATATGTATCAAGGTGGGAGGGATAATTGGGCTGTATATATTGTTGTACTGGTACCCAAAGTTTTATCAATAAATAAGTTCTCTCATTCGTTTGCTAAAAAACTTTGGGTTTCTATCTTGATTGGCTGTTTCATAATAGCAGTGTCTTAATTTTCAACCAATAATGTTTAATGTTTATCTACAGATTGATATAATTTTATTTTTTATAAGGTTGTAAATCAAATCATCATTCATTATCTTATCCTTTAATTAAAAGTCTTTACTTATATTGGTATTTGATCTTTTCGTCTATAATTATTTCACAAAAAAATGCATAATCAGAGCTGGATCTTTAAATATGTAGCCGTTGCCGTAGCTGTTGCCAGAGGTACAGCCATTAACATAATTTTCAGTAAAAATATGAAGAAAAAAATAATAATAATAAATTAATAATATGTAAAAAACTTCAAACATTTAAAAAGCCATGTTTTATTGGCAGCACTGGCAGTGGCGACGGCTACGACTACGGCCACGACTACTGCCAAGGTTACGGCAACGGCTACGGCTACACATTTAAAGATCCAGCTCAGGTATCTTTATGGATAAGACTTGGCTGTAGATACTGGTAACCAAAATTTGATAAACTTATGACAAACTTATTTTAACAACTTGTCTAATTTATTGGAATGAAATCTTTGATGACTTTTATTAGATCTTGATTGTGTTGTACATACTAGCAGTGTCCAAACTTTTTCACCAACAATTTTAATCAACAGTGGGGGCAATTTATGATAATTTAAGGGTTATATATCAATGTATCTTACATTGTCCTATCCCTCAAAGGCCCTGAGATTTTCATATTTTATTTTATTTTTTCTCACTGAATGACAAATTTTCGTAAAAGAAATATGAAACCAAATCTTGTGTCAAGGTGGGTGTGCCACAACTTTCGCGGAAAAAAATTTTACAGCAAAAATGTTTATGGCCGTTAAAGTTAAATGAATATTATATTGTTGGAGGAAAAGTTTTGACACTGCTACTTCCTTCCAACCAATGTTGCTTTTGCGATTACATCTAGTGTTTTTTTTACATAGGGAAGTGATATTTCACTGCTAATAATACTATTTTATTCTGTATACAGCCCCCTTTATTCAAAATATAATACACAACACATATCAAAAAACCATGGCTTTAAGGTTCAATAAACAGTGTTTTAAAAAGTTTGAATTACCTATTGAATTTTATTTTAAAATACAAGGATGACAATATCAATTATAGCGATGCAAAACAAATTAGACGGACAGACAAACAAACATTACCAAAAAGAGTGACTGCACTTAATATTAAAGAATCAGAATATTTCGAAATTTAAGCACAAATCGTTGAAAAGCAAAATACAAAATTGAGTTTACAATTTATCACTGATTAGCAAATGTATATTGTATAGCTGCAAAGTGTCTAAAAGAGAGACTGAGTTAATTAAAAATATGTTACGAGAGCTGGATCTTTAAATCTTTTTAGTGGTGAGCCAGATCGGAGGTGAGCAAACTATCCACCAATGAGAGCACAGCATTTTATGAAATGCCGCGCTGTGATTGGCTGAAATTCGGCGCACCCCGATCTGGCTAACCACTAAAATGATTTAAAGATCCAGCTCAGTATAGTTTACACTACATTTCCCCCCCTCTTTCTTCCTGAACCATAAAATGGCATAATACACATATCAAAAAAGACCAATTTTTGCCAAAAATTGGGACATGTGACATTAAAGATATGTTTTAGCATTTAAGCCAAAAAAAAGACATTTTTCTATTTCAACATTTTTAACAGGATTTAATTATGTTCGTAAAATGGCCTAAAACATGCAATTGACCATTACAGAGCTTCCCTATATATTCTGTCACGATCAGTTCATCCATTTAAGAGATCTCATTAGACAAGCAAAAAAGGGAAGCTTTATGGATATCTTTGTATGGTTTTAAGCTATTTTTCTGCATCTAGTTGGCAATAAAGTTCATAAATCAAGAAAAAAAGTTGATTGGATCAGTGCCTTTGTGGAAACACCCATATAAAGCAGATTTTTCGTGCTAATATTTGATTTTAATTGGGGGGTTTTTAGGGATGGTAATAGATTTTTATAACTTGAGAATGATAATAAGTAAGTGGGTTAAAGTAACTATGTACATATTAATTAGTTAGGAAGTTGTTTTATAATTAGTAATGTTCCCTATCATAGTTATCATGATCAAGGAGGGGTGGGGGGGCATATTTTAAAAACACTATACCTAATTCGTTGGCCTCAACTTGAGTATGCTAGTAGGTTTAACAACTTTTTAGACTTTAATTGAATTTTAATTTGTTAGTTTATTCAGTTGAGTGTCCAAACGTTTAAACTACGAATTGTAATCTACAGAAGGGATAATTTTGTGAATTATCATTGGGGATGTATATCAATTTATCGTTCATTGTCTTATCCCTGCTTTATTCTAGTGCTTCGCTAGACATTGACATTTTGTACCCGGGATTCATTTTGACAAACTCTATTTTTTAGGGGGGTTCGGGAAGCTTAAAAGGCACATGGGCATAAAATTTGAGCGTTCTTTCACTTTTGCATATTCTGCAAAGTATTTTATATTCGCAATAAAAAAAGGCTTAACAGCAAATATATTAAATGGGGTGTTTGGACAATGATAGTACACCAAATGAAGAGTTTGTGCTATTATAATAATTTGCTGTTTTAATTAAATTTTAATTTTATTAAATTAGCGGAAATGTTTGAGCACCAAAAAATTTGTCAATTTGACAAGATATAATTTTATATCAACTACGAGCTTCAGGGATCTTAAGGGATAAGACAATGGACGATAAATTGATTTCCATCTCATATAATGATATTGTTTATCAAAATTATTTACTGAAAAGATTAAAATTATTGGTTGAAATATTTAGACACTTTAGTTCGAAACTAACAATTAAAAGCACTGAAACGTTTTAAGCCAATTAAAATAAACTTTAGAGAACCAGCATAATTTACAGTCCAATGTCCCCTCCCTCCCTGGTGCAAATAGATGACATGTGCCTTAGAAATAAAATTATAGGGTTTATTTTACTTTAATGTCACACTTCAAAAGTTCTCATGATTCCCAGCATTCTCTGAAGACTTCTGCTTTACAGGGATCTTTTGGGATATGATTGACAATGGACTAAAATTTGATATAGACCCCAAATTATAGTATGAAAATTATACCTTATTTAGATTACAATTATTGGTGGAAAAGTTTGAACACTGCTTGGTTTGTACAACCCAATCAAGATTTTTTAAAGTTTCTAATTCTTTTGAGACAAGGAACTTGAATAAAAAAATATATCTTTAATATTAATTTTGAAGCAAAATATTTTGGAAGATGTTATTATTGTTTTTTGAAAAAAACTATTAGCATTATTAAAATATAAACAAAATATTCATTCATTTTTTTGTACTTTAATTTAAAGGGGGAAAAGAAAATACTATTAATTAAAAAGATTTGTGAATACTGGGTGTTCCAAAATTATTTTAAAAGCCTGAAACCATCCTAGTTAGCGAGATAAAAACTGACAAAAAAATAAAAAAAAAACCCTTTAGAAATAGGTACGTTTTTTAATTTGTATTTCAGGGTCAATTTCTCTTGGGAGGGTGGTACCCTCCCACCAAAAAAAAAGTTATAAACCTTCAGTAGACAAATCTACAAAAAGCTTCATTGTTAAAAGAAACTATGTCAATTAATTATTTAGCGAGATCTTTAGCTGCAGATAGAAATATAGACATCCATACTTTCCATAGATCTAAAGGGATAAGACAATTACCGATGAATTGCTGTACATCCCCAATAATGGTACACAAAATTAACAAATCTGTAGATTAGAAATAGAGTTGAAACGTTTGGACATTCAACTTAATAAACCAGCCTATCAAAAATCATAAAAGTCCACAAAGTTTGTTGTCCAACGAATAAGAAAAATTGATTATAAACTTTGGGGACTAATGTAATAAACATCCTAATGTCCCCTCCCTCCCAAATAAATTTTGCACTTTTTACTCTGTAATTTTTTGGTACACCCTGTAAAAATACATGAATATAATATGATGCTTTTTAATCAATACGGATTCTTTCTCATGAAAAGAAAAAAAAGACAAAATAAATACAAAAACAATTTTGTTTATAAGTAGCGCAACAACAATAAGCTGAGAATAATCATATGGAGAATATTATTTAATAAACGTAATATTTTACAAATGTGTGTGTATATTTTCTAAGAATAAAGAACCTGTGTAGAGACTGTTTATGGGATCTTAAGCGACAAGACAATGGACGAGAAAATGATGTAAAACCTTAATGTTCATAAGTAAAATCATGCTTTCTGTAGTTAAAAAGTATTGGTGGAAAAGTTTGAACATAACTGATTTGTAGAACCTAATCAAGTCCCCAAGGTTTTTAAGCCAACATATGAGAAATAGTGTATACAAAACTTTAGGTACCAATATAATAACTTACTTTCCAATATTTTCCTACCTCCATGATGAAACTGTCTTTTTAAGGCGGTCAGTCGGACGTACGGACGGATGAACCAAAAGTATATAAAAGTATTATTTTTTTAACGTAGATTTTCTCACGAAACTATGTTAATATTGATTTTAATAAGAATTATAATATTTACCTTTTTTGAAGTAGAGGCTTCTCAATAATTCTCAGTTGGTCGTTAGTCCGTCTGTAATGCCAGATATTTACACATAATTTTTGGGGGGAAGGTTGATTTATGATTTATTGTCCTTTTCCCTATATTCACGTTAAAGAATAATTATTTTGCTATAGAAAATGGTCCTTAAATTTAATTTTTGGCCCTTACTGTACAATAATATGATACAGTATCATAAAAAGTAGTAAGGTTTTTTGTTTTAAGCTTTAGATTTCAAAAAATACTGAACTGATTGGATTCTCCACTTATGGGAAGAATCACAGATCATTGGATGGTTTAAGGCTATTTCATTATTAGATTTAAGCCTTGTGACATTTTATGGCAAGCTGCAACTTTCTTTCCCCTATATACTAGTGGCGCAGCTCTAGGTTTTTAAAAATTGTCGCTACTATTGAACTTAATTGTCCCTGTTTCAATATTATTGGAAAAAGTATTAAAGATTGCAAAGCCTGGAAAAATATTAGAAACATGAATGGATATATTATTACTTGGATGGTGCAACAGATTTTCATTTACTCTGATAAAGTAATACTTGCAGTTGGCAAAAATAATGATACCCCCATTCCCTCCCCTCCTATTGGATAAACGAATTGACAAATAATTGAGTTCCATATTAGCAAACAAAAGTAAAGTTAAATTTCCCCCTATCAATGCATCCACGTATATCATATATCCATTAAAACATAGCATAATAAAATAATATAACAATATTGATTTTTATATTCAGATTTTTAAAAAATAAAGATGACTACATCTATAAATACAGGATACTGTTTAAGAACATACTTACATTTTTAGGACTTAAATATAGCGATGTTTTGGTTAAAATAATGTATCTTGTTGTCGTAGGAATCATTGTACTAAAAATCCAATGAATATGAGAATTATTAAAAGGGCGTAACCTACTTTCTGGTAACTTATTGAATTGATACTCCTTCTAAATCGTACCTAACTTTTACAGGAATCATCAAGCAAAGTTTGAAATCGATAGGGCAATTCTAACATGCCTAAATTAACAATAAGAGCTATACTACGCACGGACGTACGATGGAATTACCCAAAAATTATGCTTTTTAGACATCCTAAAAAGATTTTTTATTGCAGATCATTTGTGCTGAAGTTCCTTTCCTTACCCCCAAACAGTAACCAGCTACTAAAGGCCGAATTTCACACAATGGAATATCAATTTATCGTCCATTATCCTATCTCTCGTATAGTAACAAACAATCTGTCAATAATGTTTGTCATATTATTACATCAAAACCAATTATTGTGATGTTTCGCTACTCTTATAAACAAATTTATCCTCTTGAAGCTTGTCTGAAGCTTAAGATTTAATAACTATTAAACTGATTAAATTATCATTATATCATATATAGGAAAACTTCACATAGATCCTAAGATGTTTTTAGGCTATTTTTCTAATACAAAGCACTATAGATGCCACATGCGCAGCCTCTAGTCATTAATATTGAATAAGCCTAAATTTTGAAGCTTCCCTTTATGGTTTATACCTTATTGTTTATACCTTATTGTTATTTTGATGGTTACGACAAATGACAATGACCCCCCCCCCCCAAACTGCTCAAGCCCACATAAACAAAACCACACATATGATGTGGGGACAATGGATGTAGAATATACGTGGATATTATGACATTATGAAATTGTTGACAATTGAGGTTGCTAACATGGAACTCGCTTATTGGTAGTTCGTTCATCTATTAACAAGGGATGGGGTATAACAGAGGATAGGGAGTATTGTTATTTTAGCCCGCTGCATGTTTCATTGTATTAGAGAACATGAAAATCTAGTTTAAGATCCAAGTAATGATATATCCATTGTAGGGACATTATTGTTGTTAGCACCTGCGTTTTATGCTTTTCAAGAATTTAGTTTCTTAAACAATTTGTTTTCATCGCAATTGCAATAATGGGACAATCTCAGGGAGGAAAGGAACATTGGACTGTGAATTATACTGGTTCTCAAAGTTTTTATTAAGGCATTTTCTAATATGTTAGCCTGAAAAATTTGGGTTTTTTAATTGAAGCTTTTTCTATAATTAGGGTCAATCGGCCCGTCCTTAACGGTTAGCTCTCATCGTTAATTTAGACATGCTAGAATTGTCCTATCGATTTTAAACTTTGCATGATGATTCCTATAACAGTCAGGTACGATTTAGAATACGTAGCAACTCTGTAATCGTTACCAGAAAGTCCGTATGTCCATTAAAACGTGTTGATTTTTTTTACCTTATTTACAACATTTGTTTATGTCATATAATTATCCTATTAATCTTTTATTGCAATCTACAGAAGGGTTATTTTGTTTATAATAATTAAAAGTTTGCATCAGTATATTGTTAATTGTCTTATCCCTTAAGATCCCTTAATTTTTAGTGGTTTTCAAGGTGTCATCAAATATTTGCCCATACCAAGCTATATACAAAGAAAAGAAAAGCATATAAAGAAAATAATAACAATGTTTTAGTGTGCAATTAATTCTGTATAGTATACCTTTTATGTCTATAAGGGCATTGCAGATAGACCGACATACCAATGAAGATAAAGAATAGATACTAATACATCCCAAAAAAATTCAGCATGATATGTCTAACAATAGTGAAGCAAATTACATTTCCTCTATCATTCGCAGGAAAGGTTATGGCTTCTAATCTCGGCCCCAATCACACCAAATGAGTTATGTTCTAGATAATCATTGCCTAGGTGATTCTTCCAAAAAAAATCAGCTGTCTATCTTAAATATCAGATTAACAAATTACATTTTCCCCAATAGCGTTACAGACTGACAGACTTTTAGACAAACAGAGTGAGTTTTAGAGTAGGTTCGGTACTAATAGCAAATAGTTTGAAGGGTTAGTTTGTGCTGTTGTAATAATACTTGCTGTTCTTGATAATATGTTACATGCGTATATAAATTCACATCCAATATTATATAAGTGATATATAGGCAAATATATACATTAGACATTCATATGCATTTTTATTTCATAGATCAAGTATATCATTCTAGTTGCTTCGCCGCCAGAATTTATGGTAGGGCACATGAGGTCAGGAAAATAGCCTAAATCAACTCTAAGACATTTTAAAAGATTCCAAAAATAATGCAACTAATTTAGACCAGCATTTCTTGTGAAAACTTACTTTTCTATATAATGTGATAGATTAGAATGTGTTAGGGTATTCAGTTGAATTTGTTTGTGTGTGTGTAAACTAAAATCTCATTAACGGTTTTGTCTATGGAGATAATAAAATAAGATACCTTCTATATTTTTATTAAAATTCTTGGTTAAAAAGTTTGGACCCACCAAATTAAGATTTAATAGAAAGTCCCCAAAGTTTTTAAAAATTTACTAATAATTTCTGATCTGAATAATAAATACTCGATGGGTAACTAGGCCTTGGAATTTATTGAAGCAATTGATGGAAGTAGGACCATGTCTTCTCATAAACAAATTATCCTTTAATAAAAGTAATATTATGTTTTCTGTAAGCTTGTATTGAAGCTTATTATGGGTCATAGAAAAGTTTACACCTATTTTGGAGGGGACCTCAACCCTACTACAGAAAAATCATCCCCCCCCCCAAAAGTTTTTTTTTACCTTTTCTTTAAATACTAATGGTTGACTTACCCTTAACCCTTCCCAGTATAAAGTAGTAAGTTTTTTTTAAATTTTAGGTATGTTTTATCAAAAACCATTAGTTTAATTTTAAAATGTAGATATTCTATTTTTTTGTACACTAATTAACTGTTCTTTGATTAAATAAACAATGCTCCACTATTTATGGACATAATTGTCCTTATTCTTCAGATAACATATCGCACCCCCCCCCCCCCAAGCCATCCATCCCATTAGGAATTTGTAAACTGTTGGTTTTAGGGCGTGCTAACAAAAATTTATAACAAATAACATCTCAACCATTAACATTCAATAACAATCCCAGGGATCTTCAGGGATAAGACAATGGGCGTTAAATTTATGTAAATCCCCAATGATGATAAACTAAATTACCTCTTCTGCTAAACAAATAGAATTTTTAAATTTAAATTACTAGTTGAAAAGTTTGGGAACCTCTAGTGTTAAATAAAGCAATCAAAATTTAACAAATACCGTTTTTGAGCCAAAGAATAAGATAAAGTGTCTATAAAAACTTTGGGTATCAGTGTAATTTACAGTCCAATGTATCCATCATCCCTCTGTTAAAAATCAAAGTTCTCTCATTTGTTGGCTTAAAAATCTAGGGACTAGAAAAAATTCTTGATTAGTTCTAACTAGCATATTCCGAACTTTTTAACCAAAAATTTAAGTTTACAGAGGGGTTAATTTGTTTTCTCGAAATATTACCCTCACCCCTTAAAATTTATCAATTAATGATTTCACCCCCATCTTCAAAAATTAAAAGTGCGCTTTAAACGTATTGTTCATTGTTATACATTACAATGATATTTGTTGCGTGGCTGCTCTATAATTGATAATCGTCCTATCCTATCAATTTTAAACTTTGCTCCAAGATTCTTCCCCCCAAAGATTGTAAACTAGTTGAAGATAAAAACTAAAGGAATCATGAATCCTGAAGCAATTAGGTACAATTTAGAAAGCTTAGCAATTCTATAATCATAACCAGAAAGTCCATTCTAAACACAATATTTTCATTCTATTCGTTTGATTTTTAGAATAAGGATTCCTAGAACAATAAGGTATTATGTAAAAGCAAAGCATCTCAATCAAGTCTTAAACTGCATCTATGTTCACATGGATGTTTTCATCCTTGTTTCTTTAATAGTTGCCACTTAACGACAATATTGTCCAAGCTATTGAAAAATTACTCCATTAATGATTTAAATTTGATAAATTGATATTATAAAATTAAATGTTTTCCTAAATGGACACGTGTGCATAATGATAAGAAATTCACCTTTTATTACAAATGACCACTTGAGAAAATTATATTAAATAATTACCATTGATCTTAAAAGATAAACAATAAATTGATGTAAATTCCTAATTGTGATGAACAAAATTAACCCTACTATAGATGAAAATCCGTGGGTTCTAAAAGTTTTGATAATGCTACTTTATACAAACCAATCATGATTCCACCTTAGTAGTTACACCTCAAAGTTTTAATAGTTGATTTTTATTTATACTCTATTGAATGTGCTGTCAATAATATGTATGTAGTTGAAAAGTTAGCTGTTATTGCTTAGCCATTTGACCTTTCTTCATGAAGAATAAGGATTAATAATTATCCTAATTTCTTCCTAATTAACAGGAATTAAAGCACAAGTGTCCTTAAATGACCTAGAAATTATTGGGCCAAAGATCAATTTTATTATCACACATGTCTAGTAGTAGAAGGATGGACAGAAATTATTTTCTTATCCCCAGATAATCTGAAATTAGTTTTCTTAATCCTGGGCTAATCCATGACCATCTTGGAAAAGGAGGAGAAATATTGGGTTTGCTGGGCGGTCAACTTATGCAGGTATGGGGGAAAGAGGGGGAAATGGGGAAAGAGAATGGCCGGGGATGGGGGGAGTAATTAAAAGGGAAGATAAGTTTACCACATTTTCTTATATTCTACCATTAAAATTGAATAATTATAAATATATTTGATACAAACTTAAAATCTTTATTAAGACAAAACGCATTATTTGTTTGTATTATTTATGCTGTACTTGCAATGAATGAAGCAAAAGTTGGAGGCAATAAAGTTTTTCGTCAAGGAGGGATGGGAAACTTGAATATAAATTAGATTAGCCCAAAAACTTGATTGGTCGGTACAAACTAGCAGTATTAAAATTTTTTCTCCAATAATTTGAATCTATAAAAGATGTAGTTTTGTTTATCATTATTGGGAATGAACTTTACATTAAAAATTAAAATATAAAAAATTAATTATATTTGATAAAAAAAATTAATAATCTTTATTGAGTCAAAATGTAATATTAATTTGTATTTTTCATGCTTTACTTGTTATAAATAAAGCTAAAATTGGAGGCAATAAAGTTTTTCTTCTGGGAGGAATTGGATACTGGAAGTTGTAATAGTCCCAAAATCTTGATTGGTTGGTACAGAGTAGCGGCATTCAAACTTTTCCACCAATAATTTTGATCTACAGAAGAAGTAGATTTGTTTATCATTATCGGGAATGAACTTTAATTTATCGTCCATTGCATTTCTTAAGAACCCTGTTGCTAATAGAGAAATATTTATTAAGGTTCTAATTAAAATTGGAAGATGAGGTTAATACCAAAATGTTTAAGGGGGGGGGGGGGGCAAGAACGGTCAACCTATCAACCCATCAACTTGTCAACAACCATTCAATGTCAAATTAGGGAAGTAACCCCCCCCCCCCTCCCCCAAAATAATGTGGGGGGGGGGGAGAAACAAGCAAGTGGGTATTTAATAATGGGTGGAGAATTTTAATTATAGAGTGGGAGTGGACCCCTACCCACCCCCTGATCTTGATAAAATAGGTATTAATAATCTGATAATTGATACATATATAGTTTTACCTTCATTCAAAAAATAATTAAGGGGTTAATCAATGAAGGGGGAGGTAAATGAAAGATAATTTAATCTTAACCCCAATGTTTCCAATAAAGAATGATTAATATTTAATTTTGATGATTAGCATCTGTTTGGAGGCCAAAGCAAGCCCCTTACGTAAACAGCAATTCTGTTTAGACTATCCTATTCTATAAAGTTTATATTTGTCTGTATCTTAAGATTTCAATATCTACTGAACCGATTGATATCTCCATTTCAGGGAAGCTTCACATAGATCCTGGGAAAGTCATAGGCCATTTTCTTTACATATGGTAGGTTTTAGGCTATATTTGTCCTTTCCTCTAAAAAAAAGTTGTCCTTATTGACATTTTATCGACATAATGGGATTATGACACAGTAGCTACTCTATATTTCACTTTGTATGTCCGTCCGTCTGTTTTGAGAGACACAGGACGCGGTTATAGAGAAGTTATGCTTAGGGAATTAACTATATAACGATGTCCAATTATTCAAAATTTAATTATTAATCTTTGTTTAATAATTGTTTATGTAATCCCCAGGTGTGGGGGGGGGGCGGGGGGCGCTTCATCAATTTGACTAAGAGGGGGGGGGGGACACAGGGAAATTGCACCTGAGGGAAAAGTATTTTACCCCCAACTATTCGCCTACTATTTTATTTTAAATTGATCAATCATAAAACAGTAGCGGCTACGCCTCTAGATTCCTTGAGTCGACCTGTTCTATTATCTAGTTTTAAAAGCGAAGCTTTTATATAATTACGGTCGTTCCGTAACAGATAGCTTTTTTCACGGTGATCCTAAAAATTAAAGTATGTCCATTTTACTGTATCCTGTATTTACGCACTTTTGAAACAAATTCATGTACAATTTTGTTTAGAATTACCAATTAAAGTTCTGCTTATTATGTTCAGACACTTTACAAGAGTTAGACAAAGCCCAAATTGTGTCAAAAAATTATCCATGTGACGTAATAAAAATGAGAGATAATCAATCTCTTTTTTAGGGGTTTTCACTTCTCCTCTTATCTCCCTCATTGTATTACGTCACGTGGATTATTTTTGACACAATTTGGGCTTTGTCCAAGAGTTATTGTTCTCTTGTTTTTCATTTCCTCTGATTTTTAAGCTTCGCTTTTATAAATGTTGTCATTCTTGTTAAAATTATTTTCTGATTTTCTGCTCACTAATTAGGTCACCTGTGGTGAGATTTTATAAGCGAAGCTTTCTACATTTAGGCTGTGTCCGTCTGTTCGTCCACAACGGATAGCTCCTATATTTGTAATTCAAGATTCCTATAAAAATTACTGTGTCGCCACTCAATAAATTTCCTTTTAAACATGTTGATTTTTTACCTTTTTTAAACCAATGAAATAATGATTCCTAGGAAGAATTAACAGACACAATATCATAAGAAGACCGTCCTATTTGTCTAGTGTTGTTATTATTATGTATGTTGTCATCCTTGTTTAGTTATAAACTTACCTCTAACATTAATCCTCTAAAATTTTTAAATTAAAATATTAAGGGAATTAAGTTGTTCATTTTAACATCATTATTATCATTATTATGGTCATTAGTCAATCTTTATCAATAGCGAAGCTACTCTATAATTAGACATTGACTGTACGTCAGTACATTTATTAAAGATATCCTAAATTTTCTATGTTTCATTGTATTAATGCTTATTATTGCTTATCTTAATTGAATTTAGCTTGGTCTTATGAACAAATTCGCGAATCTTAAGGGATAAAACAATGGACAATGAATTGATGTACGTAACCCAATGATGATAAATAAATTACCCATTCTGTAAATTAGAATTATTGCATAGAGAAAAAAATAAAAGAGAGGAATCGAAGCAACTAGAAGACGAAAATAGGCAGTGGGCCTAGAGGCCTACTCAGCACTGTTGCCGCGCTAAAATTTATTGCTATTCCACTACTTTTCAAATGGGAGGATTAAAAATTATTAAAAAAAATATTTTTTTAATTTTTACTATTTCCATATTTAGGGCAAGAATATTAGATTAGATATTTTCGTTATAATGTTTTAATTAAAAATTACATAGATTTTTATTTTTATTTAAAAAAATTTGTTCATGAAAGATGAATCCTTCTATTTCTAAAAAAGGGGAAATTTTTTTCATAATGAACATTCAGCTGATTCTGACCGCCCACGGCTGTTTGCTAAATATCGCTTTTCTTTTTATTCACATTATTATTTATGATTGACTTACAAAAAGCCCTGGGCGGTTTTTGATTTTCGTCTGCTTCTAAATTTAGGGATGGGGAAGTAGTATTTTACCATGAAAAAGGGGTGAGTATTCATCCTCTTATCCTTTTTCCTTATGAATTATTGATAGATAGGTTGGGACACTGCTAGTTAAACCAACAAATCAATATAAAATAAGAACAAAAGAAGGTTTTTGAGCCAGCAAATATAAAAAAGTGTTACTAAAACTTTAGGTACCATTGTAATTTACATTCAAATGAACCCTCCATCCCAGGGCACTATTTACAAGTTACCCTTCCTCCATGGGACAAAATTTGTTCTTGTTTATGTGGAAATATTTTTAAATTATTTATAACGAGCTAAAATAGAATAATATTGTTGTAAGTGAAGTTTATTTAAGAACAAGTATGACAACATTAATTAAAGCGAAGCTCAACATATAAGAAGATTAACGTTCATTTCCTAAAATATAAAAATATAGCCTAATATTACATTAGTCCTTATAGTTCTAGGAATCATTTTATCATACAAAAATATGGGTATTAGCTAAATAAATTAATATATTTTTATTAGATATAAGAGTTGCTAAGCTTTATAGATTATTATAGCTAATTGTTTGAGAAATATAATTGCAAAGTTTAAAACCGATAGGATGATTCTAGCCTGTTTAAATAAATTATTAGAAATGGACAATTATACACAACATCTTAAGGTATTTTCAGTAAATGGAATGTTTAAAGAATAATTCTTTTTGGTAGATTGTATCGACTTTATGGCATTTATTAGCAGAGTGTCTGGTTACTGAATTTAATTATTATGCCCAATCCTATACAATTTCTTGGGCTGGCCTAAAAGTATAAAAGACTGTGTAAGGCTTAGGAAACCTCAGAGAGACAGGGGACAATGTACTGTTTATTTCACTAGTCCCTAAAGTTTTATAATAACGTTTTTTCTATTCGTTAGCTTAATAACTTTTGGGACTTTAGTGAATTTGGATTGGTTGGTTTATTAAGTTAAGTATTCAAATGTTTCAACCACAAATCTTACACTAAAGAAGGGGTAAATTTTGTATCATCATTGGTGATGTACAGTAATTTATTGGCCATGGTCTTTAGATCCCATAGAAAACCTATTCCTATGCTAAATCTTTGTCTGTCCTGTGGTACATCTAAATAAAAAATTGCAAATATCGTGTGACCAGTGAGGGATGAAATTGAAAATGGGCATATCTAGGGGATTACTTCCAGATTAACACGGAGTACTGGACAGTTAGTCAACATAACAATTTAGTTTAGCAGGGTAGACATATAATGTACAAGTAAAAAACAATATATGTTGTCTAAATAATGATAACATTTGATTTCCCAAAATAAGCTTAAGGTAAAAAGACTTTACTTCAGTTAGAATTGTTTTCTCATTAACCTTCCCTCTCCCCCATGCAGTATAGGGAGAAGGGGGGTGGGGTAGATAGTTAGAGGGCAGAAAATGATAATAGAAAAAAGGCAGTTAAGTTTTAGGATATATTTCTTATATTTTTAGCATTTTCTTACAGCTGTTAATAGTTTTTTTAATGGTATCTTAATTTTACTAAATGTAATGGACGATGCAATTAGTTTTTGAAGTTTTAAAAATTGTCAATAGACAAGTAATTGTGATCATTGTATTCACTTGATTTTAGAAACGGGAAGGTGGTTATTACTCACGATATAAATGGAGAGGGGGGTAGATTGTTTGACTAGGTGGGGGGAAAGAAATAGGGGGGTTATCCAGGTAATTTGAGGGCACCTACCCCCCCCCCCCTCCCATCTCAAAACCCCAGGCAGTAAAGTGGTTTTATTCAGAACAAAATTAGGGGACACCCTCCCCCCCCCCCATCCAAATAAGGAGGGGGCAAGGTAAACTTTAAGGGTGGGGGGAGGGGGGTTCTGAAAATTGTTAACAAATTTTGTTAAGATATCACTATATAAACTCCACTGATAAACACAGGGATAGGAAAATGGATCGTATATTATTCTTCCATTTAATTATTTGGTGCTTTATTCCTTAAAGGAAGAAAAAAGAGATGTAGATTAATGATATTGACGTTTTCACCAACTTCCCGTACTAATGAGCAATAGTCATTACGGCTTCGAATTCAATTTTTTTTCCGATGGATTCAAACCGGTTCTGAAACATACACAAAAATATTTTTTTTTCATAAAACTTTTCTTTAGCTATATGAAATTACCAAAGTTTCGAGGAGGGGGGAGGGTACTATCTAAGATATCTTTATATTTTGTGTAACAAGACCTATGCATAATCCCCCTATGCGGTGGGACGGGTTGGGGGGGGGGGGGTATAACCCCCCCTTGAGGCCAAAACAAATGATTAGCCCAGCTTATAATATTATGATATTAACCAACTGTTTTTCCTACTCAAAACAAAACACCAAAACACAAGGGGTAAACCAAGGGCTCGGCAACCACCAATGCTTAAGGCAGTGAGGTTGGGAATTGTTGCCAAAAAGCAACTTAGATACTGATTGATCCGTTACTGGCGGCTTAGACTGCTAAATTTTCATATTTCATCCAAAAACAGATGTAGCTGCAAGAGCACCTTTCTAAAAACGGCGGCTAAATGCGGATTCGACTGCCGAGCCCTAGGTATCAAAGCCATGAGAAAGTTTAGTAATATAAAGGGTTAAACTTTCCGGGAAGGATAATTAAGTTGAAGAAAATCTATTTTGTCTCCGTTTTTTAGGTCCTCACTGCCTTTTTAATACGAAATACAATATTAACTGAGTTAATCTAATGTATTTCAGTATGTATTTCAGTAATTTAACTATCGATATACAATTTATGAAAATAATATAGGATAAGGTATGGATACGAGTTTATGGTACAAGGATAGTAGAGCTTTAATTTAAACAAACAAAGTATAGTAATAGAGTAGATTCGCCATTTTTCACAAGAAATAATTTTAATCTACATAAGGGATAATTTTGTTTCTATTTTATAGGAGTTGTACACCAATTAATTGTCCATTGTCTTATCCCTTGAGATCCCTGTATCCTGTATGTAATGTCTGATGAATAAGAACTTTTTCTTAATCCTTTCCCCTGTACAAATTGCTGACAAATAGCCAGGGAAGAAGGGAGAAGACATTGCTGGATAAATTTATCTCCAATTCTCACTTATAATCAAGGATCTTCAGGGATAAGACAATGAATGATAAAGTACACTCCCAATTATGATAAACATAATAAGTTACTCCTTCTGTCTATTTCAAACTGTTGATGGAAAAGTTTGAACACTAAAGATTCGTTAAAGTTCCTAAATTTTTTTAAGTCAACGAATAAGAGTATGTGTTTATTAAGCTTTGAGAATCAGTATAACTTACAGCATAATACACAAGAAGACTGATTTATCGTTCAGTGTCTTATCCCTTATCCATGTAATTTGTATACATAAGTTACTAGCATTAAAAAATTGATGATGTTACAAAAATTTTGCGTATTAATTGTTTCATTTGTTTAGGGACCATATTAAACTTCTAAGCTGTTTATTTTGTCAACATATGACTGTATATATTCATTATGTCATTATTAGAATAACGTTATTTTGGGTACAAAAACTAATGCTTAATGTTATTCATTTTCATGATACCTTTTTATGATCGATAAGACAAAAATAGATGTATAACCCCATTTACAATAAACAAAATAACCAATATAGTTTATATAAAATTTAAGTGGACAAGATTCGACACTGTACATAGGTTTGTACAACCCATCAAGATTTAATAAAGATTAATTTTCCATTCATTGTCCCATCCAAGTCCAAATTTCCAAGAATTTTAAACTGAAAATTGGACAACTTTATTTTCAAGTTTTAATCTGTAGGTTTGATCCAGCAATTAACGGCCAAGCAAATGGACTAGAAATTATTTTTACCGGTAACCCAAAAATGATGGTAAAACAAGACGAAACCGATTTAAGCAGTGGCGTACACAGGGTCTTGATAACTCCCTTAGGCCCAAATCAAAGGGGGAGGGTATGAGTTTTAGGTGATTATTATTTCACCCGTTATTGGGCCAAGGCTCTTTCCTTTACATATAATCTCACATCAATATAGTTAAGTAGCCATAATTTCAATAGAATGTCGAAAATATGTCATCACTTTTCTCTTATGCTATATAGTCAAATTAAATAATATAAAAATTTTGAAAAATGACATGCCAGTTCAGTATCATATCAGCCTTGACTAATTTTATTTCAATCTTTGTAAACGAAAAACAGTTTTCGAGCATCTAACTTTATCATTTAAAAAGAACTCTTTTTTTATTTCAAGCTAATTTATTTATTTCTACATTTATATTTCAAGTATCGTATATGAGAATCAGAGAAAGGTAGAGATTTTCAACAATTTGATGATTTATTTATATCATTTTAGTGTATTTCTATTGCCCCCCCCCCCTCCCCCATGGATCTGATACAAAAGTAGCTTTAAGCTAGCTATAATGTGATAAAGCTTTGGGTACTATATAATTTACAGTTTATTGTCCCCTTCCTCCCTGATTTTTAGAATAAATCAAGAAGAAAAATGAAAGTCTATATTTACAAAGTGACTCGATCAGATGGACGGACGAACGGACTGGCCATAAAAATAGGAGGAAGTAGCTGCGCTACGAAAAAATTAAGAATGTCCGTCCCTCTCGGTAATAAGTATTTATACAGGGATATCAAGGGATAAGACAATGGACGATAAAATGATATACTTACCCAAAGATATTAAAAAATTGTTGGTTGAAAAATTTGGACTTTGCTAGTTTGGAACAAACCAATTAAAATTTAATAAGTGTACCCAATTTTCTGAGTTTGTAAAACGTTGGGTATCAATATAATTTACATTCCAATGTCCCCTCCCTCCCTGTACCCAAATATTAGATATATATAATCTTTAGTAATTGACGAAATTCGATATTTGAAAACTTGATTTTAATCCATCTCTCTCTATCTCTCTTTTCTTCTTTCTTTCTTTCTCTCTCCTTCTTTTTCACTTTCTCTCTCTCTCTCTCTCTCTTTTCTATTTATTTTTCTTTCTTTCTCCTTTTCTCTCCCTTTATATCCAACCATTTAAGGGATCGTAATTGACACAATCACACACACATACACATTTAAACATCCAGCTACTTTAATGATAAGATTATTCCCAAAACAGTTTAATTGGGTCACTTAAAATAATTCACCCCACCCTTTCCTTTTGTACGTGCTCGGAGAGGGGATAAATTTTATCCAAAAAAATCTACTGGTCCCCAAAGTTTTATAAACACGATCTCTCATTCACAGGCTTAAAAACCTTGATAGGGTTGTTCAATCCCTAAGTGTCCAACCTTTTCCACCAACAGTTTAACTTTTTTAACCACCAAAAACTAACAATTTATAATAAAATTGTTATTTAATCATATCTATCCTTTGATAAATGTTTGAAAACGATATTCTTAATCCTCTACATAGAGCATATACATTAGGTATGTCAAGATTTTTTTTTTTTTTTATTTTAGCAGTTTTTTTTCATATTTTTTATATAGGAATGGATATAAATTATACGTGGATATTATGACTAGGGAAAAATTGGCGTCAATTTAGGTTGCTTACATAGACATCACTTCAAAACCCGCGACCGTGGCTTAACACGTAGCGCATCCGCTAGTCGTCGGGAAGGTGTTAGGTTCGAATCTCGGTCCGACACCGCGTCATAACTAAAGACGTTAAAAATGGTTCCTACTGCTACTATGTCAGATGCGCGACTTAAATAGTTAGAGTGGGGGGAATGCCTTGGCCCAAAACAGGCGCAACTCGTTACCATGCACAGTTAGGACTTCTCAGACAAAGGTCGTGCATCACAGAGAGTTGGTTGTCTGTAATGTACTGTACCACGGGTATGAGGTGAAGGACCAAGAGTCTGGCCTTGAGTTGACAAGTTGACTGTTCAGTCCAGGTGCAACTCACCCATACGACATTAGCACATAGACATCACTTATTGGTCAGTTTGTTCATAAAGGAAGAGGTGAGGGAATGAGGTAAAAGAGGTGGATTTTATCCAGATACAAGTTTCACTTTAAAAGACTACACGATAATCTGATATAAGTTTCTAAGTAATAATAAATCAAGTACTGTAGGTTATGCTAGGAAAGTTTTAAGATCTCTGTCTGCTAGAAATTCCTTTATAGTAGTGGGTTTCGTAGTATTTTCATAGTAGCTTTTCTCCTATTTCTAACCCTGCGTGACCAATTTCCTAACCTTGCAGGGTAATCATTAACATTTACCTAACATAAAATAACCTATCAAAGGCAACTGTGAAAATACGACGAAACCCACTACTTCGTTTTCTTTCCATGATTTGAAACATTATTTTAAAATGAAAATAACGGACAGGTCTAATATAAAGATACCAAACTATTATTTATTTTCTAGGCGTTTCCAAATAATATTAAAAAGCGAAGCTTTTCTATAATTTGGTAAGTACGTCCAATTTGAATAATTGGTAACGCAAAATACACTAGTACCAAAAATTTTATTATTTATTTATTTGCTCATGAATGTTGGGTACAATTTTTGCATTGTGGTTTTTATTCTTAACTAGAAGTGTCCAAAATTTTGTTAATCATTAAAGGGCATCAAAATCAATTTATAACCCATTGTCGTATTCCTTTAGATCGGCATATAAATGTTATTGCTGACCTACTTTTGGAAGTTTATATCATTGTTTTTTAGAAACGTATTGTTAGTATTTAAAATGTCATATGTCAAACTTTCAAAAGCATTTTTTTATTGGCGCAGCTACTCTACAAGTCTTTAGGTTAGGTCTGTCAGTCAGTTAGTTGTGCAGTTATGACGTCATGTGTAGATAATTTATGTATAGTGAGGGAGGGAACAAAGTTCAATAAAAAGAATCTCTCATTCGTTGACTTTAAAACTTTGGATACTTTTATAAAATCGTAATAGGTTGATTCAAACAAGCATTGTCCAATCTTTTTTTAATCTTTGACTTGATTTGGGGTATGAATAATTTATCTTTCAGTGATATATCTAGCTCAGTATCCAGTATGACTTCGAAACCGATTAATACCCGCTGGATTTGACATAAATGCAGGAACATACTTTAAAGCCATAGTATATAGCAGCTTCGTTAATAAAAACTAATATTTAATAATTACAACATATAAATTAATTAATTTAAATAAAATTTAATTTATCAAAAAATCATATTTTTTAATAATCGATAATTAATATACTTAAAATATTTTGAAGTGATATTAAAACAAATGTTATCAATTTGTTTTTTGATAGGGATACATTAATTGAAGAATAGTTATTTATCGCATCGTATTATAGACATCTTTCTGTGGATAATAAAATAAAAAAAACCAAGATTTAACCCAATTTTGTTTGCTCTGAGTGACCGAAATCCTGGGCCAATAAAACTGGTATTAATTAATTCGTAGAAAATTGTCCATAATACGATACGATAAATGTCTTTTTAGTATGGCCCATAACCGGTTCTTATCCAACGGATATGAAATGATTTGAAGTCATACTCACAAAATCACTCTTCCTTTTAATTTTTAAAAACCCTTGGAGATATTTTTCTAATAATAATTATTTATAGAGTTTTAAAATTGTACCTAACTCTTACAGGAATTATCATGCCAAGTTTGAAAACCATAGGACAATTCTTCATGCCTAAAGAAACATACAAAGCTATTCGTTACAAACGCACTGACCTTAAATGTATAAAATCTTTGTATATTTTCCCATATAGATATTATAAAAATGTTTGTATCTAATCTATAGAAACAACTAATCTCCTATTAATCTGAAAAACGAATTATACCCTCAAGATATCTTTACATAATAAATAATAGATTCATCAATTGTGTTTATATATGTGTGTATCTTAAGATATCAGAAACGGCAAGAAATAGTATAAAACAGAGATGTCTGAAATATTAAAAAGAAACTGATAATTTTGATTGGCGGAAAAATTGTACACAAAATAGTTACATTTTTAATTTTAATAATTCAATTTGTAAGATGTCCGTTAAAATCTCGCCAACGACTGAACCGATTGAGTTCTCCATTTTAGGAACGATTCTCATGGTTCCCGGGATTGTTTTTAGCTATTCTTATCTAAGATGAAAGTCTTGAGATAGTTTTAGGCTATTTCTCCCTTATATGCACAGCCGATAACATTATTAAAAATAAAATTTTGAATGAACTATTTAAGTACATTATAAGGAATTTTCAAGATTTTCAATATAAAAGGCATATCAAATCATCAAGGAAGTCCATTATTAATTTCAATAAATATACTTTTCATTATAATAATTTTTTTAATCCTAAAATTAAAAAATTGGGGGGAGGAGATATGTTGAGAAAAGAGGGAGGATAAATTGATATGAGCAAAAAGGGAGGAGAGAGAGGGGGGAGTACATTAAGCTGAAAAATTATGAGATCAAATTTACTTGGACCTGGGGGGGGGGGGGGGTTGATGATTGACAGACAGCTCAGTCAGGTGGTGAATGCAACCCCCCTCCCCCCATATCTTTGTTAACCCTAGAGTTCTTCCCTTTTTTTTACCTTCCCCTTTACTCGCCCAACCAAGCTACCTCTGCACCCCCCCCCCCGCACAGAAATGGTTAAGGCTAGCTAGCTACAGCTATGGTATGGTATAAACCAAACTTCACATGGCTAGGGTTAACCAGATCTTTCTTTAGTTTCAAATTGTTGGTGATAACGAACAGTCGTTTCAGCGCCACACAGACACAAACAAATACACACAGACACACAAACAGTCTCGCTGTGCACACTCCCCCCTAAGTTTGCCGCTAAATTAACGCAGTCTACTAGTGGGCGCGCGGTAGAAAGTGTCTTTAAGCTCAGTGGGAAGCATAACTTAAAAGTTATAAAAAAGACAATTTTATTATATATTTTTATGATATATAATATATAATGCAAGGGAATAATTGTAGTGTTTTTATAGCTAATGTGATATTGTGATATCTTAAACATACATACATATAAAGTGAAATATTTTTCTATTAAGAAAAAGGAAAAATAATATATATTAAAAGACTATATAGATATATATACAATAAGTCTTCTCAAGAAGCCATATTTAGTTAAGAAGGTAGATATTATACTTTTTTTAAATTTAGGTGAAATAATATTTTATTCATTTTAATATTAGAATTTTTTGTCTGAATTTTTGTACATTTTTAGCCTTAAAATAGATTTTTTAATAAGTATTTATAGACTAATTTTTTTAAATTTATATTTTATGAACTTTTGTTTTGATATATGATGAAATTTTGATGAACAGATTTGTAAGTTTTTACCTCTATGAATATCTTATTAAATTTCTTTACGGGGATCTTAGCTCCCAAGAGGGGTGTCGTGTGAGTGGGGGGGATATGTTTTCTCTAAAAAGGATAATTTCAGTATTAAATAAACGTCCTCTCATACTACTTTTTACTTTAAAATTTTTTGCAAGTCAAAATATCAGTTCGATAAAAATCTAAACGAAAAACTATGCTTATTTTTTATTGAGAAACATTTTTTTATGCTAATTGTTTTGTAAAACCTTTATCCTAAGGTCCCAAGAGGTTTGGGTAAAATGTGGGGAACATGATAACCAAACCACCGTAAAAATCTTCAAATGTGAAACATATGGACAATTTGGCAAATAATTCAGTCGTTAAAACTTTGAAATTCACAAAAAATACTTTCAATTTGATGGTTTTGACATAAAACCAAAAATTTAATATATCTTAAAATGCTTACTTTTGTAAAATAAATTCATTTTAGTGATTTCTTTAGAAAATTAACTGTAATACTCCTTTCAAACAATGGATGCTATCCAAAAAATCTCTATTCAATGGTTAACATATTTTTTTATACATTTTCTTGGTTGGTAAAAGTTTGTAACTTGAAACTTCTGTTAAGAGTAGGATTTGAGCACCCTTGGGAATAGTGCAAAACTTTCACAGCACAAACGCTGCCATGGATTTCGTGGATTTTTGTTCATTTTTTTTTTAAATCCACAAAAAATATTGTGAAATGCATTTAAACAATAACATTTGTAAAGGAATTATTAAAAGCTATTATACGCTAAAGATAATATTTAAAGTTAGACTTTTAATTCTTATATTTTTTTCTTTTTCAGTTTTGAAAATTGAGTACAAAGACAACGCGATGGCCTACTCCACACCCTTCTCACAGAGCAGCTTCTCCTCCAGCAGCATGTACCTCAAGTCTGGGGGTATGGGGGCCATGGGTGCCTACCACATGGGCCTCGGTAACCTGGGCATGGCTCTAGACCCCATGCATGCCTATGGCAATCCAAGTAAGTATTTTTTTTAAAAATATCAATTGAAGTTGAGTATCTGGTATCCTAAATGCGATTAGTTGTAGTTTAACATCAAATTATATATTTCAAAACAAAATGATCGACTATATATGCTAAAACCTAGCTTTGTAACAAACTTGTGCCTTTTAGGTTTTTCAACTTCTTATTTATTTCAGTGAATTCCAAGAAACAGCGTAGAGAGCGTACCACCTTCACCCGTCAACAGCTGGACGTGCTGGAGACCTTGTTCCAGAAGACCAGGTACCCAGACATCTTCATGCGGGAGGAGGTGGCACTGAAGATCAACCTGCCAGAATCTCGTGTTCAGGTCTGGTTTAAAAATCGGCGCGCCAAGGTACGCCAGCAATCTGCCCAGGGCAAGCCTATCGTTACCAACAGTGAATCAGACGCCGCCGGCGGAAGCCACAGCAAAACTACGCCGCCAAAGTTGAAAAAGTCGTCCAGTCCCGCGCCCATAACAAGTTCACCGCCGACAGTGAGTTCGTTCATCAAAACAGAAACCCGCTCGCCCGCCGACAGCAGCAGCAATAGTCGTATTCTGGGCGCCTCTGGTCTGGGTGTTTACAGCCACGGCAGTTCTCCCAGTCGCGGCGGATTGGACATAAACGGTGGTAGTAAGAGCGGTGGTGGAACCGCCATGCCCGGCTACCCATCACCCGCACTCACTCCCGGCTCAGAATATTCAACACCCGCCACTTCCGCCATCAGCACCGCCTTCTGGTCACCTATTACTCCGCCCGAGGGCGGTGTAGACCCTCTGTCATCCGCCGGATTCGACAGCAGACTTGACAGCAAAGCTACAGACTCCAGGGCACCCCCAACTCTTGTACAAATGCAGGTATGATAAATTATTTTTATTCTTGCGCTACTTATGAACAAAATCGCCCTTTTTAAAAATATTTTGTCTATAGGCTATATTATTTTAACTTACATTTAAAGTAAAAAATTGCATATAAATAAAATATCTAGCACACCAAATCTAACCGATAGGAATATACATTGTCATTTGTTTCAACCAATAGCAGTGCATCTCACAATTTTTGGCGGTAAATTAATTTTGTAAAGGTTGCGTGATAAAATAAAAGTTGGAGTATTTTCTGAATAGAAAGGTTTCGTGATATTTTTATAATTTTCAATATTTTTTTATGAATTTTAGGTTCGCACCTCTAATGTTTCACCTAACTACAATGGATATAATTATTCTTCCTATAATAATGTGGATCTTTACAATTACCAGGTAAAATTTTTAAAATTAATTTAAATGATTAAATAAATTGATGTGTCGGGAGAATTTTGTCTTCAAATTTAGGTTGCTAATAAAGGCTTCAGATATTGATCAATACCTTCCTTATAGCCAGAGTTTGGGCATAGCCATGAGGGGTATCGATGCATTAGCCAGCTAGGAGAAACATTTTATTAGGGTATGCGAGAATCTCTCAAAATAACTACATATTCTATATCCATTATTACTACCTCCTAGTCCATTTAAACGAAATTATTAGATTTAAAAGCCAGATTCTTAATTAAAAGATATATATATTTGGAGCAAAGCCACTCTACAATTAATATTTTTAGAACTATGCCGGAAGTTCGTACATGGCCAACCAGAATTTCTTCAGACCCGGCCTAGATTATGAAAACTATCAAGAAAAATACCAGGTAATTATTTTCCTGTGTATTCAGGGATCTTAAGGGATAAGACAATGGATAATCAAAGTGATATCAGGATTATTGGTTGAAGAGTTTGGACACTGGTAGAATGTACTGCCCAATCAAAATTTACTTTTGTAAAAACTACATGGTAGAACATGCGGATTTTTTATATAAAATCTAGTATTATCCCTTTACTTCTAGAAAAACTATTTTCAAAAGACAAATGTAAAAATATTGCTTTTAGATAAGTTTTATAATAAAATCCTGAAAATCAGCCAGCTGTGTATAATTATAATCGTTTGGGGATTGGTATATGGAAGAAAAATTTGTAATCAAAATAACATTTTAAATTTTCATTAGTTAGACTAAATAATTTGGTATATCAAGTTGCAATATAGATTTTCTTCATGTGTCACATCCTCATTTATTGTTGCTTAAAAGTTTATGAGATTCCTTATTCATTTCCTCCAGTTATTTTAAGGCACGCGACCTTTATTATTGTTTAATTTCTTTACAAATTATCAAAAATTTTATACATTTGTCATTCATAAGTTACCATGTTAGTCTTGGAATGATAATGCTGACATAAAGTTGTTGTTGTTGTTTTAAAATTTATTTCTATGAAGTTAAAATTATTTTATTTCGACTATACATATATTTGGTAAATAAATTAAATTTTTCAAAAATATAGTCTTATGTTGATAATGATATCATAGTAGGACTTAAGTTTTACAGGGTATAACAAATGAAGAAATATGTCATTGGAATAAAAACTTTAAAAATTCCATTCTTTTTTTACATCCCTAATTTAACAAAATATGCCACGGCTCATTAGCTTTGGATAAAAAATGTATCAAAAAATATTTTCAAAAATAATCAATCTTTTTTTTCTTTTTCAGCCTCTGTAGAAAGAAGGATAAAACGAGTAATAATTCCCGTCATTATTGGGGGGAGAAAAAAGGGGGCGGAGCAATGAATGAAGATTTGCCACACCAAACCACGCCCCTCGCCCTCACCTCCTACCAAGAAAAATGGCGTGTGTGTTGAGGGGGGGTTGAGGCTTGGTTGATATATATCAATAAAATTATAACAATAGAAATATCAATAAATATAAAATCTTAGATTTTGTGTGAAAGGCTCGAGCCATTCCCACCCACCCCCACGCCCCATTTCCTTATAAAAATTGTATAAATAGAACCGGAAGGAAGCGAATACAAAAGAAGCCTAGCGGATATAATAGAAATAAACTACTTGTCAGTGGTATAAATCTATTTATATTTGGACACATTATATATATCAGTGATAATAATAGTATTATATATCAACAAACGGATGTGAAACTCATTTGTCCCCCCCCCCCCCCAACATATAGGATTTTTCAAATTATTCTTACTAACCTAAAAAAAAAACATTAGTGAATTATAAAAAAGAACCCTATAAAGAAAAGTCATGTGTGCATAAACAGTGAAGAAAAGAAAACATTTTTTTAGTGAAAATTGACAGAAAAAAAAGAGATTTCTAAATTTACCATGTATTGTAGTAAAAAAAGGATTAAAGAACACAAAAATGTTGTTAAAAATTATTTTAATAAATAAATGATTGTTCAGTGATTTATTTGACTATTCTGTAAAAAAACTATTTTAGTTTATTTTTTAATAATTATTAATGTTACTATAAATGGAGGCAGGTGTAAGCAATTGGGAATTAAACTAAGACAAATAATTAAAAAGGAAACTTTTTCTTTAGTGTACATACGGGTGGGGGATAATTCTTGATGTCCATTTGCTCATCCCTGCTTCCCTGTTGAAATTACAAGAATGTGATGATTGTGCATAGCGTAAATAAAAAATTTAGAATTAAAAAATATTTTTGAATTATCATTTTGGCGGTAGATGTAGATATTATGTTCATATTTCAAGGGAAAAATGTCGCCAATTTAGGTTGCTGACATGGAATGGTCAGTTCGTTTAATCAGTAGGAAGGGAGGGGGTAATGGGGTGAATATTACTTCATTAGAGAACATAAAAATAAAAAATCTAAGTGCTAATATACCCATTGTTGAGATCTCTAATGACAAACAAGAAAGACTAAACACCTATACGTAGCGAGGCACGAAAAATGAGTTATCAAGAAAATATTTAGTGTTTATAATAAACCTAAAGAACAAAAGAATAGAAAACGTAAATGTAATTCTATTTATTTTGATACACGACCAACATAAAAGAAATAATGTAAACTTACCTTTTTTTCTGTAATAGAGGTATTTATCTTTAAATAGCAACATACAGTGTGTTTTTTTTTTATGAGCACTTTTTTGAAAGCAATTTTACCCCACTTATAGTTATCAGAATTTAATGATTAATGGCTTATTTTCTTCGTTTTTTAAGGGAAATTATGAAACAACAAAAAAAATTACAGTTTTTGTTGAAAAAGTACAGTAAAGTTGAAAATTAAAAACTTAGGTGTCAACATATAAAAATGGTTTTAGCGAATTTTTCGTAAAAAAATGGATTTTCTGTAGTCGACTTTGGGGGGCCAGTACTCCCTCCCTGGTTGAGATATGACCTTCAAACTTTGATATGTTCTAGTACATGTCCCTAATAGTATCTGTATACATTTTTAGCTCTATATCTCAACTTTGAAGTGTTTAGCAGCCATTCTTGCAAAAGGTTGATTATATGAGCATAAGAAAATGCGCTAAAACCATTTCTAGATGTTGACACCTAAGTTTTTAATTTTCAACTTTACTGTACTTTTTCAACAAAAACTGTAATTTTTTTTGTTGTTTCATAATTTCCCCTAAAAAACAAAGAAAATAAGCCATTAATCATTAAATTCTGATAACTATAAGTGGGGTAAAATTGCTTTCAAAAAAGTGCTCATAAAAAAACACACACTGTATAATAGGACACAGTGAGTAATGCGTATGAAGGTGCTTTGACTTTTGTGTCAGAACCTAAATTGGGACATAGTGCATTTCATTACCCTGGGTAAGGTAACTTCATTTCACTTTTCAATAAAATCTAAGTTCAATTTTCATCCATTAGGAGTTACCGCATAATCATGACAAGAAAAGCAAAGATTATTTATTTAAATTTTGAACAAGTTTGCTTTTATAAAGTCTGTCATAAAACCACTCCTGAAGTGAGTTAATTAATGTCTTGTTTATCAGTTGCTTTGCTAAGGTCACGGAAATTCAGCCTTAAATAAATCATATATAGAGAGGTTTAATGACAGACTTTATAAAAGCAAAGTTGTTCAAAAATTTAAATAAATAACATTTTTTTCTTGTCAGGATTATGTGGTAACTCCTAGTGGATGAAAATTGAACTTGAAATTTTCAAATCTAATTTTCTCAAAAACGGCTGCATTTTAGATTTTTTTGAAAAGAGTAATGAAGTTACCTAACCTAAGGTAATGAAATGCACTATGTCCCAATTTAGGTTCTGACACAAACGTCAAAGCACCTTCATACGCACTGTGAGGAGATTAAATTACATAATTTTTCGATCATTAATCCATAGGAAGTTTAGGTACAATGTAGCATCTCTATAACCAAGTACATTTACGGAGATTTATATGAAATTTTGAATATCAAATGTGTTGTTACTCTATATTTGTTAACAAAGTTTTTTCTTTGATCAAATTAAACACATTTCAAGATTATTATTAAAATACTCTTTTTGAAAGCGAAGCTTTTCCATAATTGGGGTCGGTCCGTCCATAACGGCTAACCCTTTTCGTTAATTTAGGCATGTTAGAATTGTCCTTTCCATTTCATTGCATGATGATTTCTATAACAGTTGGGTTCGAATTGGAAAGCATGGCAACTCTAATCTCTACCAGAAAGTCCGTATGTCCATTTTAGACATGTCGGTTTTATTCTACCATTTTGAAAACATTCTTTTTATGATATGATAATCCTATTCAATTCAAAAAAGAAATCCTAAGATAATGCCCAAGTGTATTCACCAAAACAAGGATGACAATATCCATAAAAGCGAAGCACTGAAACGGTAGGACAAACGGACATTAACACTTGTATAGTGTCTAAACTGAATAATCAGAATATAAAAGTATAAGAGTCAAAGCAAAATTGTAAGTAAATTTGTTGAAAAACTGCTTGATACAGGATAATGTTTATGGAAATACTTACATTTTTAGGACTTGATTATAAAGTTGCTCCGCTTATAATATTGTTCTTTGTTGTCCCAGAAATCAATATACCAATATTCAGATAAAAATGATAATTAGATCACATAAAAATTTGTTGTTAAAAAATCAACATGTTTAAAATGGACATACGGACATTCTGGTAATGATTATAGAGTTGCTACGCTTTCTAAATCGTACCTAACTACTACAGGAATCATCGTGCAAAGTTTGAAATCGATAGGACAATTCTAACATGCCTAAATTAATGAATAAAAGCTATCAATCTCGGACGGACGTACCGAACCTAATTATAGAAAAGCTTCGCTTTTAAAAATACTTAGATTCACAGCTGGAAGGTGATGAAAATCACTTGCTCTCGTTTGTGCAATTGCATACTCATAGTCCCCTTTTAAAAAATATTGACTGAAACTCTATTTGAAAAAAAGTCAGTTATATTCTATTACAATGGTATGGTAAATCGTCACAATAACCCTACCACTTATCTTAAATAGCAGACGAGCAAACAACATTTCTCTAACAGACAAAAAATTTAACTACAGAATAGCTATAAAAACATTTCAAATGATAATAAAATAACAAAAAGGTACTTTATAAAATTTACTTTTAAGCAAAAAAATACATAACAAAAATATAATATACATTTAATTTGATAACATTAGAATAGATACATATTTGTAAATTAAATCACAATGTATTACTTAATAGAGAACTTTAAAGTTACAATAATATTATTTGTGGCGCTTCGCGCATTTTCTTATCATTTATTCATCAAATATCTTTTCCTCTGTTGATATAATTACAGCACAATATTTTGTTTAAAATGCCGCTGAATTAAGTTCTTTTTTTTACGAAATTAAATCTTTCGCCTTTTACTAAAGATTTCAGTGTAATTAATGTATTTAAGACTTCAACAAAGGGTTTGATAGAACTCTTGAATAGGTAGTCAGTTTTTAGACACGGTGAGTGGGAGGGGACATTAGACTGTATGTAAATTATACTGGAACCCAAAGAGGTTTAGTAACACTTTATTTCATTCATTTGCTAAAAACTTTTGAGTCTTGATTGGTTGGTACAAACTACCAGTAACCAACTTTGCCACCAATAATTTTGGTCTTTAAGAAAGAGTAATTTTGTCTTCAATTATTCGAGATGTACTTATATTTACCATATACTGTCTTATACCTTGATTTCCCTGCTTGATAGAACAAGGATGACCACGCACTAAACGAGCAAAAAACATATTATCAGTAGCGCAGCTACTTTACAACTACGGTTATTTATTGATTAGTTTAGTTGTCATATAGGGCAGGACAGCTTCCCATAATTCCTTTTCTTGTCCGGGAGCTGAAATAAAAATAGGTATTGTCATTAAAGCGTTATATAAAAACCTTGCCTCAACAAATTTTAATGGAAAAAGGAGACAAATTGTTTCGACATTGAATATTCACCTAACCCTTAGCTTATTTCACCTATTTAAGCCCGCAAGGTCTTGTTGTACATAATCTATAACAAGCAAACATCCATCCCTTTGATCACCTAAACTTTGTCTGGGAGTCCTAACTTTGTAATGTAAAGTATAATGCCTGTTTACGAGACAAGGCAATTATCATTCTCTACCGATTAATAACACTCAAAGCACCAGGAGAGTTTTTTTTGTCACAATGTTGGATTCTATCAAGTAGCAGAAAGGGAGGGGACATTGGACTGTAAATTATAAATATGACAAAAACTTTGGAAACTTTAAAGAAATCTTGATTTGGTTGTTCAAAATTTTCATTCAAACTTTTGAATGAAAATTTTGTTTATAATAATTAATGATGTACTGTACATCAATTTATCGTCCATTGTCTTATCCCTTAAGATCCCTGGGCTACAGGGACACTTGTGACTTACCTATGGAAGATAAAATAGTTTCCATGGCAATTTGAGTGGCGGTTAAGGTTTCCTAAATTATAATACTGACGTCAGAATAAAAGTATTTTATTAATAATTATAAAAAAAAATCTTTAGCAATTAAATTCAACATGCAGAAAATATGGACTTAAAAACTTAAGGAACTTTTGATCAAATCTAAAATATCTAAACTTTTCAACCAACCGTTTTAATATACAGCAAGGGTAAATTTGTTAACTATAATTGGGAGTGTACATCAATTTATCGTCTATTGTCTTATCTCTTAAAATTATTGAGTACTTCTTACCAACAAAGTTGAAGGTCCAAGATCTGACAATTTTGTTATAGAAAATCCCAGAGGCCGATACCTAAAAATAATGAAAAAAGTTAGTTTTCATGAAATTCTTTTGCTTTTAGTCCAGAAATAAATAAAAATCATTTCACTCAAACCCTAGCTATGGCACTACTGTAATGTTCATGTGTATATTCTACATAGATCGAAAAAAAATCAAATAAAAACGGTTAAGATAACTGAGCAAATATTTTTAAATAGAATTCAATTTCAAAAAGAAACGGGGAAACCTCTAGGTATCGAATAGGTAGAAATTACACTTTAAACTGCCTAACAAGGAAGACAAATCTTTAAAACCAGTGTTTCGGATCCGCATTGATTTTTTGCGGATCCGGATCCTTGACAATAAAAATAAAATCACCAGATTTTTCAAAAATATTTATTCTTTAATTCGAAGTCAAAAATACTTTTAATTTTCAAGTCTGACCCTAAACCTTAAAGATTGGCTCTCATCAAGAGAATGTCGGAGATTTTATATAAATTTAGGTAGATTTTTCCATTTTTTTGAGTCCAAGGATCCGGATCCGCATTTTTTTGCGGATCCGGATCCTTGGACTCAAAAATATGCGGATCCTTGCGGATCCGGATCCGAAACTCTGTTTAAAACATATAGCAAATACCTGTAGCAAATGAAGATACAGTTCTAATATTTTGTACAATTTAGTCCTGTTCAGTTAAAAAAGATAATAAAATATCCTTCATTGATCTATCACTCCTACCTTGGATTTAGAGCATGTATAGCTGAGTTGAGGTCATTTATCTTATTTCTCACATTATCAAAATTTTGTGGCACAGCTGCTCCCACATTTCTTCCCTGTTGCTGCATTCTCATTGGATGAAAATTTTGTCCATCTCCGCCTCTCATTGGATCGATTTGACTGGCCAATGAGACGCTTCTATTTAGCTGGTGGCTGCTGTTGCTAAATTGTTTTGTACTGTTTAAAACCGGTTGGATTGCTGCTAAACCTAAAGGAGATATTTATTATTTAACAAAATGTATATCAATAAAAATCATTTATTTCTTCCTTCTCAGTAGTTTACTAAATTTACTGAAAAAAAGTAAATAAAATGCTAAGATCTAAAAAAATCTAAATATAGGTAGAAATTAAAGAAGAAAATTTCGGCCTGCAACATTTGATTTATTATTACTTGGATTTTATCAAGATTATAATGTACTCTAATAATGTGAAACTTGCTGCTGGCTAAAATAACGAACCCTTTTAATAATATCTATAAAATATTTTTAAAAAATTACTTTTAATTTTAATAGAAGGCACAGCCGGGTTTGTGGGAAGATTAATGGGTTTCTCCTCTCTGGCGGATAAAATTCGACTGTGTTGTCTTTGTAGCTGGCTGCTGCTGGAAGCTGCCTGATGGCTGCTGCTCGAGGATGCCTGCTGAACGCTGCCAATGGTTTCTGAGGATGCGAGTTCATTTGGTGTCACAACAGGACAGTCATGGAAATCCAAGGACTAAACAAAGCAAAATCTAAAGTGTCGGATTGTATAAAAAGCTTAAGGTTCACAATTTCTGGCAAACTTGAGGAAAATTTGGTACTTCAAAGCACCGATTCCCCCTTTCCTTATTATTAATTAAAATTAGTTGGTACCTAAGCTTTTCGTTTTTTTTGAGCATTACTTTGGGTTAGGTTAGGTTTTATTGGGTACTGTTTAGCTCCGCCGGGTTAGGTCACCTGCACAGGTTACAGCGTTACGGTCCCCCACAGAACCAAATTTCTTGTACTTTAAATTCCTTCCCCATTTTCCCCCAAAAAATGAATGAACCAACTAACCAGCCAAGTTGTAAGAACGTATTGTATAAAACAAAGAGACAACAAAGCTTACCTTAAAGATTTTATGTCTGCATGACTGACAGACCCCCCGACCAATGTCTAAAAACTTGCCCTCGGTCATGTAGTACGTCAAAGCAATCCTAGACGGAAACATTCAAAATTAAAGCTAGGTTTATAAACGCAGGAAAAAGTTTACTCCGAAGCGCGCCAAATTTTTAAGATTAAGATTATTTGAGAGATGATTGATTTTTTGTTTGTTTTGTGGGGTTAGGTGACATTTATTAGAATTTAGGACACCTGTAATTAACAGGCAAATGACCTAGAAACACAATACTGACAATCCAGCAGGTTCTTAAGGGATAAAAATTGTAAGACACTGATTGATAATTTAGGACCTAACAATCAAAATAAATACAAGTGATTAACATTTTTAAGCTAAAAATGAGATATCCTTGATATAAAACTTTTTAGTGCCAGTACAATTTATATTCCAATGTCCCCTCCCTCCCTGAGAATTACCAGAATAATTACCTATATGAAATAATATAAATAGGCCGTGTTAACTTCTTAGTTCTTGGACAGAAAGCACAGGTTCTACCATCAGTTGTGTGAATTATATCAGTCCTGTAATAAAACAAGATTAAATTGATAAAAAAAATGTCAAGCTTTTCAGTAGCAAAGCTACTCTATTATTTAAAATGTATGTTTTTATGTCTGAGTGAAAGATTTGACGGAAACGTGATCTTATCTGCTCTTATTTAAACTAGTTTTCTGCTATAGGTATATATTTATGTATTATGAATACAGAAAATCTGTTTTAGTCATTTTATCCGCTTAACAATAAACATTTTTTTTGTATCGAGTTTGGTTTTTAAATTGGCTTAGTATAAAATCACCCTAAAAAATTGCATAGGTATTGGTATTCTTAATAAGTATGGATAAAAAACGGCTCGGCAGCCGCACGACAACCGCATATAAGCCTCAGTGAAATCATAATATTAGACTTATATTATGCTACACGGCTATCGAGCCCATCAAAAAAAAAACTGTAGTTTAACGCTTAAAAGCCTCGCCAAGACAATATGCATACCTGTGCCGCAGACAGATCCATGACAATTTTTCATCCGCCTCCCAATATGGCAGCTTCAGACGGCTCATGATTATGTATTTCTCAGCCGTTGTGTGGGGGCCGGGGGCACCTGAGGAGGGCACGTTCTAGTTTACAATATCTTTTTAAATCCACGCTTTTCTATAATTAGGGTAGGTTCGCCCGATTGTCCAAAACGGATAGCTCTTTTCATTCATTTAGACATGTTAGCATTGTCCTTAGTACATGCTCTAATAAATAATAAAGCCGGATTTTTCTTGCTTTGGGTCCTATTGTCTTATGGGTCCAATAATCTGATTAGGATTCTATATGGCTCAAAACCGGTTCTAATCCAGCGGTTAACAATAGGTTTCAAGGACATACTGGTGTGATGTATAGTCCCTTTCTTCCTGACTTAAGAGCAATGCATGTATTATATAGTTTAGCTTTTAGTTCTGGTATCCACGGTTTCGGAGCAAGTCATTGCTCTGCAACAGGATACGAACATAAAGTGAACAGTTGTCTTAATATTAATGTTATTATTGTATGTTAACCTTGTATTGAATTAATACACTTTATAAGAATATTTAGCTGTTTGTTCTTGCTATTACTATACGTCATTTTGGCGCAGTAGTGTAGTACGAATCTATAGCTCAGATTTTCTTTTAATTGTATTATTTCTTTGCTTTTGGTTTTTGTTCAGGATATTTGTGGTGACCGGGATGGACATTTCTGAATGGAGGAAGATGTCTCAGGTGGAGAAGGATGAGTACATGATTACTTTTTGGGGTACGGTCAAGAATGAGATTCATGCTATTGGGACTAAACTTGATAATGTGGCGGCGGAGCTGGGTGGGCGTATAGCGCCACTGGAGACGAAAATTCAAGAGTTGACGGATAATGTTGATACAAATGTTGCTGCGGTTACTGGACTGGCTACTCGGATGGACGATTTGGAAGATCGTCTTAATAAGGTGGTGGAGCCTAGTGTTGATAATGATATCAAGACTGAGGATGTGACCGTTGAGAATGAGTTTATGACTGGCCAGCAGCGAATTCTTGAAAAGATTGCCCAGCAGAATAGTTTGAATGACCAGCAGAATGGGTCGAATAACCAGCAGAATACCCAGCAGAATGGGTCGAATAACCAGCAGAATGGTTTAAATAACTCTATGCCGTGGCAGAGGACGGCTGGTGGATCTGGAGGATTTGGAGGATCAGAAGAGAAGCCTAAATTGTTTGCTGGTGGTTCTCGACCTATTTTTGGTGGTATGCAGGGAAATGAAGATAAGATCATAAAACTTTGGGAATTGTCTAGAGTTGATGCTGTGGATAATATCTATAATGGAGTTCTTATGTGGTGGCCAGCCCTTTCTGAGGTTGATGCGGAGGATTTTAATACGCTCAATTTTTTTGAAGCTGGACTGAGTGATTCGCAGGTTAGTTGGTGTAAATCTCTTGTTTATGTACCAGATAGATCTCTGTATGTTTCGCAGGGGGAGGAGAATGTGCATAGGTACAATGAGACGTGTGCTAAACTTGATGATCAGTTCAGAAAAAATGCGCCTGAATTTGCAGTTGACGATGATGTGATTTTCTTTGATGATTATTTGGAGAGATTTTGGATGACTACTAGACGTTATCATATGACTAACCATCAAGTGTGTAAGGAAATTTTGTTTGATAAATGTGTGGGTGTAAGAACCGCTTGTGGTTATACACTAAAACCTGCTGATATGGAGAATAGACAATTAACATTAAAGGGGTACTTGTGTAAGATGCGGGAGACATTTTTACCACCCGACATGAAAAATGTGTGTAAAGATGCGTATTTGAGTGTTAAGCAACATGAGAATGATAAGATTGATGCATTTTTTGATAAGATACTATCTTTCTGGAAACGTGCGTATCCGAAACCAACTGATGATATGTTTATGGATTTCTATTCTCAAGTGTGTAATGTGGTTTTATCTCCACTTTTGGCTAATCAGATGCGTCAATTTGCATTGGATTTGGAACGTGACGGACAAGTGCGAATGATAACGAAGTTTCGGACAGAGTTAATAGTTAAAGCACAATTGATTGTTAAAGGGCTACAATTTAATCAAATTTCAGGGTCAATGGCTAGAGGATGTACAACAAACCAGATGGCTTTGGCTAAGACGATGGTTGGTGGCGTTGGTTCCAAGTCAAATCCTGTAACTATTGATCAGGTTAGTGATGAAGATAATTTGTCATTTGAAATAAATCAATGTGAAATTGATTTAGCTGATGAATTTGGTGGACCAGCTGAACTTATTCCTTTAATTGGCGCAATTCAAGGTGGATTTATTTGTTATTATTGCAACAAACAGGGTCACATGATGAGGGATTGTTTTGATATTAGAGATAAAAAGTTGCCTAATCCTAAAGGAAAATACTTTTTGCGATGGGGAAACAAGCCTTTTGTTCCTTATAAGACGGGGCAAAAGAGTTTTAAAAAGAATGAAAATAGTTTGGATAAAAAGAAATTGGTTGGTGAAATTGAAGGAGAGGTGAAAGAAGGGGAGGATACGAAGGAAGTGGCGCATGTCGATGGTTTAGGGGCAAGCGATTATGAAGAAGACCTTGTAGCGGAAGTCGAGGCATGGAATAATGCTATTATAGATGACATTTTATGGTTGTAAATAAACAACAACAAAACAAAATTAATGATAAAGAGTGAACGAAGCGACTCTAATTTTGTGATAATTTATTTTGATGGTTTATTTTGAATTATGAAAAGATAACATATTGTTTATAAGCCTATATGAAATTACGAGATTATGTTATAATGGAAATCAAAATAATTAATTTAGTTTTTGATTATGTTTTGTTGAAATTATGAAAATTCATTTTTGTTTCAGACTGTTGTGGAGTCTAACAGGGATAAGAATAATAAAAAGTGAAAATGAAAAATGAATTAGGAATACAATTTTGTAAAATTGCTATTGAAAAATATTAAATTGAATTTTAAATTGAATTAAATTTGATAAAAATATGAAATTAGATATTTGAAAAGTATTAAAATTTGATGAAATGTGGAAAATTGTTTTTAAAGATGAGTCAGTTATTGTGATTTAAAGTATTCGATTTTAAAACAATTATATTGCGATTTAGTGATGTTGATTCAGCAAATTTTTAATGAAGTTTAGGATTTCATGAAGCAAAATTGTTATAATGCATTAGATATAATCGTGGAGAAGTCTCTTTCTATGAAGGACGGGAGGGGCTGTCTCTCGGAGCTGGTATGCACAAATATGGTGGAGCTGTCTCTTTTGTTGGAAGAAAAGGGGGAGTGAACATATTTGCAATGAATATTGCACTACCTCTCAGAGTTGGTGTGCAGATATGGGGGAGCTGTCTCTTTTGTTTGAGAGAAAGGGGGAGTGACCATATTTGCAAAGAAATTTGCACTGTCTCTCAGAGCTGGTATGCGCAATATGGGGCGGTGTATAGAGGTAGCTGAAATGATTATCGGGAGTGGAGCGCGCCATGCGCAGAAAGTTGGGCTGCGCAGAGAAGCAAAGCTGCGCAAGAAAGTGCTCTCAGGTATTGAGATATATATTTAGTTGAATTTCGACTTTTAAACCTTTTATACCTCTCAGTTTAATCTGACAATTATAGTTTTGTTAGGTAATATTTTATTGAATTTCAAAGAATTAAACTTATGGTATTTGGAAAGATTAATCTGCTTGGTGATTGATAATGTTTGATCATGTCATATTTCTTAATACAACTTCTTTTATTGTGTTACAAGTTATTGGTTCAGTGAAACATTTATTTATAGCATCTAAAATTATTGTATTTATTTTAGATTGGCTGAGAAGAGTGTTTTTTGGTGATTGGGAGATACTGTCATCATTATTTATTTGATGGTGAGTTGTTATGATTTCATGTTGTTACCATTTGATTACCATTATATATATTGCTGTTCGAAAAATAGTCTTGTAAATTTGTTATATATATATTAATATAAATATTAATTCTTATGTACAGTGATTTTCCATCAATTGGCATCTAAAATTTTGTAATATTTTAGATTGATCGGAGAGAAGTTTACTGATTGTGGATTAAGTCTCTGTTGGTCGGAGAATTTCTGTTGTTGTTTGTGGATTAAGAGATATTTTTGGACGTTTCTGTTGGTGGATGAAATATTGTCGGTGAGTGAATTGTTTTTTCAGTTTTTTTTTTTGTTTTTTGTTATTTGTTGTAGACAGATAGATAGTTATTTGATAGACAATTGGATAGTTACAACCTCATAACTGTCGGTGTGAGTTAGATAGCTGTTTTATAAGTTTCATGAAGATTCTGAGATGGCGGCTGGAGCGGCTGAAGTCTATGTTCCAACAAAGATTGGTGGCATGGAAATTCTGACTTTAATTGATAGCGGCAATGCAAGAGGCTGCCTGATATCTCAAGTGTTGGCTAGAAAGCTTGATTGTGTGATTGAAGAAACGGATTCGAGAGCAACAGGCGTGCAGGGTTCCAGCATCAAGATTGATGGTGTTGTTCGGAATGTTGAATTTCAGATTGGAGGTCACAGTTTTCAAGAAGATTGTTTTGTTATTTCCGGCATGACTGTACCTATGAACCTAGGCAGTTATTGGTTGAATAAAGATAACGTGAAGACGATATTTGCCAAAGACGGCAACAGGATTGAGATGCATGGAATCAGTGTGAATTTAGTGGCTAAACGGAAAATTGTAGTGAAGAATTTGGTTCATACAGTTTTGGAGAAAATGGAGAAGGCAAGAACTAAGAAACCTGAGATTAATGTAGCTGAGTTACAAGACCAAAAATGGATTTGTTCATTGAAAAATCGAATAGAAATTCCTGCATTGAGTACAGTGGTGGTAGAAGTTTCAACTAAAGGAAATATGCCTGAAGGACAGTTGTGTTATATAGCTCCTAGACAAGGTTACTGTAGCCGAAACAACTTGTTGATAAACGAAGGAATTACTGAGGTGGGAAAGAATGGTAAAATTATGACTAAAATCACGAATTTTGAAACTGTTAAGAAATCTGTTCCTGCTGGTACTTTGGTTGGAAATTTGTTTGTGGCGGAGAAGATAGCAATGCTGCAAGAAAACAGGGTTAAAGAAGATGTGTCAACAACATTAAAGAAGATTCGTTTTATTAAAGATAAATTGAAGTTGGATAAAGTTCCGTTTTTAAAGGATAATGTTTCTTTGAAAGGAAGGATAGTTGGGTTGTTTTTAAAGAATTTCAAGGCATTATCGATTGATCCTACGGATATTGGATCTTGTACTCTGGAGGAGTATGATATTCAGTTGGTTCCTGGAGCTCAACCTTTCAAGAATAGGATGATTAGACTCAATCCTCATCATGCAGAGAAACTAAAAGAACAGATTGATTTATGGTTGGAAACAGATGTGATAGAGGAATGTAATTCACCGTTTAATTCTGGAATTTTTGCTGTTAAGAAGAAAGTTGGAAATACTAACGAGGTGAAAGTCCGTTTTGTCCTGGACTACCGCTCATTGAATGAGATAACTGAGAAGATCTGTTACCCTTTGCCTAACATTGGTGAGCTGTTTGACAAACTTGGAGGAAAGAAGATTTTTACGTCTATTGACCTAACTTCAGCATATAATTCAATGCATTTGAAGGAATCTGTCAGGAAATATACAGCATTTTGTTCTAATGGACGGCAATATTGCTTCAAGAGGCTTCCGTTTGGATTGACCAATGCTCCAAGTGCATTTGTAAAGTTGATGGATAGAGTAATGGATTTGAGTCCTGAATTAAGGGCATTTTGCCTAGTTTACCTGGACGATGTTCTTGTATATAGTATGAATGTGGAGGAACATCTGGAACATTTGAATATTCTACTACGAACATTCTGTGAAGCAGGCCTCAAGATTAATCTTGGAAAATGTACATTGTTTGCAGAGGAAGTGAAGTTTCTGGGCCATATTATAAATGAAGAAGGCATATTTATGGACCAAGCATATATTGAAAAGATTAAGAATTGGCCAGTACCTGAAACAGGTAAAGATATTCAAAGATTTACTGGTTTCATAAATTATTATGGTTCATATTTCAAGAATTTTTCTGATATTACAGCACCATTGAACAAATTTAGAAACAGTAGTAAAATAGAATGGGATGAAAAAAGTATGGAAGCTTTTACAAAGACTAGAGAATTGTTCTGTGAAGAAATAAGTAAATCGTTCCCGGATTGGAGAATGGAGGCTGAACCATTTGTGTTGGATACAGATTGGTCATCTACAGCTATGTCTGCGGTGTTAAGTCAAAAACAAAATGGACAAGAGAAGATGATATCGTGTTGGTCACGTGTTTGTTCAACTCATGAAGCCAATTATGCAGCACATAAAGGAGAATTATGTGCATTAGTAAATGCTGTTGAAAGATTTGAATGTTATTTGAGACACAAGAAGTTTATCGTGAGAACTGATTCAGCTGCACTGAAACATCTATCTACTTGGAGGCAGAACGGATATTTTGTTGGTCTCACCATAAGGTGGATAAATTTTTTATCCACCTTCAGTTATGAGGTTGTACATAGGCAGGGCAAGATGCATACTAATGTTGATATATTGTCACGTACTGCATTAAAGGATAGTAAAGATAGGATATCTAAATTATCGACAGACGAACAAGGAGAGTTAATATTGGATACTGTATATCAATTGGAAGATCCTAAATTATGTCTTATTGCAGGAATTGGAGCAGAGACGGCCAGTCAAATATCATCCAGATTGAAGGCGAGAGAGTTTAGTCGTAGCCTGGAGAAGGATCCTGTTTTAGTTGAGGTGAGGAAATTTATTGTAAATAATGTCAAACCTACGTCCAGAGAATTGTCTCAAATGCCTTATCGTGGTAAACAAATATTAAGATTTTTTGAACATCTGAGTTATAAGGATGGTTTAATTATCCTGACTTCACCTATGCGGCTTCAGAAAGAATTTCAATTTATTGAACGGGTAGTGGTACCTATTGGAATGTACAATAAAGTTTTCTTGTTAGCTCATGCAGATGTTACAGCGGGGCATAGGGGTTATTTGGAAACTTTGAGCAGGATTAATCGTCACTTCATTTTGCCCTATGTATCTAAATATGTAGCGGCGGCAGTTGCAAATTGTGTCATTTGTTTGAATAGACGTAAAAAACCTAAACATAATCATAATATAGAATTTTCTCCTTTGGCTGGGGAAGCTATGGCAGAGTTGGCCATAGATGCTTTAGGTCCTTTGAATGAGTGTGAATATAATGGAGTCATTTGTAAGCACATTTTAATAGTAGTTGATAGTTGTACTAGATATGTGTGGTTGTTTGCTATTGAGGATGTTAAAGCTGAAACAATTATTGAATGTCTGAAATTTAATTTATTTTCTGTTTGGGGACTATGCGAGCGAATTAGGACTGACAATGCACAAAGCTTCAAATCAAAAGTTTTTAGGGAAGTTTGTTTAAGGTTGGGAATTGAACAAATTTTTATCCCTCCAAGATCAGCAAATTCGAATTACAGTGAAAGATACAACCAATCGGTGTATTCGTTTCTTAAGACTGATTTACGTTTTCAAGATGGAGATTGGGCTTATAAACTTAAAGCTACACAATTTTGTATGAACACTTCTTTCAATCGGAGGTTAGGATGTTCCCCATATTTTAAGATGTTCCTAAGAAACCCTAAGCTTCCACTTGACTCATTTGACCCGTTAACACGCTCGAAAATTAAACATATGAATTTTTCAGAGTTATTGGAGTGCCTTGACAAGAATTGGAGGACTGGACAAGAAAGAACTGAGAAGTATTTGCAGGTAGAAAATACAGAAAGGATAGGTAGGCCGGTAGCTATAAATTCCTATTGTTACATTTTTTATGACGTCACAACGATTGGTGTAGCTCGTAAACTCTGCTCGTTATGGGTGGGTCCGTGTTTAGTGACAAAAGCAATTTCTGATAGTTTATTCGAGGTTCAACCCCTTGAAAAGTGTAGATTGAAAGATAAAGGGGTGAGAATTGTACCAAGAGATAAAATATATGTTATTGAGAGTACTTTAGACTTGACTCCAGATGAAAAGATTGACTTAGTGATTACAGATGAATGTTTCTCTGTGGATAATACCTTGAAAGTAAACTATGACTTTCCCAATACTTTGAGAAATTTAACTTGTTCAGGCGTTTCTGAAGAGGAGAATAGTTGTGGCGCTAGTCCAGAGGTGGTTGGAAGGCGGAAGGATGGACAGGTAACACCAGAATTTTTGGAGAAATCTTTTTTGGGTGTTGGGTTGTCACAGCAAAGGTCAAATGTATCTCAGAATAATGAAAATTTAGATGATTTAGTTGAGGATCTTAGTGATACTTTGGAAAGTACTCATATTTCTGATAGTGTAGATTCAAATGATATGACTGACAAAACTAAGTTAGACTCTACATATTCTACTATTAGTAAGGATAGTGTTTTTCATGGGGATTATGCCTCTGATAATAGCTTAGTAGACAACAGTTTGGGTGTAGAGGATGTTAACATGGAATCTGCTAGAGAGTTAGAGTCTCGGATGAGTATTTTAGAGGACACTTTTCCAAAATTGCAAAGTAAAATTGTAAACTTGGAACAACGAAGGGGAAGTGTTAAACGAGGTAGAGATGTTGAGGAGGATGAATTAGATAGATCGTTAGATAATGCAAAATCGCAAAAAATGTCTGAGACTATTCCTGTTAAGGGTCGTCCTAAAGGTTCTACAAATGAAGTGCAATTACAAAAATTAGAAGAGGATAGACAAAACAGAGAAAAGGACAGATTAGAACGTTATTCAGTAGCCGATGTAGTAACTAGGAACCTCGCAAAATTGATTAAAAAATAATATTTGTAATAATTTGTATAATATTTGCAGGAGAAGAGATTACCACGAGAACCGTAGAGAGCGTGATGACAAGAGAGGAAGCGGCGGTGGTGATAGACATCGTGGAGATCGTGGAGATCGTGGAGATCGTGGTATGCGCAAGAGGTCACCGGACGCTTGTAGTTCAAAGAGTGGACGTGCTGGACCAGTACCTGTGAAAAAATCCAAGGATGAAAGAGGAGTCAGGTACTTGGATATTTTGTTATTTGTTGTTGTGATGCAGGTTTATTGTTTGATTGTTGTTGGTGGTATGTATACGTCACAGGATCCACGGTTAGCAGCTTATGATTGTTCTCAAATAAGTAATGTTGAACTTAGATCAGCTGCCTGTTTGCATGATAGGATGGAACCGGTCAGATCTGTGGAATTGTTGGGGTTAGCAGAAACCGATTTTATATTGTCAGAAGCCATTAGTTGTGAGGTTAGACTAAAATTGGAGCGCTGGTTTTGCGGTACCGCGAGTCATGTGCACGTACTAGACGTGCCACATGAAAAACAGGTAGAGTTGAGTATGGACGAATGTAGGAGGGTTTTTCATTCTGGCAAGTATCAGCATGATGGAATTAGTTTTAAAGTAAATATAGATTTGCCAACAGTTCACAGTTTCACAGTTAATGGAACATTGTCACCTTTCTGGGATGTTGGTGGTGAAAATATTCAATGCAAGACACTGGGAATATATGCGCACAATATGTGGTTCAATTTAGGTTTTGCTGTTGGGACTTTGCATATTTTAGTAAAAAATACACCCGTTTTGATCAAGGGAAATGTTGTTATGGATTATGATAAAAAGACGATTGTGGCGAATTTTGAAGATAATCATTTGTGGGCAACATCAACTTCTCCATATTTTCCGTATGTAGTACGAAAACCGGCCAGATACATTCAATTTAACTACTTGGAATGAACAACTTTTTGTTTCTAACTTGGAAAGGAATATTTTAGTTAAAATTATGGGAACAGAGAAACTTACTTTGCAGCATCTGGATTTCAACATTTTTGTAACAGAATTAGAGGGTATCAAGTTTTTAGAGGAACCGAAGGCGGCTGTTAGAAGTTATTTTGGGGATTTGTTAAAACAGGAAGCTAGATTTGATTTGAATGCTATGTTTTTGGCTAGTAGAGAAAGAAACGAGAGGATGATGGAACTTTTTAGTATTGCTAGATGTGCTCAAACAGAAGTTAGGTCAAATGTACAGATGCATCATGGGTTCAGAATTATATACCTGGGAGAAATTGCTAAGTATGAAAAGTGTACAGCGGTTGAAATTCCAGTAAAGTTAGGTGTGGATTATGGATGTGCAGTAGGACACTTAATGGTGGATTATAAAGGTGAAACAGTTGGAATACAAGAATATAGTAGAATGATTGTAGCAGTAGAGGATATAAAATTGTTAAATTGTTCGCAAAGTCCGGTATTTTTGAAGTTGACAGCTAATTTGTTCCTTGGGAATCAGGGGCAGGGACTCGAACTTCTGCATATTGCCAATGAAAAATCAGAACACGTGGGACAAAAGATTTTTCTGAACGATGAAAAGGTGTTTATTGCTGACTTTAATAAGACTATTAAATATCAGGGATTAGAGGATTTTGAGGATTTTAATGGACAAGCTTCTAAATTGGATTTTGTTGATCATAAGTTGTCATTTTTCGAACAGGTTACAGGTCCTTGGTTTGGTCTAGAACATTTGTTCAAGGATATATTACCATTGTTTGCCAAGTTTGTTTTGATTGTGTTAATGTTGTTGTTAGGTATAATTCCTATGTTGGCATTGTTGTATTGTTGTTGTTCATGGTGTCATAAAAAAAGATTTACTGAGGCAGAATTTAATGCTAGATCTTAAATTTTTTATGCTGAAATTTAATTATATTGTATTTTTTGCAGTTTGGTTACGGCGGCAACAATGAATCAAAAGTTATTGAGCAATGAAGAAGATGGTCGCCACAAACAATCTGCCAATGAAGGAAATCAAGTCAAACCTGGTCTACCAGTATCTGCATTGATCAGCAACTCTGCATCCCGGCTGGTGTTGGTAATGTCGCGCGTTGAGCTGCCCACGTTGAGTGTGGGCAGGGCGACAAAGAACATATTTTTGAGCAGTGAGGACATGCCACTGGCAGATTTAGCTCGTCTTATTGATAATGAACCAAGGTTTAAGTTGAATTTGATAAACATGTTATCAGTGCAGTTGGAGATGGGGAGATGCATCCACTCCATAGACTGGCCTGTGGACAGGATCCCTATCTTTACCAGCCAGAATTCAAGATACCTCAACCTGATGGCGGCTGGTGAGCATTCTAAAGCTATAAATAAAAAGTTGTCATGGAACGAGACAACTAGTTTGAATAAGTTGAGTGCGACCATATTTCTCTCTAAGCTTGTTTGCGAAAATTTACCAAGTTTGGTATTGCTTGCTAAGATTGAATACCTGGATGGAGATGAGAGAAAAAGCTGTCAAACGTTGGGCGAATTGTTACCCATAATCAAACATATGGGGGAACTTGAGGATTGGCTTCAACTTTCAAAAATTGACGTCATACCTGCAGATGGTAAAATGAGCCTTCAGACGGTGTTGAGAACGGTGGTGGGTAATAGCGTTGATCCGAGGTTGAAGACGCAGGTTGTGTCAGCTATCCGGCTCCTGGCACATTGGAAAGATGTCGTGAATAAAGTAAGCTTTATTCTGAAGCAAATGCCATCCACAACTTTGTTAGAGTTACAGAAAGATTGGCTTGATGGAAAGTCTGAACAGGATTTGAGTGCTAAAGTGTTTATTGACTCCATTCAGGTGAATGAATACATGAACTTATCAATCTACATTCCACGTATTATAAACGTGAATTCGGTGAGTCTAATCACCAGTGGAGAGATGCCTGCTGAGATACGTTATGTTAGATTGGATGGTCAAAGAGACATAATTGATAACCTGGTGAGTGCCACATATGCAGGTAGTCTGATGAATGATAAAGTAGACTCCAGAGTTTTGACCTGGCAAATGCAGATGCGCTGCAAGCGTCTTCGTCCGACTCTAGCCAAGCAGATATTGTTATGTGATCCAAATACCACTTTAGAGAATGTAGTGAAGGCAATCAAACTGGAGTTGGATGGAAACGTTTATACAAGTTTGTTGACAACAAATATTGAGTGGAAGTTTAATCCTGAACACAAAGTAAATGAGTGGTTCGAGGGTGATTTCAAATTGGTTACTCGGTTTGGGGATCCTGTTTGTGTTCAGATGGATCAGCCCTTAAATCCGAACATTCCTGTTTGTCTGGACCTTGAATTGTCAAATCAGCAATGGCGTGTTGATGAACAAGTGAGGGAGGAAATGAGGTTGGAACACACGCCTGGAATATTGATGATGCTTGATAAATTTGGAGAAGAGGTTAGTCGTAAGCATCAAAAGATTTTGGATAATCAGGAGGAGGTTGATAACGTTGCAACCTCGATTTCGGTTGCGGTTAATAACGGATTTGAAAGATGTCTTCATATGCTTGGTGATACTGAGGCAAGGATGTCTCAAGACGGCTTGTGTGATGAGACCGCAAAACTTGGAGTGAATGATGAGGAAGCTATCATGCCCATGGATATTGAAGAATCTGGCAAGAAGAGCAGATCATCTGGAAAAAGAAAGTAATAATTATAGTTTATGTGTATTAATTCATATTTTATTTTATTTTATGTATTTAATATTTGTTGAGGCAGTAGTAGTCTCAGAAAAAGTTTAAAATTCATGTTTCATATTAATGCTCTATAATACTATGCTTAAATCTGATGGTTATATGTTAACCAATGTTATTTTTATATCATGTATTTATGATAACTATGTAATTAATGCATTAGGTGTTAATCAATGCATTTTTCAATGATTATATGTTAATCAATGTTTTTTTTCTTAAAAAAATATTAAAAAGAAAAAAAAACACATAAAGAAAAAAGGAAAATAAAAAAAAAACACAAAAAGAGTTCTAAGGAACCAAAATAAATTAAAAAAAATGTGTATATGAAGTGTTTAAAGATCTGGAATAAAAATATATAAAAAACAAAAAAAAAATATGACAGGTGTCATACCAGATCAACTATTATCTATTTAATAAGCGTTCAACGCTACTTATAATATCTATGATAAATAACATGTAAAACCTATTGTATATTTAATCTGAAATATTACAGTTTGAAATCCAGGTTCATGTTAAAGCCAGGGAGAAATGTGATGTATAGTCCCTTTCTTCCTGACTTAAGAGCAATGCATGTATTATATAGTTTAGCTTTTAGTTCTGGTATCCACGGTTTCGGAGCAAGTCATTGCTCTGCAACAGGATACGAACATAAAGTGAACAGTTGTCTTAATATTAATGTTATTATTGTATGTTAACCTTGTATTGAATTAATACACTTTATAAGAATATTTAGCTGTTTGTTCTTGCTATTACTATACGTCACTGGAAATGAGTTTATGATTGGTAAACTGTGCCTGGAACCATAGTCTTGAGGTCCAGGGTGGTGTTCAGCTCATTCAGTGACAACAGCTGTCCAGCACAACTAAAATATTACCTATAAGTTTTAACAGTTATTGTAGTGTAATAATTGATTTTCTGAGAGGTTGGCGATATTGGACTATAAATTGTACTGTACAAATATCGTGCTTTTGGTTGTCAAATTTTGGAATGTGCATCAATTTATCATACATTGTCTTATCCCTTAAGATTCCTGGCTTTGACAGGTATTGTAGTATAATCACTGAATCAGTGATTATCAGGGACGCTAACTGATAATTGTACTGGTACCCAAAGTTGGATGTTTTAAGGATTTTTATATAGTCTTAATTGGCTGTTACAACTTAGCAGTTTCCAAATTTTTTCACCAATAATTTTATTCTAGGAAAAAAAATTTTAGTTATCATTTTTGGTGAAGTATATTATTCTAGCGCCCATTGTCTTATCCATTAAAATCAATTGATAGATAACATAAAGAAATTAAAAATTCGGTCTGCCATAGTTGTTCATAATTGGTTTAAGCCATTTTTCTAAGTGGTGGGTCAGCCCACCCCACCCTCTTTCCCGTTCAGAAATCTTTAAACATAAGTAATAGAATGTCTATCGTTTGTAGCTCAATTTATAGACTGATATGGTTCTCCTTTACAATTCTCCTTCTAATAGGTCCTGGGGAACTTTATGACTATATAACTCCATAATGACAAGAGAAATCACTTGTGGGAAAAAGTGCGCCTAGAACATCTTAACAAAAACAAAACTTAAAACTAATGTATTTAGAGCCAGGGTTCTGGAGCCGGAGCCGGGAGCAGCAACATTTTTGGTGGAGCCGGAGCCGGATCCGGAGCCGTATTTTTCGTTAAAAACGTCTCCGGCTCCGGACTAGCTAAAAATGATTTTTTAAAGTAATATTATAATTTGGCAACGATCTATTTCCATATAATAAACTGAAAAACTATTGTTACTTAACAAATAGACACACATCCTTCTACTTTTATATAGCTTTAATCAAATAAAAGCAAAATATTTTATATTATTTATTTTATTTTATCAAATTCATTAATGAAAAAAAATTGATATATTAATTTTAAGGTAGGAGCCGGAGCTGGAGCCGTATTTCCAAATACGGCTCCGCGGAGCCGGAGCCGCATCAAAATTATAGGCTCCGACACCCTGTTTAGAGCAGTAATTGGTGAAGGTCGGTAATGCCAATGGAAAAGTCTGTAAGGTACCTGGTGCTTGAGTGCACGGCTGCGCATCGAGGCACTTCTGGTTGGGCGGCAATGTCATCGTCACAGGAAGGTCCGTCAACCTGAAACAAAGGTATAATAGGTAGAAAATATGAAAAAGCAAAGCTATTTTGACGATTCCTGCAATTGATTGGTACAATTTCTATAACATTAATCATTATTAGAAAGTCAGTATACTTGTTAATCTTCATTTGTCTGAGCATCTGATTTGCTGAGCTTTGCTTTTAAGGATGCTATCATCCTTCTTTCTTATGATGTTTCTAATCCAGGTATAAGGCGTAAAGGGGGCGGAGGGAGAGGACGTTGGACTGTAAATTACACTTTTTATTACGACGTTATCTATTTGTTATCTTAAAAACTTTTGGGAATTTTATTGAATCTTGGTTCCAACCTTTCAACCAAAAGTAGGAAATTTTTGCTAATCATTCGTTTAGGAATGTACAATGTACATCCCCAATGATGATACACAATATTCCCTCTTCTGTAGATTAGAAATAGTGGTTGAAACGTTTAGACACTCAACTTAATAGATCAACCATGTAAAATTTATTTAGAGTCCCCAAACTTGTTAAACCAACAAATAAGATAACGTTATAAAAAACTTTGGGACTAGTTTAATAAACAGCCCAGTGTCCCCTTCCTTCCTGGTTCTCACCTCATCTGTACTTATGGTCAACGGAGGTTCTATATCATCATAATCTGTGTCCATATGTTGGCTGCTGGAGTCCACAATATTACTGCTCCCCTGACTGGAGACCACTGTGCTTTGACTGCTCTCAAACATGCTTCTAAACAAGAACGACTATGTCAATAAGTAGTGAAGCTACATCTAATATAAACAGTATACATATGTATACAATATGACAACATCAAAATTGTATTACAGTAAAAGCATAATAAAATCTTTATATATTCATTAAAGGTTCTCTAGGTAATTCGTTAATTTGTAATGCAGTAAAAACATAATAAAATCTTTATATATTCAGTAAAGGTTCTCTAGGTAATTCATTGGCTTAAAATCTTTGTATTTTAATTATGACAGTTTTGGCCGAGATTCGAACTCAATCACTCCATCATAACGATGATCGGATAAGCTTTAATTAACGATATTATAGTAACTTTTTCAGGTGAGCTATTAAAATGGATTTATAATTACTTGCATCTTACACCAGATTATCATGTACTCTAATAAGGTGAAACTTATAGCTCACGGTTGTTTTTTATTAAATGAATAAGTTAGGGTACAATGTTTGGCACTTTCGATATAAGTAAATGATAATAACAAAGCCACAGAATACGATAATACCTTCAGAAAAATCGATGAAAATAGTTTTCATACTAAATTTTGGTTTTTTATATTTTTTCTAAAATGTCATGACAGAAGATGTAAAATGTCGTCTTAGCTTTTTGAAAGGATTAATCTTCTCTGAAATCTAAATTATCAAAATATTTTTTTTGGTAAATGATTATACGATATATGTCAAACCTTTTATCAAAAAGAAATATTTAAAATTGTGAAGTGAAACCTGAATAATTTTTCTTGTGGAAATAGCTTTCTGCAAATGTTGATAAACATATGTCTGCTAGCATTAAGATGTTTGTACTGCCAATACACGTTGGGTTTTATTTAAATAATTTTTTTTTTAAATGTTCTTTTTTTACCTCGTATACCAATAACGCAAATTTGCTATCAGGAATTTAGGACTAAGACTCGCCTACGGCCCGATCTTTTAGGATTGCTTTGTAATTCACATTTTTGAAAGTCTTTCAACAGTATACACAGCAAATTCTCTCTTTTTTAACTAACTTTCCGAATAATATACCTAAAGCATTTGAATTAACAAAGGATATGCTAATATTTTTACCATTCAAGTTTATTTTATATTCTAATAAATAGCGCAACCCTCCAAGTTATGTCTACTTTTCATGAACATATGATCTAAAGAATAAGCTCTGACGCAATGTCATATAAGGATATTATAATATTCATTAAAAAAATTGTTATTTTTGCATATATGTTACATTTTACAGTGTTTTGTGGCTCAAAAGAAAGACAATTAAAATTTATTTCATATTATATAGTTTAAATTGCATAAGACAACCTAGAAATAGTAAAAAAGTCCCTTTCTTTTTTTGTCGTAAAACAGAAATTAACAAAGATTTTTATTAAAAAACACCTTAGTGTAAAAATTAAAATTTAAATATGGTCACAAAAAGATTCAATTAGTTTATTAAATGTTTCATTTTCAGCAAATGACGATTAATCTCTAATACAAAGAATAAAGTGTAAAAAGATATTCTCGTTTTAATTTTAAGCAACTTAAAATGCATTTTAATACCTTTTAATGATTTATTTTTTAAAACATCATTTTATAAAATGTTATTGATTTTTAAAGTTATATATTAGAATGTTTTTAAATTTTGTTAACATTTTGTTTTAAATGTAGAAAATTGGTAATTCTAATCATTCAAAAAATGATTTTATTAAATTTTCATCACTTAAATTGCATGTTTGATGAAATTTTCAACTGATAATTCAAGAAAAATCGTTTAAGTTTTATTATATTTTACTTTGAAATGTTAAACAAGGATGACAACATCCATAAGTAGCGAAGCACAAAAAATCGTGGATGAAAATACGTAAAAGTAGATATAAAGTGTACTTATTAAAATCAAGAATAGATTTATAGGAGAAAATAAACATGAAACCTTGTTTTATTTTTAATGATGACGACGGTCAAAGTACATTACATAAAAGATTCTCATAGCAATGAGAAAAATTATTTTGATACTGATATCCCAAAAAAGTTAAAAAATTGGACCAAATATATGGGGAAATATGTAAAACATATAAAAATAGCCAAAAACCTGATAAAAGGCAGTCTGACCGCCATGGTTGTTTTCTTTAAACGATGGGAAATTTAATTTTGATATCTATAACTGAAAAAATTTTGAAAATCGGATCATAAACACTGAAGATATGGAGAATAATGTGAAAAATATAAAAATAGCCTAAAACCTGCAAAAAGGCAGTCTGGCCGTCAGGGTTGTTTTCTTTAAACGACGGGAAATTTAATTCTTACATCTATAACTGAAAAAATTTTGAAAATTGGACCATAAACACTGAAGATATGGTGAAAATGTGAAAAATACAAAAATAGCCTAAAACCTGCAAAATGGCAGTGTGGCCGTCATGGATGGTTTTCTGTAAACGACAGGAAATTTAATTTTGATATCAATAACTGAAAAAATTTTGAAAATCGGACCATAAACACTGAAGATATGGAGAAAAATGTGAAAAATACAAAAATAGCCTGAACCTGCTAAAAAGCGGTCCGACCGCCCTTGATGTTTTATAGTTAATTGTGTTCCTTAATAATGGAAATGTTGTCAAAAAATTTCAGCTGTCTATCTTTAATAGGAGCCGAGAAAATCACGTTTCCCCTATTCTGTCTTACACGGACGGACAGACGGACGGACAGACGGACGGACAGACGGACGGACGGACGGACGGACATTTCGAATTATAGAGTAGCTTCGCTACTAAAAATATAATTATTGTCAAAAATGTGGAAGTTATACTTTCCTCAAAAAAAGACCTAAAACATGCAAATTAACACAGGTAATGAGATTTTTTTTCTTTCAGGTTTAATTTTAAGTAATTATTGATATTTTTTGTAAAAAGGATTTTATATAAAAAGTTTTAAAACTTGAGTTATGTAGTGGTTCTAAAAAGGTTGCGAATTTATGCAATTTTCTTGCAAAAAAATTTTTCTAGGATTTTAAAAATAGCAAAGGGTGTTATTAGACGTACTTACAGATACAATTGCTAAGTCATTTTGGCCAAACACTAAAATAAAGTTTTGACATCTGAGGGTCCAACCGTGAGCTGGCTAAAAATAACGATACCCCCTCCCCTCCTACTATATGAACAAACTGATCAAAAAAAAAACTATGTCCATATTAGCACTCTGAATTGACGACAATTTTTCCCTTTATAATAATATCCACGCATAATTTATATTTTACATCTTGCTAGAAAAGAGTCACCTGTCCAAAGATTGGTCCAACATGTCTGTGTCTTCTACTTCTGTTTTGATTATTGTTTCAGGTTCTATAAAAGAATAATCGTCAATAAAGGGTTCAAAACTACTGGAGAAAACGGAAAGCTCAAATGTTAAAATTGTCTTTTTGATTTCAAACCCTCTATGGGATTCTTGTAGGTAACAATAGGGTGTACTTTCAAAAGCTTTCAACACCATAGCCATCACCAAAAAGCCAGTATTGTCTTTCTATTATGTACTGAAGAGATAAGTACATTATACATTTTCTCTAATAATACATTAATTGCAGAAACAGGGGGTGTAAATTCTGCACAAGATTAATTTTCTCCTCTGCTGCAAATTTTTTATATTTTTTCCCCTTCTAGTTTTTTCCATTAAGGAAGGGGAATCAATGGAAAAATATTTTCAAAGCTCTTTATTTTGTTCATATTATCCCCCCTCCAACATATTCTTTTAGTTTTTTTTTTCACCTAGGAGGGGAGAAAAATAGAAAAAAAATGCAGAATATACACCCCTGTGCAGAGCAAAAAAAAATTTAATGCAACTTTATAAAAAGTTTGTACCTGACTTAATCAATCCAATGGTCGTCAGTGGCGGAGATTTTGCTGCGGGTGGTGACAGCACAGTAGGTCGGGGCGCTTCACTAACAGCTGATTTTGACATGACAAATGATTTTATGGATGCCGGTGAGATCTGAGACCAGATACAATTTCAATTTAACAATTTGTGGTAGGTTTTTATTAGTGAATTTATGGAAGGAAGTGAATGGACATTAGAATTCTACTTATAAATTAAAATTTGGGGGCTTTGATTTTAATTCTTATTAGTTGGTAAAAACTAGCAGAGTACGAACTTTTTCACCAATAATTCTAATATACAGAATGGGTTTTAGTTGGAATTCTATGTCAATTTTTCATTTATTGTCTTATCCCTTTAAATCCCTGTACCTGGTAACTAGTTTCAAATATTGAATTGAAAGTGTTAGTTCCTTGAAAGATTGTGTAGGTGGCGCCACTGTGGCTGCAGTCAACTTTGACGATATCAAAGGTGGCATATTCTGACAAATTATGTTTTACTTCTTTTAAATTCAATAGGGGTAATTTTCCCCAACGCCGATAAAAAATACAATTCTTATGGAACAACCCCCCCTTATCCATCTCCAACTTAAAAATTGATTGAGTGCGATTTTCTTTAGATATTTTGAGGCTTGAATCGTCATCTTATCATATAAAGTAAAAGGTTTTTTTTAGTCCAATGAGATCAGGTTTATCACTGAACCGAAAGCTTTACTGTGATGGAATGGTTTAAACCTATTTGATTAATAAATTAAAGTCTTTGGATGGTTTAAGGCTATTTTGCTTAACTCCCTACCCTACATGCTAGAATCACCGGTGCAATAAAAAGAAGTAAAAGATTCCTGTGAAGAGGATGGATGAGACAATGAAGATGGAGAAGGTATTAAGCTGCTACTAGATGAAGATGAAGGCACACTAAGGCTCCTAAATATTAAAACAAGAATGAAAAAATCTATTAATAGCGAAGCACAAAAAAATGTGGAAAGAAATACGGTTAAAGTGATTTAAGATCAGATGTTAAGTGACTGGCCATGAATCAAGAATAAAATTCAAATCACGAAATCTTCAACATTTTTTTGATATTTAGGTAAATATTTGTACATGACAGACGGACCACGTAAATTAAATACAGGATGCTCATTGGTAATTGGTATAGGTAATCTTGACCAAACAATTTCAGCCCTGAAATTCACATTTCGTCATAGCATTACAGACTGACGGACGAAAGGACAGACAAAATCGTACATCCATTAGTCTTTCAATGTCTTATCCCTTGAGATCCCTGACAAGAATCAGCCTTGCTAACCTGTTAAGAGGTATGGTGAGGTAGGTGGGACTGAAGGAAGATGACAGGGGCGTCACAATTATTGTTGTGGGACACACGTCTGATAATTCAGGTACCTCGGGCTAAATCAATAGAAAGATTAATCTATATACCACTATTTCTTTATTACTGGCTGTGTGTCTGTCTCTCAATATGACTGTCTGTATGTTTACCAGTATATCTGTTTGTAAGTCTTTCAACAGCATCTCCCAACAGCATGTATGTCTGTCTGTATGGCTGTGTTGATGTTTGTCCGTGTATGTCAATATGTTTGTTTGTATGTTTTCAGTATGTCTGAATAATATCAACCAGAATGATGTCTGTATGTTTGGCATTATGTCTGTCTAAATGTCTCTATGTCTATCAGAATGTTTGTTAGGTATGTCAATGTCTATCTGTCTATTTTTCTGTAAGTTTGTCAGTATGTCTGTCTACCTGTCTTTATGTCTATCAGATTGAGTCTGTCTTTATGTCTATCAGATTGAGTCTGTCCGTATGTCTGTCTGTTCTCAGTAAGTTTGTCATCATGTCTGTCAGTATGTCTGTCTACTTGTCTATATCTATCAGATTGTGTCTGTCCATATCATATGTCTGTCTACCTGTCTTTATATCTATCAGAATGTTTTTTTTCCGTATGTCTGTCTGTATGTTCATAAGCATACCGGTTTTAATTTCTACAGAATTCCAATGAACTATTAAGCCATACCTTAGGACTATCTCTTGGCATGAGTTTAGGCATATTGATCACAGTTGAAGTTAGGGGCTTGTTTCCCTGTCCAGCTGGCTGCTGCTTGGGAGCCAGGCTAGGTAGGGTTGACATGGCCTGCTGTTGCTGCTGTAGGGTTAGGACATTATGATTGGGGGTAATTTGACTACCGCTTGACCTTAACATATGTATTTTAAATATTTTTTTTCATATTTAAACACAAAATATATTTCAACTTTGTCAGCTTTAGTTCAGCTCTTTGGTCAAGCTAGACTAGGTATTCTTTAGAAATTTCAAAAAACATCTGGGATAATAATCATAATTCAATTGTCTAATAAAATTAAGACGTTCCATATCCTACCACAATAAAAAGGAAGGTCTTTTGATTTGTCCATTAACATTAGGTACGCTTAAAACTGTACAGAAAAAGAACCGATCGGATTCTCCATTCTAATGAAGCTCTCATGCTCAAAGTATATTTTAGATTGAAGTCTTGTGCTAGTACTAGGCTATTTTTAAGCTTCTCCTTTTAATACTTTAGTAACATTAAAAGTGAATGGATGATCATAATTTAACGAAACGAAAAAGATAAAGAAAAGGCATAAAAATCACAATTAATCATCAGGTCACTAGGTAACGATAGAAATGACCTTTAACACTTTAATATAATTCCCGCAGTTTACCTGGGACTAAGTGTGGAGGAGGTTGGCTTGACATCTGCACTGGTTGTTGTACTGGTGGCTGCGGCGGCTGCCCGCAGACTCAGCAGGGCCGCGGAGGTCAACAAAGAGGCAGAATCTCGCGGACCCAAAGACACTAAGTTGTTAAAACCTTAAAATCTAGCATTATGTAAAGTTACAGAAAGAAAAATAATACACCTTCAAGTAATATTTATACTTTATAGATATCACTGGCCAAATGTAATCTAAAAACTAGTGGCTTAACTCTTATCTTACATCTAAGGGCTCTAATTGCGTAGAGGGGGCAAGAACTAAAATAGCCTAAAACCACTTTGGGAGCTATCATATGCTTCTTTTAAGTGGAGAATTCAATGGCTAGATGGTTCAAGATATCTTAACAGACAGACAAAAAACCCTTACCCCTTACATAATAGGAAATAACTTTTGATTAATCAAGAAAGGAAATTTTCTAGACTCAAGAAAAGTTGAAGGCAATACAAGTGACATTGTAATCTACAGAAACTTTGTGTATCATCATTGGGGATTTACATCAATTTATCAGCCATTGTCTTACAATATTAAAAATTTTAAGGTTTTTTCCTGTTTGTTGGTGAATAGGTGATTGTTGTAATCTTTTCGGAGCTGATAAAACCTTTAAAAAACAAGATTAGTTGTCATAAAATCATAAGACTACCTATAGAACAGAATACTTATTTATCTCATCGTATTATAGACAGCTTTCCGCAGATATTGAAATGAAAAACTGTTTTAATTTTATGATTTTTATTTTAATACTTTTGGAAAACTGTCAGTAATACGATGTTATACATGATTTTTCAGTATGGTTGAAAACCTATTAAAACGCTTAGAGACTTAACTAAACGCACCAACCATCGAAAATCAATTAAAGCCCCGAAAGTTGTTAAGACACTAATAATAAACTTTATTATAAAACTTTGGGGACTAGTATAATAAACAGCCTAAAGTCCCCTCCCTACATGCCTAGAACCGTAGACAGACGTACAAACATATGTACATATTACCTGTTATTTGAATAGCTGCGCTACAAATGATAAAGAGGACAATGGATATAGAATATATACATGCATATTGCATATTATGACAGGGGAAAACTTGTCACAATTTAGTGGGCTTTTATGGACCTCATTTACTGGTCAGTATCGTCATTTAAGCCAGCTGCGAGCACCACTTTATCAGAGTACATTAAATTCTGGTGCAACATCCATGTAATGATATATAAATTGATTCTTTTAGAGTAGTCGCGCTACAAATGATGCCATAACATGACAAACCTTTCTATGGAGAGGTCTGGGGGGCAGTGTCTCTGCTTTTGAGGGGGAGGTGATGGCAGATTTTAGCAGGGGCACCAGCCGTCCACTTGACGTCGGGGACAGCTAAATAAATTTTTTTTAAATATTTTATTTAAGAGGGGGAAGATTAGGTATGCTTTTAATGATTTTTTTGCCATTTCTAGCAGAATGAGGCCATTATTACCCCTAATCTATAGACGTCCAAGGATGGAGTAATGGGGTGTTTACCCTCCTCAAACATTAAAACCCCTCATCTTACCCCCTCAATTTTTAAAAATACATTACATACCCTCCCTCAAACCTTTGAAACCTATCGTTTTACTATCTTTTAAATAAAAAGCTTGAACGTCCCTGCCCTAATTCATCACCAAAGTTTGAAGTAATAAGAAAAATATGACCAAAAAAACGTAAAAAGCTGCTTGGTACTTAACTAAAGGGATAAAAATTTATATTCCCAAGCACCTGTAAAAAAAGTTAGAACTTTTCAGCCCTATAGAAGCCTGGGTGTGTATGGTTAACAATCATTACGACATGACAAATATGATATTTTATGCTAGGAGCTTTTACGTTATTAGAGGCCGTTGCAATCTTTTATTTCAAGAAAATTAAGTCAGATTATTAGAATGTGAATAGTATCTTACCAAGCTACCAAGAGACGTTGGATTTCTTTTATTATTGCTCAGGTCTAAGGCACCAATATTAGATCTGTCTGTGTAACCAATAACTTCAATATCATCACTAATAGAGTCTCTACCACCTAAAGTGAATATTTATAAAGACATGGATGACAACATTCAAGGCACCAATATTAGATCTGACGGTGTAGCCAATAACTTCAATATCATCACTAATAGAGTCTCTACCACCTAAAGTGAATATTTATAAAGACATGGATGACAATATCCAAAGCACCAATATTAGATCTGTCGGTGTAGCCAATAACTTCAATATCTTCACTAATAGAGTCTCTACCACCTAAAGTAAATATTTATAACATGAATGACAATATCCAAAGCACCAATATTAGATCTGTCGGTGTAACCAATAACTTCAATATCATAATAGAATCTCTACCACCTATATAGAGAATATTTATAAAAACATGGATGACAACATCTAAGGCACCAATATTAGATCTGTCGGTGTAGCCAATAACTTCAATATCATCACTAATAGAGTCTCTACCACCTAAAGTAAATATTTATAACATGAATGACAATATCCAAAGCACCAATATTAGATCTGTCGGTGTAACCAATAACTTCAATATCATAATAGAATCTCTACCACCTATAAAGAATATTTATAAAAACATGAATGACAACATCTAAGGCACCAATATTAGATCTGTCGGTGTAGCCAATAATTTCAATATCATAATAGAATCTCTACCACCTATATAGAGAATATTTATAAAAACATGGATGACAACATCTAAGGCACCAATATTAGATCTGTCGGTGTAGCCAATAACTTCAATATCATCACTAATAGAGTCTCTACCACCTAAAGTGAATATTTATAAAAACATGGATGACAACATCTAAGGCACCAATATAAGATTGTCGGTGTAGCCAATAACTTCAATATTATCACTAATAGAGTCTCTACCACCTATAAAAAATATTTATAAAAACAAGGCTGGCAATATCCAAGGCATCAATAATAGATCTGTCTGTGTAACCAAGTGAATATTCATAAAAAAAATAAGTTTTCATAAATATTTTTGCCTTTTTGAAAGGAGAAAAAGAATACTGTCCTTTCATTGACAAACAGTCCATATATAAAAACGTATAGAAATAAACCGTCCACTTGCAATTTTTTAAAGGAGAAAAAGTAAAAATCAGTTTTTATTGAAAAGATACCTACTTTTTCCCTTTGAAGTTTTCTCTTAGGAAGGTTGAGGTACAATTCCCTTAAATAATAGTAAACTTACTCTATTCTATGAAAGCTTCGCTGTCAAGGAGAACCATACCAGCGGTCAGAGATATCCTAAGCTATGCGCACACATAGACAGAAAAACATCCTGATACTTTTTTATAAGGTTGGCCAGAAAACGGTCAGATTCTCAGGTCCATTTAATGAACTGTACATACCTGATAACATTCTATTCTGTAGAGAATCATTTTCACTTACATTACCAGAGCCCTGGCACAGAACTTGCATTCAATAATAGTTTTCTTCAGGGAGGGAGGGAGGGGACATTGGACTGTAATTTATACTGGTACCCAAAGCTTTATGAAGATACTTTTTTATGTAATTTTTAAAAATATTGGAATTATATCTTTATTGATTGGTTTTAACTTTATAACCACTAGGTAATTGTAATTTTGTTTATCATCAATTTTCCATCCATTGTCTTATCCCTACATATCCCTGGGCCAAAAAAGATGCAAGTTTTCCTGAAAACTGTCAGGATCACTGCCCCCACTACTTCCTGAGTCAGATAACATTCTCTTGTTTGACCTGAAAATAAAACATGTGTTAGTTTTTGAGTAAGTTTTTAAGTTAGTTTTTTTTGGGTTATCAAAATGGGGGGTATGTTTTACTCTACTTGGAATAAGGTCTTCAAGAGAGGGGGGGGGGGGGCCCGGGGGGGTAGGAAAGAGGTGATGCCCCTCTCCCAAAAAAAATGAAACGTATGGACGTATTTGTCTTTAAGGAATCCTTTTTTATAAGAGAAGAAAAAATTGACAAATAAAATATTAATTTCCGCCAAAGAATAAAATATATTACAATGAATGCATTTTACCTCTTAACATTATAAACTAATTTCTGCAATTGGTAGCTATAAATTGTTGGGGTTATGGGATGGGGGTAAAGTTTGGGGAAAATCCACAGAATAGAAAATGGAATTAAAACAAAAATAATAAGGTAAGAGTTTTATTTACACAATAATATCTTTTAAGGGGAAGACCTTCTACCTATCATTTTTTTTATTGGGGTGGGTGAATGTGATACCAATGATTGTTTGTTGACATACCTATCATTAGTAGTAATGAGTTGATCAAAAACACCAGTGTCAAAATTTCCAACTTTCCTGCAAAAATTAATCTATACTGTAAAAATGATAAAACAACTTTTTTGTAGCAAAGCTACTTTACAAGTAGTAAAATGTGGGTAAATGTAGAAATTAATATACATCCAAGTATTTTAATTATCTAAACTTTATCTTATACCTACTGTTTTAATTTAAATGATCTATAAAGTTCTATGTTAAAACTGTTAGAAACTGAAACAGCTGCTTATTAATTCACGTTTTGGCGGCTTATCAGAATGATATAACAAGCAGCTACAGCTGACGAGCCTCCACTAAATGTTTTAAAATAAGAAAACAAGATGCATAAAATTAAGATAAAAATTTAAAACGACCTTTGAACTGGAGATAATAATAAATAGATTTGTCTAAAAGTAGAGCAGTAGTGCGTCTCCCTAAAAGTGCCTATAGAGCACCGACCCCCCCCCCCCTGTTTTTCCTAACCCCTGCATGAGTACCTAACCCTGCAGTACCCAAAAAGCATAACCTAACCTGACTTACACTAAGCAAAAACCATTAATCAATACTTTAAATGTTTCAGTAAAATATGATTAATTATAATGATATTGATAGGTTTTAAAATAAAAAATGAAGTTTCTAACGGACTTTTAAGGAACACAGAAATATGTAATTTATGATGTGTGACGTTAACATTTGTTAGTTTGCATAAATCATAAGACTGTACCTAATAAAATACAAAGCAATCCTAATAGAATTTAGGCCAAAATGAAATTCACAGTGACCTGTTCTTTTTAAAAAAATTTTGTTAGGTTTTTGTTGTTGTCATTTGCAGGGAGGGAGAGGACATTGGACTGTAAATTACACACTAACCAAATTAATTCGGTGGTGACAAACTATTAATGTACAATCAATTAGTCTTCACAAGGGAAAATTTGTTTATCATAATTGGAGATGAATTAAATAAATCGTCAATTGTTTTATCCTTTAAGGTCTTATTTTTAAACTAGCGGATACGCCCCTAGAGGCCCCTAAGGCCAATTAAAGGGGGGGAGGGGAGTGGAAAAGTCGACCCTCCAACAACATTGTTAAATTTTTTTAGGAGTAGAAGGGTTAATCTTTTTTTCAGGGGCGATTGGTGTTACCCTCCCCAAAAATATTTATAGGCCTTCCCAGGACCTAAACGAAGCTACACTGTAAAGGAGAACTATACCAATTCAACGGTTAGCCAGATAATTCGGTACAAACAGACAGACAAACTCATAGAAATCCTGTTACTTTTTTATAAGGATTAGTGGTATGTAAAAGCTTAGTACTAACCTTGGGCCTCTTCTCAGAGGTTTGTTTGTCTGTCTGTTCATCTCTGCTCCTATTAGCTCCTCCAGATTGGTTTCCCTCAAATATTTGGACTCCCTAAAACATGCAAGGACAGTTAGGCATACAATCGTAGCATTGTATTTAAATAAACAAGGACAACGTCCATTAAAGAGAAGCTCTAAAATCAAAATATTAATTTGCTAGTCTCATTAAAACTGTAGATACATTTGTTGCATTTAATGATAAGAGGGATGCCTCTGTTATATTATTGTACCTTATCGTCCAAAAATATGATGAAAAGGATAATTATATTATACAAAAAGTTGTTGTCAAAAAAGTGAAAATCAGCATGATTTACAAGGACGAACGGACTTTCTGGTAACGATTATAGAGTAGCTACGCTTTATAAATTGTACCTAACTGCTACAGGAATCGCGTCTTTATTAACTAAAAGAGCTAGCCGTTACAAACGAACGGGCGTACCGACCCTAATTATAGGAAAGCTTTGATAAATTTCCAGGGACCATTAGGCATAAGACATTGTACTACAAGGGAAAGGTAGGTTTCGGGTAAAATCCGTAAAGGTTATGTTATTAAGACAGTAGTAGAACGATAAAAATTTATGTTAACTTTAAAAAAAAAATTGTCTATAGTTCTTTTCAATAAGAAATACACATATTTAGTGAATATTATCGTTCTACTACTATTTTTAAGCCTTAAAAAAAACACACACCGTTACATATTTTACCCGAAACTTACCTCTCCCTTTATGTACAGCTTAATTATAATAAACAAAACTAATCCTACTGTAAATTGAGATTATTGGTGGAAAAGTTTGGACACTGCTAGTTTGCACAATGCTCCTTACCTTGCCGTATCAAACTATTTCTTAAGGTTTTAAATAAACAAATCAATTCTATCATACATAAATATCATTAAGCAAATCAAACATATTAATTTCATTAAAACAGACAGACGGATATGTCAATGTTATAGAGTAGCTTTTATTACGTCATCAAATTGTAAAAGACTTTTTTTACAACATTAAAAAACTAAGCATTAAATGTCTAGTATATAAAATTCATATCAGGGATCGAAAGGGATAGGATAATGGCCGATAAAATTACCGCTTAAGTAGATTACAATGATTGGTTAAAACGTTTGGACTGGACACTCAACGTAATAAGGCAACCAATCAAAATTCAAGTTTCCAAAGTTAGGCCAATAAAAAGAAAAACGTTATTATAAAACTTTTGTAAAACATCATTATATCCTCTTCCTCCCTGATATATATTCAATTTATTTTATAATTAGGCTTACCGTATTCTAAACATGTTTTTATTTATTCAATACACCACTTTAACACAATTAAACAAAACTCTTAAAAGCACAAGCTAAGACTGCTTACTAAATACATTTTTATAGTAGTATACATGTATATAGAATTTTAAAACAGGTTTTAAAAAATTCAGTCAATTAAACAATACTATTGCCAGAATTTATTTTTCACTACTCGACTTTTTTTTATTTAACTATACATAGGGTTAAATATACATTTATATTAATTTTAAAAATTTAAATATATATCACCCCCCCCCCTTAATCATTTTTTCTTTCTTAAAGTGTACACAATTTTGGTGAATCAAGACAAAATAACTTAACCAAAACGATAGCATTATCCATATTTTGAAAGCGGAGCGCTCCCCCTTCCCACTTCTCAGATAATTTGTCAAAATTTACAGTTTGAGAGATAGGACAATGAATGTAAAATGACATATTCCTTTATGAAAATAGCCTATTTAGGGGGGGGGGGATTTGATCTTTAATGGTGTTTTAGAAGAATTTGCCAAAATAATGGCAGAACGAAAAACCATAAGAAATGGACCGGGGTGTGGTGAGTAAAAAGAGAGAGGGGGGTAGGTGGGTTGCTAGGTTGGGTGGGGGGTTAAAAGGGGGATGTGTGCTGGAGGGGGGGGGGGGGTTAAGGGGGCAGATGTGTGATGGAAGTAGGGCGGAGGTGGGGGTCCAAGATTACATAACCCACGATTGTGCAAATTTCTTGTTTGCAAAAATTAAAGATTGCGTCACTTCACCAGTCAGGGATAAGGGGATAAGACAATTGGAGACAAAACAAACTTCCCCCAATTAATGACAGTCTTCGATTGCTTGTATATTCTGTCGGGAAGATTAGAATAAAGATTTCATTTAAATCCCCTTGTCCCCTCCCCTCCTTTCCTGATTAATATAGCAATGAAGAACTATTATATTTGCATATATTAAAGTAATAGTATTGTTTTTGTTGCACAACTACTCTATGACACACGATGTCAGTCCGTCCATCCGTTTGAGGTTGTAAAGAACTAGAAAGCTTCCTCTATTACCTCTGTATAAGAATTTATCATCACCACACCTCTTCCGCGTGCTCATTTAAAAACGTAAGAATAAATACTTTTATTTTGAATATTATAATTCCATGCGGACCAAGAGGTCCATTAAAGGAATACCATTTTGTCTCTGGAATCAAGTGTCCGTTGAGAAACATTTAAACTTTTAAAGCTTTCTTAGCTTTTATACAAGAATTTTTTAAAAAGTTTCTTATACTTTATAAAAGTAACAGGGTGTCTATCTGTGTGAACCAATGGATCGAGGGACAATTATGGTTCTCCTTTCCAGTTTAGCTTCTAATAGTTTCCTGGGAAGGTTTATATCTATTTTGGGGGAAGGGTTCCACGGTCCACCAAAGAACAATCGCCACTATAAGAAATGCCTCCTCCCCCTAATTTATACTGGGTGGAGTGTCAAACTCGACCCCCCTCCCCACATCAAGTGCCTCTAACCGCTAGTATATATACTTAAGAAGAACACACAACCAAATACTTTAAAATCATCTAAAAGTTTACAATGACTTTATAGATTTTTCAACAAGAGAAAACATTTTACTACAGTAGAAATCCGGTTATTGGGATGACAGTCATATTCAGTGTCCAATTTTATACAGTACATCTTCTGTATGCATATGTAGTATGTACAGGTTCTTTAAGTATTTTTTCTTGTGTTTTAAAAAGGCTTATATATTAAACTAAACTTTACAAAATTTAAGAATTAGTATTTTTGTAGTAATGTAGCCCATGTTAGCTGGCGTATATTTTCGGACTACTAAGTATTTGTCACCGTTATTACTATACAAAACATCTTAAACATCAAGACCAATCCTTTTTATTAGAGAAGCTATTACAAATACCATACCTTTGTGGGCCTCTAGGGAAACTTGAAGAGGGGAGAAGGGAGGGGAGAGGGGTCATCCTTACACTTTCAATTTAAGTTTTAAATAAATCTTAAAAAGATATAATGATTAAAGGCATTTAACATACCTAGTCATTTATCATACGTTAGACTATAATACATCATATTTATAATTATCCTTTATAATACAAAGTAGCATCATGTCTCTTCGTCTGTCTGTCTGAAGCTTAAGATCTCGATATAAGCTGAACCAATTGGGCTCTACTTTCAAGGAAATATAACTACTGATCCTGCGGTGGTTTTAAACTATTTTCTTGAGGAGTGGGGTGGTGGGACATCTTCAACACCCAAACAAAATGTTAATAACTTAATATTAAAGCTACTATATGAATCCAAATTAATGCAGAGGTTTGGTGTTCGTTTTTATTATACCAAATAAAAAATACATCAATTGAATTTTACATAACCGTTGCCATCGAATTTAAACATAATTTATGAAAAATAACTACAAAATGAAGGTTCAAATCAAATGTTTTCCTACCTTATCAGCTGATCGTTGGTGACGTCAGATTTCTCCGCCGTGGAGTCTGCAATTTCAGAGATTTTTTGACAGTAAACCAGACAGTCACATTGTCCGTCTCCACGCCTTAAAAATATTTAAGTTAAAATCTTTAAAATCAAGAAATAAGGGGGGGGGGGAAGTTTTGACACATTTGCGTAAACAGGGAGTATAGGCTTTATCTTTGGACTGAGAGGATAGGTTATTAGGGATAAAATCATTCTTATATGATGAATTTTCCCAAGTTTTAAGATTTTTTGGATAGGCCTCCAGGTTCCGGAGCTCCAGGCCTCCAGGTCCTCTCTGTACAGGTAAAAATTAAAAAAATAATTTTTTTTTTGAAGAGTTAGAAGTCAACCTATGAAACAAAATATGCATATTTTTGAATGTTATTCACATATTTGAAGAAAAAAACGCATATTTTGTTTCATAAGTTGACTTCTAACTCTTCAAAAAATTTTTTTTGGATCAAGTCAAGCTGAATGTGCCAATGGCAACAAGTAAAATAGAGCGTGCCAATATTCCCCCTAGTCAAGTAGAGTATGCCAATATTCCCCCAAGTAAAACATAGTATGCCAATATTTCATCAAGTAAAGCATAATATGCCAATAGTTTAGCAAACAAAGCAGCATGACAAAAAAATAAAAAAAAAGATGAATTTAACATATTTTCCGATTTATGTTATGATAATTCAACCTACAAATTTACTACTTTATATACATAAAATATATAAACTAGCAGTTGCGTCCCTAGCATCTAGGAGCTCTCTATAGTAGTAGAAAAGTTACGAAAATTAGCCTAAAACCATTAAAATTTCAAATTAAAAGATCTCACTAATCAATGGACTGTAATGGTTCTTCTTTCAATGAAGCTTGTTATTGGTCCTTAAAAATACCATGATTTTGTTACAATAGTTTTTCTTTTTAAAACTTAAATGTAAAGGATATTTTCAGCTATCTCCTTCCCTCAAATGCCCCTAGAGACATCGAGGAGGGGGGGGGGGGGGGCGGGGGTGGAGCCGCTAGTATATATACATAAATTATTTCAAAATTTTAGAAAAAGCATATCTTGACAAGTGAAGCAGAGTATGCCAATATTACGCCAAGTAAAGCAGAGTGTGCCAATATTCCTCCTAGTCAAGTAGAGTATGCCAATATTCCCCCAAGTCAAGTAGCGTGTGCCAAAACTGGCTATTGGCATACTCAGCTTGACTTGATCCAATTTTTTTTTCATTTTTACCTGTACAGAGAGGACCTGGAGGCCTGGAGCTCCGGAACCTGGAGGCCTATCCAAAAAATCTTAAAACTTGGGAAAATTCATCATATAAGAATGATTTTATCCCTAATAACCTATACTCTCAGTCCAAAGATAAAGCCTATACTCCCTGTTTACGCAAATGTGTCAAAACTTCCCCCCCCCCCTTAAGTCTATACATACTACGTAGTTAGGTATGAGATTTATTATTACTTGGATCTTGCACAAGATTATTATGTATTCTAAAAAATTGATACTCGCAGCTGGCTAAATTAATGATACCTCCCATCATCACTCCCTTTACCCCATCATCTTCCCTCCAACTAGATGAACGAACTGACCTAAATTGACGACAAATATTCCCCTGTCAATATATCCACGTATTTCCTATATCCTTTCCTACAATCATCTTCAAAAGAGTGAGTATCAAGAATTAATAAACAAACAAATTGCATTATCATCAAATGCTTTGCATAGGTCTAAGCACATCGAATTTAGGGATAAATAAAGTAAGTCTAGTTCCAAATTTTCTTGATAAGACAGATAGAAACAATCCGTTCACATGGCAGTCATTGTTATATTTCATTACTTTAAAAAATTTCACTCGTATTATTTGAATAAAATATAAGTAACTAAATATAAACACAAATTTCGTCTGAATCCCTTTATAAATTTGACGGATTTTTGTTCTATATGACCATCTAGGGTAATAAACATATATATGTTTATTTTAAACTTCACTTTTGTGAAACTAACCCTTGAACTTACTTGATAGCATCTTGAGCATTTTGCCAAGCTTGAGTTAGAAGATTTTTTGCTTTTTCCAGCCAGTCTATTCGCTGGTGTAAGAGAACACCATGGCGTTCCAATAAGAGCCGAGTCTTTTCCAGTGTCTCCTGAAAACAAAGATGAGGAATCAGGATATCCAATATAGCGAAGCTTGACAAATAAGACGGACAAGCAGAAATAGAGTTATGTGTAGCTGTGTTTAGTACCCTAGGAAAATGGGGATAGATGTCACCGCTTTTGGACTACCTATTCTATTGAAGTCATAGTATAGAGAAAGAGAAAGGGAAGAGGGAAAGAAAACCCCTACAAAAGAAATGGGGTATAGGATATTTCCTGACGTCAATAGAATGGGTAGGCCAAAAGCAGTGACATATATCCCATTTTGCTAGGGCACTATAGAAACCAACAGTTATTAGTATTTACATAAAAGTCCAACAAAAATTCTGTATAAAAAACCCGAATTTTTAATTTAATTGTTCTTAATAATAAATACCTACCTATCATTCATATGCTTACATTATCACATGTGATTATGGGAAATTGGGAATGCTTCGCTTATGATATATTATTTTGCCTTATCGACCCGGAAATCAACATTTAAAAAAATCATTGTCTTATCCTTGCGATCCATGGGAACTATTATCTTAAAGGCTACTAAAAAGTATATTACGAGATGATTAAACTAAAAGGAGCCTTTTTCTGGATGTTTACCTGTTTTATCCTTCTTTTTAGCCTGCAACGTTTGCTGGCTTCATTGTTTCTCATTCGCATTCGTTGGTAGTAATTCACACTCTTCTCAACCAAGCCCCTGAATATATATTTTGTTACTAGACTGTTAAACTGACACTAATAAATAATGGTTATTTGTCACATCGTATTAGAGGCAGCTTTTCGCAGATATTGAAATGAAAAATTATAAAATTAAAATCAGTTTTGATTGCCCCGAGAGGCCGAAGCCCTGGGCTGTATTAATTTCATCCCTATGATTATTCCATTATTTGTGGAAAATAATCTGTAATACGATACTATCATGCTATACATCATGATTTTAAGTATGGCTGGGAACCGGTTCTAATCCAGCCGATATTAATCGTTTGCTATGCCAACACCTACTGGAAAGAGAATCATAAAATATATTCAAATAAAAAAAAATGAAAATTTTATAACGGCTTTATCTATGTTTTATCAGTTTGACTTTAGTAATGTGTTTAATATTTAAAACGACTTTAATATATCAATTCAGTTATTTTTTCAATATCAATTTACTTTGACATATGTGTATAAAGTCAGGGGTTTTAAGGGATAAGACAATTTGAATGATAAATTTATATACAACCCAAATTAGGATAAACAAAATTACCCCTAAGATTACCCCTAATTAATATCTTATAAATGTCTTCATACTTTTGAAGCCAAAGAATTTTCTTAAATCTCTGGGGACTAGTATAATTTACAGTCTAATGTCCACTTCTTCCTTGGTGTAAAATAGCTAGACGATAATAAATTCTAAATTATTCGACATTAAAGTTTAATTCTTATAAAATCTAGAATAAGCTTGAAAAGTCTAGATTTTTAGATATAGAAAATAATTAAAAATAAGAAATTTTTGTTAATTGTAAACACTTATGTATGTATATAAAAAAAATTCAGGAAAATGTAGAAGATAAATATGAAGGAGAAAGAGCTGAGTTAAAGATTAATCATTCTCCTCAGATAATTAAAATATGCATTAGGTATAGAAAACACACTTTGGCCATCCCGCAACATAATAGTTGAAAACCACCACAGGACCAGAATCGATATTCCCTGAAGAGTAGAGCTAAATCGGTTAACAAGATCTTAAGCTTCAGAAACTGTCATAAATCTACTTTGTATTATAGATGATAACCAAGACTGTTAAAGCTTTTATGTAGGGTCCAAAGGTGTTTAGGGGTCTTACTTGGCCTAAATTCAAACTTAGTGCAGATAGGTTTTGACCGTCGCGTCTGTCTGTCTGAAGCGTTTAAGGTTCCGTGATTAGTATTTTTATTTTCAGTTTAACGTTACATTTTTATCCAAACTGTTACCTACTTATAAATAATATCTCGGGGGCAAGGTGACGCTACGGGCACATCCAAGCTGGTGATTTTTGTTAACTTTGAATGCTGCGCTACTTATAGACATAACTGTTCTTTGATACAGACACACATACAAACATCCAGGTACTTTGCATATAGGGAGACTGGTATACCTTTGATAAGTTTTAGAGTAAGCAATTCTACCACTTGAAGAACCCTAAAAAAAATCACTTGTTAACTAACTTAGCCCTAAAAGATAAATCGGACCCTATTAGATCATGAATGGGTGGAAACGTCCAACACTTCAAGCATAGCTCCTATTAAAGTTACAGGTCTAAAAATATCTATATGGCTTCCTTTGTTCATATTTTCAGATTTAAAAATTGTTATGCCTTCTTTTGCTTTCTTAACCCCTTTATTTAGCATCCGTAGTTTTAACTTAACTTGGGTAAAGAAATTGAACGAAAAATTAGTACATAAGAAAAAATGATAAACAAAATTAACCCTTCTGTAAATTAAAATCATTAGGTAATGATTGAAAAGTTAGGACAGGAGTTTAGAATCAAAGAACCAATTTAAAAACAAATAAGATACACCAATAAAACTTGGGACCTCCGTGTAAATTACAGTCCACTGACCCCTCCCTCCCTGTATCTATTTAACTTGAACTATTTTACCTGAGAGCAGTTATCAAAATCATCCTGTGAAAAACTGATGGAATCGTCATCCATCATTTCACCCTCTATCTCCTCGCCTTCGTTGGACAAATTCAAGTTGATACATTTGGTTGAAAAGTTTGAACACTGCTAGTTTAACAAGCCATTCTAGATGTACTAAAATTACCAACAGTTTTTAGATAAACGAATGAGAAAACGTCTTTTAAAGAACTTTGGGTACTAATATAATTTGAAATTATAGATGATGTTTTAAATATACAAAACACCGAGTTTTACGGAAAATCTGCTTATGTCCGGTGGCCCTTTTTAATAAGGGGGAAAGGAAAATAAAAAATAATCTTTGAACTTTTTGTTTAATATACCTAGGTAAATAAGAGACGGACAAGACATACCAAAATATTTGAAAAACTTGACGAGTAGCTTTACTACAATTAAGGTTTGTCCGGTTGAATTATCCTGTTCCTTCAACGTCCATGGTCATGTGGAAGAGTGGTTGACTCCCGTCATGTTCGTCTTCATCATACTTGTCTAAATATAATTCAGTAATTGAAATTCAAATGGTTGAAATCGGTACTAGACTACAAGTCTAATTTCAGTCCTTTAGGTATTTTTGAATTTTTATAAAGTGAAGCTTTTCTAAAATTAGGGTCGTTCCGTCCGTCCGTAAGTCACGGACAGTTAGCTCTTATAGTCTAAACAGGTTTGAATTGTCGTATTGATTGCAACTTTGCATGGTGATTCCTGAAGTAATTTAGAAAGCGTAGCAACTCTGTAATCGTTACCAGAATGTCCGTACATCCATTTTAAACATGTTGATTTTTAACTTTTATAACAACTAAGTTTTGTGAGATAAACATAAAATTATCCGATTGTTCTGATTTTTTGGAATACTGATTCTTATAACAACAAATCACAATATTATAAGAGAGGCATCTCTATAATCCAGTCCTAAAAACAACAACCTGTATTCAAGCAGTTTATTAAATAAATTACTTGCAATTTGTTTCGACTTTAATACATTTTATGTTCTGATTATTCCTTTCTGGCACTCTACAAGTGTTAATGTTCGTTTGTCCTACCGTTTCAAAGCTTCGCTTTTAATGATGTTGTCATCTTTGTCTTTAATATTCTGGGTGTTTAGGTTTTTTACCCAAAATAGCTCATCATTCTACCCACTGTTGAGCAATATCTAATGAGACAAGGAGACTTAATTAATAATATTAACTTGGATTTTGATATAGTCAAAGTCATGTATCGCATAGCATCGTATAATAAACAGCTTTCCGCGGATATAAAAATGTAGAAAATTGGATATAATACGATGCTGTACATGATTTTTCAGTATTGCTGAGAACCGGTTCTAATCCACCGGATATTAATCGGTTTCAAAGCGATACTGAAAACTAATTTACCAGAATTATTTTGTTCTTCCTGTTGGCCCGCCAACATCAGAAGGCTTTCAACAGCGTTAGCAGCGTCCAAACTGTTTAATTCGCACATTTCATCAAAGTTACCTAGCATGGCAAATATTTCTTTTTGTATTAAACAAAGCGTTCTCGTGTATGGGGATATAATTGCATGTGGTCGCCGATTGTTGAAATTTAAACGATTTCAATAACAATAAAATTTGAAATGTGCATTCCTTGCAGCCCTGTTGGACGCCGGAGCTTGAGGTGCTGTCGATGACAACTTGGTCATCAAGGTCGATGACAGGGTTACTGGCTGATTGCTGGACAAGGACATGGAGGTCAGGGGTTCAGATATTGACGTCGTCAGTCTAGTGGTGCATAGAACACTGTAATTGAATGGGTAGGTAGCTATACAGAAGGGTATTTATTCAAAGAAAGAATCATTCAAAAAATTTCGCCTATTATAACTAAATATCAAAGTAACAAAAACTGCTTCAAAACTTTGAAGGCTTGAATTTAATCTTGATTAGGTTGTTGGTATAAACTTTCAATTCTAAATCTTACATCTTAATTTGAATGAACTGAACATCAATTTTTCGTCCATATATTATATCCCTAAAGATCCTTGATTGTTATTTGCTAATCTAAATGGATTGTTGTCGTGATAAAGGATATTTCCATAAAAGTGCTTTAACAAGTCGAGGAAATATACTTAAAGCATAAATTAAAAGAATTAATACCTAATGAATTTAATACCCATACTATTAGGTATAGTTCTATAATATAGAGCAGTAAGGTTGTATGTCAGTAGATTTATATTTAGATAACTACAAAACCGAATGAGTTCTTCATTCAAACGAGGCTTTACATATTGCCCGGGATGGTTTTAAGATTTTTAGTTTTAAGTCTTAGGTTGGTTTTAGGGTTTTCTTTTTTCCCCTGCGCCTAAATGGTAGGGGTTCAGCCACTAGCTTAACTATTAAATATTAATATAACAACTTTAGTTTCTATGCCTGGGAATCAATGTTGGAATGGAAGACTTTGCAGCTACACTGTTGCTTGAAACATCGGTCATAGCAATATTGGAAACAGTCATGGGGTTACCAGCAGCGGTCATGTGGTTACTGGCAGCGGTCATGGAGTTGTTAACTGCGGTCACTGCTGTTATGATTCTCGGTGTTAATGTTGGCATTGAGTTATTTGTTGAAAAAATCCTAGCACAGTGACATTTTTTATTTTAAATACAGTTGTGTTACTAAGTTTTTCTTGAAATTAATTCTTTTCTTATTTTCTTCTGATGGATATGTTTCCAGCGAGTTTTTCATATATTAAATACCTATACCTATTGAATTTTAAAAACTACATATTTCAACTGTTGTTAAACAATGACCGGTTTTCTTGAAATCCTGAGGTTAATCTATGAAAAAACCAAATGACAAAATGGTTTTAAAATTGTAAAATAGCTTAACTACAATATATTGGTAGGTACTTAAATATGAAGTGGGTAATATTATAATATGAAAATTATTTTTCTTTAAACTAACTTAATACCTACCTATTCAATTCCTTCTTATTTTCTTTCAGCAAAAAATAAAACATCGTAGATAAACAAATATTTTGCGAGTCTCATAAAGATGAAAGAAAAAACGTAGATAATATAATGCATTTATCCTCATGTTACAGTTATACACTAACTATTGCACAGATTGAGGGAAATTTTATCATGGTTTTGGGCTATTTTACTACCCTCCATAGCCTAGAATAAAGTGACGCTGACGCTAGTTGAAATAAAAAATATCACTTTGCCTTGGAGGAGCTTTGATAATGATCGGTGGTGGTGAACTTGTCAAATCCAGCCCAACCCTGGATGTAGATACAATTTTAGTGGTGGTTGAACCCACCATCCCAAAAGTTGCCAACGTAAACGGAACTTGGCTATCAGACAGGGTAGTGATTATTCTAGTGGATGCTGAACTCGAAACCTCTGCACCAGAATTAGGCCTTGTACCACAAGTACTGGAAGAATTAACAACACCCACAGGGTTTGAAGATCCAATTGACCCTGCAGGGCTGGAAACAACAAGAAGAGTGGACGAACTATTTGACCCTGCAGGGTTTTGGGAAGAGGCTGGTTGAGTTGTACTTGTGGAAAGAGTTGGGGAACCACCAGATTGACTCAAGGATCGTCTAAATTAATCAAAATAAATAAGACATATTTCACGGGTGGCCGGTGACATTCGACTGTGAATTTCACTGGTACCCAAATTTTTCTATAGTCAATCCCTCTAATTTAGGCTAAAAAACAATTTGTTCTTTTATAGATTAATCTTAATTTAATGGTGAAAGTTAGCAGTGTCAATGTCAATTTTTACCTTCCCCAGTCAACATTTTCATTTAAAATCATTGAATTTTCATCTGTTTTTCTTTCATCTATTCATTTAAAATCATTGCGCCAGAAAAATGACAGTCAGGGATTTTTCAGATTCAACTCCCTTCTAAAATGGCACCGTTTTCAATGATTATAGAAATGAATTTTAAATGACAGTTATTTTTGTGGAGACCTGACTTTTAAATGACAGTCATTTTTGTGGAGAAATGAAATTTACATGCCAGTTCATCATTTTATGGAAATAATATAAGATTTTAAAGTAGCATACTAGGACATGCCACATGTACCTAAGTAATGGCCAAAGATATTACTAACATAAGTATTGTGTTGTAGTAGTTAATGAATTTAGTCGTTTATATGATTCATTCAAATTGTAATTCAAATAAGATTTTTTTATTTTAAATGATTGTTAAAAAGTCATTACATGATCAAAAATATTTCCGTTATATTTTCTTATAACATAATAATTACTATATTTTAATTAAATTTATTTTTACTTAACGTTTTCCACTTTTAAAATTAAAATTTGAGACCTCTAGCGGGATTTTGTTTAACCATGTAATATAGAAAAGGCAGAAGGGCATGAATATTAAATGAAAGGCATTTAGATGAAAAAAGATGACAGGAATGTTTTTTTCATAAAAAAATGAAAATAAATGACCAGCATTTATTTTTCATCTCTTAATGATATGAAGATTCTTGGCATAATTTGGAAAAAGTCAAACATGAAAATTTAATGCCGGGTCATTTTCCGGAAAATTACAAAAATGAAAAATAAATGCTGGTCATTTACTTTTCATTTTTCAATGAAAAAAAACATTCCTGTCATCTCTCTAAATTTTAAATTGTCATTTCATTTTTTCGGAGAAATGCATGACGCATGTTTTTGACTGGGTCAGAAATGAGGAGAATAATATAGTGATAATTTATTCGGATCATGGAAAGAAAACAAAGTCATTCCTAATTAGGACAGAAGTCACTGAAAATTGGTCTAAGGAAGGCTACTTATGTCCTTCATCTAACAAAATCTAACTTAAGGGAGGTGACTTATGTCCTTTGTCTGACAAATTCTTACATTAGGAAGGCTGCTTATGTCCTTCAAGTTGCAAAACTTAGCTTTTCTGTCCTTCACATAGCAAAACCTCACAAAACATAGCATTTCTGTCATTCACATAGCAAATTCTTGCAAAACATAGCATTTATGTCCATCACATAGCAAATTCTTGCAAAACATAGCAAATTCTTGCAAAACATAGCAAATTCTTGCAAAACATAGCAAATTCTTGCAAAACATAGCAAATTCTTGCAAAACATAGCATTTATGTCCTTCACATAGCAAATTCTTGCAAAACATAGCAAATTCTTGCAAAACATAGCATTTATGTCCTTCACATAGCAAATTCTTGCAAAACATAGCAAATTCTTGCAAAACATAGCATTTATGTCCTTCACATAGCAAATTCTTGCAAAACATAGCAAATTCTTGCAAAACATAGCAAATTCTTGCAAAACATAGCATTTATGTCCTTCACATAGCAAATTCTTGCAAAACATAGCAAATTCTTGCAAAACATAGCAAATTCTTGCAAAACATAGCAAATTCTTGCAAAACATAGCATTTCTGTCCTTCACATAGCAAATTCTTGGAAAACTTAGCATTTCTGTCCTTAACATAGCATTTTGGTCCTTCACATAGCAAAATCTCACAAAACATAGGTTTTTCTGACCTTTTTCTACCAGGAGATCAGAACTAAATCAGAACACACATAACAAGAGTTTTACATAATTTAACTCTGCATAAATTATGATAATCCATTATTATTACCCCTCCCCCCCCCCTATTTAAAATTTACCCCTGCATAAATTATGATAATTCTTTATTATTACCCCTCCCCCCCCCCCTATTTAAAATTTACCCCTGCATAAATTATGATAATTTATGCTGAGTTAAATGTACTGTTTGAACTTCTATCTAACAGGATATGAGAACTTAATCAGAACACACATAACAAGAGTGTTTACATAGTACATTAAGATTAACAATTATTCAATTGGCCCCTTTCCAGTCCATCATATGACATGGGAAGGAGGTTGAGGAGCATTTTATGCAGCCTAAATTCTACTATGCTATGCCACTTTTCCTAAAAGGCGTCATAGCTGGCCTCTTTTGTGTCCATCATATGACATGGGAGGTGGTGCCATGTAGGAAAAGTGGCATTGCATTCTTGGGAATTTAGACTGCATAAAATGCTCCTCAACCTCCTTCCCATGTCATATGATGGACTGAAAAGGGGCCAGCTATGACGCCTTTTAGGCCCTAGAATGCAATGCCACTTTTCCTACATGGCACCATAGCTGGCCTCTTTTGTGTCACAACCTCCCAGTTCTCATATCCTGTTAGATAGAAGTTCAAACAGTACATTTAACTCAGCATAAATTATCATAATTTATGCAGGGGTAAATTTTAAATAGGGGGGGGGGAGGGGTAATGATAAAGAATTATCATAATTTATGCAGGGGTAAATTTTAAATAGGGGGGGGGGGAGGGGTAATAATAATGAATTATCATAATTTATGCAGAGTTAAATTATGTAAATTATGTTATGTGTGTTCTGATTTAGTTCTGATCTCCTGGTAGAAAAAGTTCAGAAAAACCTATGTTTTGTGAGATTTTGCTATGTGAAGGACCAAAATGCTATGTTAAGGACATAAATGCTAAGTTTTCCAAGAATTTGCTATGTTTTGCAAGAATTTGCTATGTGAAGGACATAAATGCTATATTTTGCAAGAATTTGCTATGTTTTGCAAGAATTTGCTATGTTTTGCAAGAATTTGCTATGTTTTGCAAGAATTTGCTATGTGAAGGACATAAATGCTATGTTTTGCAAGAATTTGCTATGTTTTGCAAGAATTTGCTATGTGAAGGACATAAATGCTATGTTTTGCAAGAATTTGCTATGATTTGCAAGAATTTGCTATGTTTTGCAAGAATTTGCTATGTGAAGGACATAAATGCTATGTTTTGCAAGAATTTGCTATGTTTTGCAAGAATTTGCTATGTGAAGGACATAAATGCTATGTTTTGCAAGAATTTGCTATGTTTTGCAAGAATTTGCTATGTGAAGGACATAAATGCTATGTTTTGCAAGAATTTGCTATGTTTTGCAAGAATTTGCTATGTGAAGGACATAAATGCTATGTTTTGCAAGAATTTGCTATGATTTGCAAGAATTTGCTATGTTTTGCAAGAATTTGCTATGTGAAGGACATAAATGCTATGTTTTGCAAGAATTTGCTATGTGAAGGACAGATAAACTATTTTATGCAAGATTTTGCTATGTGAAGGACCAAAAAGCTAGGTTTTGTGTGGTGAAGGGAGGCTACTTATGTCCTTTATCTTGCAAAATCTTTGTTAAGGGAGACAAGTTATGCCCTTCATCTAACAAATTCTCACATAAGGGAAGCTACTTATGTCCTTCCTAGGAAGGTGACTTCTGTCCTAATTAAGGAATGACTTTGTTTTCTTTCCATGATCCATTTATTCTTTTGTCATTTTAGATCCCTAGTTATATCAAACCTTACATCATTATATACCTACTTATATTTTGTAAAATTATTATAAAAATATGAAAAAATTTAAAAAACTTACATTACATAAATGATTACATCTTATACTAATTCATACTAATAAAAAAAAAAAATACCTTAAAAGCAAAGTTTTTATTGATTCCGGATGTGTGGATGCAGGAATCGAACCCGGGTCATCCATTTTTAGGGCCAAAAATAACCTGACATAAAAAAAAATAAATTTATATTACGCAACCTTTTTTTTAATTTCACCACATTTTTTACAATTTCACTATTTTTTATTTATTGCGAAAAATATGTTAATTTACTAATTAGGAAATATTACATAAGTATTGCCAAATTGGGCGTAGCAAAAAAAAGTTCATGATTTTTCCATTGTTTCGCAATCAATTTTTGTGGATTTGTTAGTCCGTCCGTCCGTTTTGTTGATTTTTTTAATTTTCAACGTGGTTGCCGAAATTCAAAATAATTTTTTCCTCGTGATTTTTTTCTTACACTGCACTGTAACTAAAAAAATTTTTGTTTGAAATTATAGGAGAAAATAAGTTAATAATATTTTTCTTAAATTTTAGTTGGCTGCGCTGCTTTGAGTGTTTATGCTATGTGGCAATCATAACACCCCTTTTTTGAAGCAACCTCCATCATTCACGCAATCTTTTGTGAAATATCCCACTCCCCTTGGTAACAAGGGCCCCATAGCTTATCAATTGAAAGTCGCATAAAAATAGCAAGATAATTTTTTTTTTAAAATTACCTATGTGCTAGAAAATTATCCCGATCTAAAGCAAAACACAAATCTATTAAGTTTGACAAAAATAAATTGTTGTTTAAAAAAGAAAATTAATTATTGCTATTATGATACGATGCCACTACTAACGTAAAAGTGAAACCTTTCCCCTTTTACTGAAAGAACTCCCCATTCTAGAAATTAAGTAAGGCAATATGGTGAAACTTCCTTCCACTTTTACTTCCCCATAACCCCTTCCTTCTCCAACAGTTACTAGAGTACGAGGGTAAGCTAGAATGGTGAAATCAAGTTTTCTTTAGGCATCGCAATTTTTTCGCTTTTCAATTTTGCTAAAAATGACGTAATTTATTATAACAAATATTAATTCTCTAAGCGCCAGATATGCAATTTCTATAATTAAAAAATGATAAAAAAAATTTATAAAAAAGGTACTCCCTTCTTATTCAATAATTTGGAAAAAATCCGGAAAATTTTGTAATTGGTGGATTTTTAAATTGAAGCTGCGTTTTTATTGGTCACTATTTTTATTTTTAAAAAGTTACTTTGTACTTTAAAGCTTAAAATGCACATTTCTAGCAAAATAAGTTAAAATCTTGTCTTGTATTAAAAAGGTCATTTTTTATAACAAATTAATTTTTAATTTGATGAACCTCATTTCCTTACGTAATAATTAGTTGAAGACGACTTTTAATTGTTATTGAGCGCATAAATGCCGCGTAACATTATGAGAGTATATTGTTATGCCAAGTTGAAGTAAGCTTAGTATGAAAACAAAAGTTATTATTAATAATAATTTAAACATTTCATCAGAGAGAAATAGATGGAGAGAACATAGGTCTGTAAATTATAATATGTATCCAAAGTTTTATAAACACGTCATATCAATCGTTGGCTTTTAAACTGGGTATATAGCTACTTTTTAATAAATATATAACTAGCTAGCTTGATTGGTTGAAGTTACAGAAGGCTTAAGCGGGGATGTTGAAAAAACTATCGTCCATTGCATTATCCTTGAAGATATTTAAAGATTTATATTAATTGTTTTGCTTTTTTTAGAAAAATGACTGATAAAAGTAGTGAAATAATTGCATTGAATGTTGGGGGTGTCAGGTTTGAAACAACTCGCCAAACATTGACAAAGTATGGAAATTCTGTCCTGGGAAGAATGTTTGCGGGGACCACCACCCTCCCCCCTGCAATGGTGCTCAAGGGAGGGGAATATTTTATTGACAGAAATCCTGATAGATTTAGGGTAAGTTGTTCTTAATTTATGTGTTTTTTATCGGCAATTGGGTTAAAATAGAGAGGGAGGGATGGTGCCGACCCACAACCAGCTTTAGTTTTAGTTTTGTGATATTTCTCTTGTCCTTTGTCATGTGTAGTTTTGATACTTCATAAACCCTTTTAGGACCAATATAGCACTTCCTCTAGCTGATATAACTATCAAAGTTCTCTTAAATTACCCAACATTACTAGGTATCACATATTGATTTAGGTAATTTTGGATTATCTCCGAGATGGGGAGCTCTGCGTGGATACCAGCAATAAAGATGCCCTGACTGGCCTGTTGCTTGATGCTAGATTTTTCCAGCTGGCAGATTTAGAAATCAAGGAAAACAACTGTTAAATTAATTTTTCAGAAAATCACCTATGCTTTGTCATGTCATGTCATGTTTTGAAGCAATGTACTTCTCTCACCAATAATGATAAACATATCATGTCCTTGTGTAGATTAAAATTATTTGGGGAAATGTTCTACTGTTACTCTTTATATACATTGCACAACCGCATAAATAATAGGCAGTTTTATCTTCTGTCAAATTTTCTCCTTATCCCAGCAAAAATTTATCCTATTCTGAAATATAAATTATAAATATCAACTTGAACTGTTGTTGTGTGAAGGTTGCTGATAGCATCGTTCGAGCCAAAGGGGAGGAGACATTACGTATCAAGCGCATTGCTGAGGAGGTAGCCAACTGTTTGCAAATGAAAAACACCGCCTCGAATCTCGTGAAGATTAATGTTTCTGGAAGAATATTTCAGACGGAGAAGGCAACCCTGTGCAAAGGCACGAACTCGATTTTGGCTGATATGGTTGAGGTAACATACCTTTTTTAGCAATACACATAATGATGTGCTTTCTTTCAAATTGCCAAGCACAGAGTCCCCTCCTTATTTTTGAAAATTAGGGGAAAGCGGTTTTCAATGTCTATCCCAGCAGGGAGCCCTAACACTGCGGGGACTATGTTTGCGGTATTTGCGTTACTACCCTTTACACAATATAATCTAACCTGGCCTTAAGTATGAAACAAAACGCGAAAGACTAACCACCTCCTCCCCTTGTTTTCCCTTCAAAATTTGGGGTTCTTTGGTTATAATGAGCAAACCGCGGTTTTGGAGAAGTGTCTGATATATTTTTAATGTTACTTTCCCAGGAAATTACAAAGTTACGCTGTTATATTCAAGATCATGTTTTTGTTTTTAGGGAACATACAACGGAACGAAATATGATGAACATGGCAACATATTTCTGGATGAGGATGCAAGTGCTTTTGCCACCCTGCTCTGCTATTTGAGAACCTATCCTAAGGGAACATTCTACGATTATTTAGATGACCACCTACCCCTGGGCTTCGCAACTCAGATGGCTAGAAAATTTAAGATCATTGATCATGGGCAGTATATTGAAATTGATATGCCATAAAATTTAAATGAAAGGGGATGTCTCTTGGCAGGAATATTAATAATTTCAGAATGAGTTATTTTTTACCTATGTATTTTGTATTTATCCCCTATTTTGCAAAAAATTACATAATTATTACAAAGTATGAATAATTGGAAAGTAGATTAGTTTGTACTTAGTATTTTTATTCTTCAAACTCACGCGTATTTTTTATTGGTTGTTTTACGTTGGATCATTTCAAATCCAAACTACTTTTTCATGTTTCAAAAACTTCTGATTTTTATTTTGTTGGTAATTAATTTTTAATTGGATCTCTTTAAATTCTTATTTTTATGACTTATGTATTTCAAATGAAACTGTAAATCATTTTTAATTGTGCCTTAAAACTATGTCTTTTATAATGTGCGCTTTTGCTGTAAACATTATTTATATATCTATTTTATTATGATATTATGCCATATACTCATAATGTAACTAGTTTAATTAGTTTAGATTTAATTTAGCTAGCTATGATTTTGTACAAAAAAATTGAGCTTTTAATTTGACAACTTTTGTGCCACTTATAAAATATATAGATATTTATATTTTTACACGTGCTATGTAATAATAAACTATTTTTGATATAGTATACGAAAAATTTTCAGATTTAATTATAAAGATGAGTTGAAAATATTTATTTTTTTGTCACTAGTCCTAAAGAATATTATATAAAATGGCGAATGTACAGGCCGTCGTTTCACAGGTAACTATTTTATAGCAGAAAGTTTCTTCTACTAGTGTCTTAACTTTTCAGCAAATAATCTAATTTTTAAAAGGGGTAATTTTGTTCTTCATAATTGGGTGCTTACATAGTTTTTTTGCACCTCAAAATGCATTTTTATAAGATTTTTTTTCTTTTAACTTTTCCCTTCATAGAAGTTAATCAAATTAATTTTTTTCAGTGGTTCCTGGAGATGCCACCAGTAACCAGGGTGTACACAACTGCCTGCGTTATGACCACAGTTGCGGTAAGTGTGTGTTTAGTCCCCCCCCCCCCCCCTTTACATTTATTGTCGTATGATTACAGTTGCAATAGGTGTTTTCTTATGTCCTCCCCCCCCCCCCCCCTAGATATACCACACTTTTCTGGGATCTTGCCAAGTCAAGTATCAATTGTTGGGAATATCAAAGGATGACTCCATGCAAAATTTGAGCCGGATCCGGCCAAAACCGGCCGTGAATTTTATAAAAAACCGGTTTTTTCCGGTTTTTAGGGGGTATCTGTAAATCGATTCAGCTGGAGCAAAACCGGTTGGAGGTACAAAAAATTTTACTTCACATGAAATTTAGCCAATGTAATTGCCTACAAAAATGTACTTCATCATCAACTTGATTGGACAACTCTTTCCCCTCCTAAATGTCCATTAAAATCTCGGAAACGGCAAAAATCGCCAAAAATCACGCCTTCGGCGGCGAATAACGGCTAAACGGTCAGCCGGAGGCGAATAAAACATGAATAAAGAAATGTCCGCCTCAAAAAGTTGTTCAAAATCAATGAGATGCTTGAAGTCTCTAAAACGACTCCTTCCCCTCCTTTATGGGGAAAAAATGAAAAAACGTGATTTTCAAAAGTATGCCCACTTCGTGGGTGTGGGGGGCACTGAACCTGTCACCCCAGGGTCACCAAATATAAAGTCTAGGCGGCCCACAATGCTGAATTTTCACCAAGTGAAAGTCTTGTGTCATTATCTCTTATGAGAAAAAAGTTATTAATTAATTAAAATTTCAAATTTTGATTTTTTGATGGATTTCTTTGATGAAATGACAGGCTGGTCAACTTTTAGGCCATTTTTTGCGGTTTTTGGCCCGCCACGCCCAAACGGTTTGAGATAATCTCACGGGACCTTTTGCCCAACCTAAGTCTGGTTATTTGTGAGGTCTAAGGAAAAAAAATCCCGGATTGGATGAAGCGCGACGTCGCTGCGTGCCGTCAAAAATCGCTGGTCGGCTCATTTTGCCCCCTCTATCACTCACCTTGTGCCATTTTTCTGTGTAAAGATTCTAATTATAATCTTTTGCGTAAGTCTGATTTTTTTTCCTACACCTCACAAATAACCAGACTTAGGTTGGGCAAAAGGTCCTGTAAGATTATCTCAAACCGTTTGGGCGTGACGGCCTAAAAACCGCAAAAAATGGCCTAAAAATTGTCTGGCCTGTCATTTCATCAAAGAAATCCATCAAAAAATCACAATTTGAAATTTTAATTAATTAATAACTTTTTTCTCAAAAGAGATAATGACACAAGACTTTCACTTGGTGAAAATTCAGCATTGTGGGCTGCCTAGACTTTATATTTGGTGACCCTGGGGTGACAGGTTCAGTGCCCCCCACACCCACGAAGTGGGCATACTTTTGAAAATCACGTTTTTTCATTTTTTCCCCTTAAAGGAGGGGAAGGAGTCGTTTTAGAGACTTAAAGCAAATCTTTGATGTGGAACAACTTTTTGAGGCGGACATTTTTTTATTTATGTTTCATTCGCCTCCGGCTGACCGTTTAGCCGTTATTCGCCGCCGAAGGCGTGATTTTTGGCGATTTTTGCCGTTTCCGAGATTTTAATGGACATTTAGGAGGGGAAAGAGTTGTCCAATCAAGTTGATGATGAAGTACATTTTTGTAGGCAATTACATTGGCTAAATTTCATGTGAAGTAAAATTTTTTGTACCTCCAACCGGTTTTGCTCCAGCTGAATCAATTTACAGATACCCCCTAAAAACCCGAAAAAACCGGTTTTTTATAAAATTCACGGCCGGTTTTGGCCGGATCTGGCTCAAATTTTGCATGGAGTCATCCTTTGATATTCCCAACAGTTGATACTTGACTTGGCAAGATCCCAGAAAAGTGTGGTATATCTACCCCCCCCCCATCACTTAAATTTTTTTGTAATATTATAAATCACATTTACACAATTGCCTGCGTTATTACTACAGATGCGGAACAAAGCGTTACGGACTTATGTACGGACGAATTGACAAAGTGAATTATAGAGTAGCCTCGCTACAAAAAATTAATCAATGTTAGGTATAATATTTTTGATGTTTTCTTAATTTAGGTATTTTTAGAAGTGGTGACACCATTTCAGCTTTACTTCAACCCGTCCTTAATATTTTATAAATTCCAGGATTGTAGCACAATAAGTTATTGTAGCAAAGCTAATCTACAAGTTGTTCTATAAAAAAAGTTTGTCTTTTTGCGACATTTTATAAATCTATCCCAAAGTTACTTAAAGGATTATTAAAAAAAAGACATAGGTACATATTTTAGAATTGTCACTCTTTTGAATCTGTTATTGGAATAATCATGCAAAGTTTTAAATCGAACGTTATATTCTAACGTGCTTGTATTAACATTACGAACTTTCCATGGACGGACAGGACCTAAATGTAGTAAAGCTTCGCTTTTAAAAAAGTGAAACTTTATGATAACATTATGCTATAATGCTAGGTTTGGAGACTTATAACACCTTTCCTGTTTTTCGGCAATCTAGGATTTAATTTCTTTTTCAACATGATATTTACATACAGATACTGCAGAATGCTGGAGGAAGTGAGGTAAGTGTCAGGGAGGGGACATTCCAATGTAAATTATTCTGGTGCATAAGTTTTTTTAATACTTTCTCTCATTTCTTAGCTTTGAAACATAAAGGTTTGTACACTTATGACTAAAAGTAAAAACTTAAAACTTTTTTTATCGGGATTTTAATAAGGTTTAGGTACTGTTTCTTCAGCATGGCTTAGAAACTGATTAATATCTGCTGGATTAGAACTGATTCTAAGCCATACTGAAAAATCACTAATCGTATAATATTATAGACATTTTTAACGACAAATTAAAATGATCAATTCCTACCAGTTTTGTTAGCCGAGCCTTCGTTCCATCGGGGTCAACAAAACTGTATCTTTGCTTTATCTGTGGAAAGGTGTCTGTATATAATACGATACAATAATTAGTAGGCTATAAAAGTTTTCCGGAATTTTAATAAATATAATAGATTTGAAATCTGCATAAAATTTTAAGGATTTTTTATAAAATTCGTTTTTTATATAATTCATTATTTAAAAGCGCAAATCCAATTTTAGTTAATAAATTTTGACCAATAGGATAGGTGGATTGGAAACTACCTGTGCTCTAATTGGTTGAATGATGTACGTCACTTAAGCTTCTCCAATCAGAGCGCAGATAGTTTTCAATCCACCAATCACAGATGTCAAAATTATTTAACTTAATTTGTATTTGCGCTTATAGATAAAGAATTATACAAAAAACGAATTTTATAAAAATTCCTTAAAATTTTATGCAGATTTCAAATCTATTATATTTATTAAAATTCCGGAAAACTTTTATAGTCTAATAATTAGCTCTTACAAATATTTAAAGGTTAGTTCAATTGGTACCTAATGGATTATTCTTTAAAAACAATAGGTACACAATTTTTCACAATTGCGAAACCCTTAACATTCATTTTGTGAATAATCTCCTTTATTTAAATTTTCAGTTTTCGTGGCAAGTGCGCGGACTATGTGTTCATGTTTCTGTTTGGGGCTGTGTTTATGATACTATTTGCATTTTTTGTTAATCTTCTATTTTTCGGCCAGGTACCTTTGCTTTTAGCACTTGAGCTATTCTATGATTAGAGTCGGTCCGTACGTTCGTCCGTAGTGTATAGATCTGATTGATAATTTAGGCATGTATGAATTGTTCATTTGATATCAATTACGTATTTATTTTTGAAATTGTAAAACCTAGAACGATCAAGCACCATGTTATCAGCAAAGCACCTCTATGAGCAAGTCTAAGGCGTTAGGATGTCAACATCAATTCCTGTATGATGAATTGATAGGCTCTTTTTAATCCCCTTGTCCAAACTTTTCCACTAATAATTTTAATCTACAGAAGGGGTAATTTTGGATATGAAGAACATCAAATTATCTTCTATTGTCTCATCCCTGTATAAATGATGGACTTTGACCATGTAGAATAAACTTAATCTATATTTTTAAGTGCGATAAAACTAGGTAAACGTTATTTGATTTTAAGATCTGAAATATGTAAAGATTATTATTAGTATTCCTTTTTCCTACTCTATTTCTTATTTTCAGGCATTTACGATAATGTTGGTGTACGTGTGGGCGAGAAGAAATTCCTCTGCAAGAATGAACTTTTTCGGCCTGTTGACCTTCAACGCGCCCTACCTTCCCTGGGTGCTCCTCTGCTTCTCAATTCTACTCGGAAATTCTATAGCAGTCGATGTGTTAGGTACCTAGTATGTTTCAGAAACACCCAGGGAGGGAGGGAGAGGACTTTGGTCTCAAAATAATAGTGTTAACTCAAGTTTGATACATATTTGACTAAATCCTGATTGTTTGGGGGAAGTTAATTTACAGAGAAGGGTTATTTTGTTTGTAATAATTGGAAATAAGTAATAAACACAAATTTGTCTCATTCCTGGAGAAAGTTTTATCTATCATGATCTATATATCATTCATGGTTCGAAGTAACGCAGTGATAACCTGAATGTAACGTTACATGTATTTAAAAATTGCCACAAGAGCACTTATTTTACCCTTACTGTTCTTTAATTGATGATGAATCAAATGTTTCATATATGTCTTTACAGGTATGGCTGTCGGTCATGTGTATTACTTTCTGGAGGATGTATTCCCTTACCAGCGCGGAGGCCGGCGGCTCCTCGTCACCCCGCAGTGGCTCAAAACTATCTGTGATCCGGCCCCAGGTAGAATTTTGACGTGTTGGAATCGCCGCATTGATCTTAAACTTTGCATGATTTTTTCTTATAGCAGTTATGTACAATTTAGAAAGTGTAGCATTTCTACAATCATGAACAGACAGTTGCTTGTTACCTACAATTCCTAATTTTTGGAATAGAGCTTTCTAGTTGGACACAATAATTTAATCAATGGGTCTCCTTAAGTTTTGAATGTTAGTACGTTAGGTAATAATAATTACGTTCTTAATTTATACATGTTTTGTTCATTTTTTTACCTTTATTTGTTGAGCCTCTCTATTGTAAACGTTGAAATACCTGTTTTCAAGAAACCTTTTGTTGATTCTTGATAGTAAAAATTGGTTCTTTTATTTCTTGGTCACTAAAACAAACACCCCTACAATTATTTTAGATTTTTAAATACTCTGTCATTTCTAGCCCATGGGCATGTGGGGGATGTAACCCTGTTGGGCGTAATCCCAACCGGATAATATCCTTTAAGCCTTTTCTATCTGCAGAGGATCCAGACTACAATCCTGGACCAGAGGAGAGACCTGGAGGTTTCAATTGGGGGGCTGCTGGCGCCCAGGATCAGGACCAAGACTAAGCAACTTGACATGGATATGGCACATGAAGATAGACTATTTTACCTAAAAAATTTCCCAGTAGTTTCAAACAAGTTCCTAGGAAACAAATTATTGCCATTTTTGTTTTATACTAGCAGAAATATTGAGAGGTTAAATGTTTTTTTTTTATCTGCATGTGACATATCTCTATCTTTTGATTTATGCTAAAATAATACCATAATCTAATATGAACTAGTAAAGTGATAATTTATATTAAGATAGCTTTAGTTTTTTGGAGACAAAATAATCTTTTAAATGTCATTTCATGATAATTTTTATTTGAGGAAAGTTTATTATTTATTAGCTATCAACCTATCCTTGTATCCATGGTGATAAGCAAGAGTTTTGGTGAATTTGTGGTAGGGAGGTTAAATGCAGGGCTCGACAGCAGCGTTTTATCGACCTGTAAGCTGGGCCTGGTAGCCATCTGTAAGTTGCAAAATAATCTACGTTGTCATAACTTTAAATTGGATTTATTTTGTTGATTTTTTACTTTAACAAAAAGTTACCTATTCTTTTTTTAAATTCAATACCTAGCCATTATATGGAATTATTTTTATATATTTATAATATGTGCCTTGATGTTTTTAAGTCCTAAATGTAAGCTACTTGGCATTAAATCTATGTTGGTGATATTTCATTGGAAAATAATACTATTTTACCTCCATATTCCTCCATTCCTTTTTTCTTTGTTGATAACAACAAAGCATGATATTTTGACCAGAGGAAAAGTTAAATGGAAAATAGTTTTTCATTGAATGAAAGGTCTACTTTTGGTTATTTATAGCACAACGTTAAAGTTTAATTATAAATGTTTATGAGTCTTTAATTGTGCGTGGAAAGAGGTTTGTCATGGTGGTGGTTTATGCCCCCATACAGCTCCTTCCGCACGCCTATGATCCTAAGTCGCTATTTGTGTGTATTGTTTGTTTTTTTCTTGTTTTTTAAGCATATATTTTTATATTGTTAATATTATGTATTTCTTTTCAGAAAAACATTATAAAATCAAATGTTTGTTAATCACATAGGTATAAAAAATGAAGCATAGAAAAAAAGGGAAGGTGGAAAAAACCATCGAGTATACGGATCATTCCAGTCTTTTAGGTTCACTTTCTTACATTAATGAAAGCGGAATATTTGTGTAGATTTTTCAAATCAAATTAGTAAATTTTCACCATAAAGTTAATGATACTTATTATTTTTTGAATGAAATCTTGATGATGCTGTTACTAGCTAGTAGGGTCTAAGTTGTCCACTAATAACTTTAATTTTTCATAATTACGAGAGTACACCCTTTTTATAGTCCTTGTCAAATCCCTTCTTTTTAGATATATTAACCAAATATGATCAATTCTGCTTTTCTTTAAAAAAAGAAAGTTTAACTGTAATACAGTATTTGGTTATTCCTCCAAGTTATTCAGAGATGACAACAAAGCACTTAGTGTGGAAAGGTAAGATTTGTTTTATATCATCAGTTAATATATCCTTATAAACAAGTAACAGGATGTGTGTCTGTATGAGTGTTCCTACTAAAATATCTCAATAATTGTTGGACCGTTTTGTATCTCCTTTTTATTAAAGCTTCTTTTAGGTTCTTGTAACTTATTATTTTATTTTGGGGGGTTGGATACAACTACCCTTCCAAGAAAAATCGTTCATAGAAGATATAGCCCCTCCCCACTAATAAAAAATTGGAAAAAATGTGGATGGGAAGTTGGGAACCCCTTATCACCCTTCATTGCCTCTAAACCTTGTTTTATAAGACTAGGTATTTTATTCTTGATAATAGATCCGTGAAATTTTTTTTTTTTTTTAATAAAACTGATTCTCTCAAATCAAATGAATTTTAAACAGTTTAAATAAATTTAGACAAGAGACATTTATTCCATGGAGCGGAGATGAAAGTCTGTTGCTGGACAGGTTTGATGCCAGGGTTCTTCTTCATTCCCTCGACACTTACACGCACAGCAGTAAAGATAGGTAACATTTTGTTTGTTATGTATGATGAAACTCAAGTCTTTTTTTACAGTTGTTATAATAATCTTTTTTGTGTGTCAATTTCTCTTTGAATTTGCAAGTGTTTGATATTATTTATTTTCAAATAATTAAATAATACCTAACAGGTGGGGGGATTCCGTTTGTTTGTTTATTACTTCAGTTTATGTTAAGTTATATTAGGGCCCCCAATATAACTACAATTTAACCCATATTTTCTAAATAGGGTGTTTTATTGATCTAAAAACACTTTAAGGTAGGTAAATGACCAAACATTATTTACAGTGACCTTGAGGAGGCTGAGAGGATAGAGGAGGAAATGTGTGAAGAAGAAAGATGGAGGTCTCTTTACAATGTAAGTTTCTACACTGGATTTATTATTACTTGGATATTACATCAGATTTTCTTGTTCTCTAATAAAGTGAACTCTGTAGCGGGCTATAATAACAATCTCGCCCAACTTAACTCTTTTACCCCATCCACTCTCCTCATATTGGATGAATGGCCTGACCAATAAATGATAGGGGAAATAACAAGTTAAATTGGAGACAATTTTTCTCCTATCATAATATCCAAGTATATTCTACAAATCTACATTCATTTTCCCTATTGCTGCCATGTTAAACCCGTGACAACAGATATTTTAACAATGAGATTGGTGTGAAAATTTTTGACTATGGAAAATTAACAAAGGGGGGGGGGGGGAATGTGGTGAATAGTGCCACGACATACCAGCAATATTATTTTGGGTGCTACTCCCTTAGTTTTAGAGATAATTGGGTGAAATCTTTTGGGCTGGGTCACTAATTACCCCAACTAGTGGTATCTTTCAAAAAAAAGCCTCTCCTAAGCTTTTAAAGATATTGAGACAAAACCTTTTGAGGTAGATCAGTACAAAATATTTGAATAAAAAATGGCGGCGGTACCGCCGCTCCCGCCGTCCACCGCCATTTTCCGCCGCCGCCGCCAAAATTTTTTTTATTGCATTTCTCGCCGAATTAGGCAATTTGGAATCATTTGAGACCATGTTATTTTTTTCAAAAATTTTTCCCCTTATAACCAACCCTGCTGGGGGACTTAGTCATTTTTTTCAAATTCTCGTTTATTAAGGTATATCTTAAATTCAGTGCTTCTCCTGTGCTTTTAAAGATATTGAAACAAAATCTTTTGAGGTAGATCAGCAAAAAAATATTTGAATAAAAAATGGCGGCGGTACCACCACTCCCGCCATCCACCGCCATTTTCCGCCCCCCGCAGGGTTGGTTTATAAGGGGAAAAAATTTTGAAAAAAATAACATGGTCTCAAATGATTCCAAATTGCCTAATTCGGCGAGAAATGCAATAAAAATTTTTTTGTCGGCGGCGGCGGAAAATGGCGGTGGACGGCGGGAGCGGCGGTACCGCCGCCATTTCCCCCCCCCCCCTTAAATTGATTTTATTTAGATTTTTATCCAAAATAAGGGGGAAGGGGTTCCAGTGCTCAAAAGTTATTTTTAGGGAAAACAACGATTTTGCTGCTGTTTAATTCCATTGATATAATTATATTCTAGGATGATGAGCATCTTGAAACACTAGAGGAGGAGACTGAGAAACGTGAAGGACTTCTCAAGCACCAGGGAGGAGAGGTTCACTTCAATTATGATCAACAAACAGGCATGGATATAGAGCAACTCCGCTCATTTTGAAATATTTTTTACTTTTTTAAAGTTAGGTTAGACTATGTTGGATAGCCCCGTAGTGTAAGTTCTTGAGGATAGTCAGTCACTCTGAGGTAAAGCACCTTAAGTGTTGAGTCCATTTAGAAACCTCTATAACAGCTGAAAATACAAATAAAGCTTCCTATAAACAGTGAAGACATTAAGATCAGGTGAAATTAACATGTTTAGGTAATTAACACGTGTATCAGGTTTAATTCGAATAAATGTTTCAAATTTCTAACATTTGTGAGGGTATAACCCAGTACTTAGTATACCAAGTAACCTAACTTGATCTTAAACAAACAAACGAAAAACTACCCTTTCTCCCTTATTTTTAATAAATTTTAAATAAAAGGGGGGGGGGTATTTTTAGTGCTCAAGAGGGTACTTTGTGTGAAAGCACCACAATCCCTCAAACTTGACTCATTAGCTTTATCTCTGATCTGTTAGGAGGGAAGGATGAAACATTAGAGAATGAGAACGCTGTGGTAGAAGGTCCCCAACTACCTCCTGGAGCCATTCAAGAACAGGTATTTGCTGGCTGGGAGGGGATATTGGACTGTAAATGACACTAGTACCCAAAGTTTTCGTGGCCTTAAAAGCTTTTGATACTTTTTTTACTTGATAATTTGTCTTTCAATATGTTTGCACAATATTTTTGTGAATTTTGATTCAATGTTTACAAAAATTAGGTAGGTATAGTCCCTTTCATGGCAACGCACATTAAGGGGCGATACTTCGTATTTTTCACAGTAGCTTTTCTCTTAGTTCTAGCCCCTGTGGCGGGCTCTAACCCTGCGGGGCCATTTGCCTAACCCTGTAGGGCAATCACCAAACCCAATATAACCTAACCTTACCTAAAATGATTTATAAAAAGCCATTTTAAAAATACGACGAATCGCCCTTAAGGTTCGTTGCCACGAAAGGGACTATTCCCCAAAAATTTCATCGATTTTTTTGTTGAGTTCATACCTATAAAGTTTTTTTTGCATTAATATTACTTACCGTCTTGTCTAGCGTCATATAGGGGAATAAAATGTATTTCAATTTATCGTTCGTTGTCTTATCCGATAAGATCCCTGGGGTAACCTACAAAACCACTTAGGTATCCAACTATCTATCTGTTAAGGACGAAGAGCTTGATCCGTATGTCCCTGATGAGAACCTGCGGGTGCCTGATGACCTAACCATCCCTCCAAACAAGAAACAATACAATGTCATTCTCAAAACAGCTAAATTTTTGGCCACCCAAGGTAAAGATATTTCCAATATGGCTTCGAAACCGATTAATAATCGGTGGATAAGAACCGGTTCTCAGCCACACTGAAAAAAAACATGTATCGTGTTATATAATATTATATCCGGTTTTTACCTACGAATATAAAAATGTACAATCATAATATTAAAGCCAGTTTTGATAGCCCGTTCCTTCAGCGTCAAGGTGCTGTTTATGATGAAAGCAGTTTATACTACGATGCGATAAATAACTATTTTTTTATTCCTCCAATCCTTAGGGTAAAGCGGGGCGAACTCGGTGTATTTTTCGGTTTTTTGAACCTGCAAATCGTAAAAATTATTTTTTTTAAATGGGACCAAGACCAGTAGAAAGATCTCGGAAAAGTCGATCAGGTCCTAAAAGGACGTAAACCTAGGACTTTGGGAAGTTTGTCAAAATTGATCTCTAAAACGGCACCGACTTCGCCCCGCCTTGAGGCGAAGTCGGTAGGGCATTTTCAAGCTTCGAAAAATCGATGACGTATTGATTTTATTACAGCATGCCCAAAAGGTAAAAGTTGCTAAATGTAATAAAGAGTATGCACAAAAAAATTTATTAAGATAGGTCAATTTTTTCTACCAAAAAAAATAATTTTTCCGAAGTACGCGAAATTTGACTTTTTTTCCGAAAATTTTTTTGATAAAAAACATAAAAATACTACTAGAAAAAATAACTTTTTATGACTTTAAAGGCCTGATCCTTAAAATTCAGGCAATTTTGAATAGATTTGGCCAAAAAAAAAATTAGTTCTATTTGCAAAATTTCCTAAAAAAATAAAGTTGAAAAAAAGAGAAAAGTTTGGCAAAATCTGTGGTCGATTTTCCAGCTTCAAAAAACCTATGACATATTGATTTAATTACAGCATGCCCTAAAGGTTAAAGTTGCTAAATGTAATAAAGAGCATTCACAAAAAAAATTATGAAGATCGGACAATTTTTTCTACAAAAAAAAATAAATTTTTTCTAAGTACGAGAAATTTGACTTTTTTTCTCGAAAATTTCACTTTTTATATAAAATTTAAAAAGTTAGTATAAAAAGTGAAAAAACCGAATTCGCCCCGCTTCACTTTTAGTCGATTTAAGAAAAAACTATACAAGCTTTTTTAAAGTTTTAAACGGAAATGGATAGCCTATTAGATTCTTAATAAGTCCCCTGAAGACGTCTAAGCTCTAGCTCTTACCAGTTTTTGTCCAACTTACCGTTTTTCCGACCGAAGCAAAAAAATCGAAAAAAAAAGACTTTAAGACCCAATAAGTACCCTAAAAATTCATCTCACAAAAATTTCATTTTATACTTTTTTGTAGGCAATTTAATAAGGAACAAATTTGATTTTATGTTTTTTTCTGTCAGTCGATTAGAACATGGAGAAAAATGTCATTTAATGAAGGTGGTCAAAAAAATACCGACTTCACCTCAAAACCGAGATCGCCCCGCTTTACCCTATATAATAGTAACAGGATGTCTATCTGTAAATTAATATATCGACCCTCCATGTTTTTTTAGTATTAAAAGAAAGAAAAATAATTTTTGTGGTAAAGGGGGGGGTTTTTAATGCAACCATCTCGTAATCAATGTATAAATGGCACTTAGAATTCGAATTTTGATCTAAAATTTTGCATGAGTAATCCTTGGTAGGTCTATTTTCCCTAAATCGAACAAAAAGTTGGAAAAGTAACGGCTGGCAGCTGGCGGCTCAGCCGTTTAGCCGTTTTTTGCCTATTTTCAGGGCAAATTCATCATTAATTACGTAGGAATCAACTTTTAAAAACATATTTTTGGTTTAATTCATGTTAAATGATAGCAATAACCATTTTTAAAATTTCTAGTGCCAGCTGCTAAACGGCTAGAACCGACTGAAAACGGCTGGGAGCCGCCAGGAGTATGATGAGTAGATAGGGCATGTGACATGTCTAGGGGTAAGTTTTTATGGTTGCTAAGCTCAAAAATGCTACCAAAAATAGTGGCAGCCCATCCATATGGCAGCTGGGAAACAGCTGCAGCTCAGCTGATAGCGGCCAAGAGTAGAATAAGTAGATGGGGCTTGTGACGTGTCTTGGGGTAGGTTTTTATGGGTGCTGAGCTCAATAATACTACAAAAAATAGTGGCAGCTCATCCATATGGCAGCTGGGTAACGGCCACTGCTCAGCTGGGAGCGGCTAAGAGTAGAATGAGTAGATGGGGCTTGTGACTTGTCTAGGGGTAGGTTTTTAGGGGTGCTGAGCTCAAAAATACTACCAAAAATAGTGGCCGCCCATCCATATGGCAGCTGGGAAACGGCCGCAGCTCACCTTGGAGTTGCCAAGAGTAGAATGAGTAGATAGGGCTTGTGCCATGTTTAGGGGTAGGTTTTTATGGTTGCTGAGCTCAAAACTGCTACCAAAAATAGTGGCGACCTATCCACATGGCAGCTGGGTAACAGCTACAGCTCAGCTGGGAGCGGCCAAGAGTAGAATGAGTACATAGGGCTTGTGAGGTGTCTAGGGTTAGGTTTTAATGGGTGCTGAGCTCAAAAATACTACCAAAAATAGTGGCCGCCCATCCATATGGCAGCTGGGTAACGGCCGCAGCTCACCTTGGAGTGACCAAGAGTAGAATGATTAGATAGGGCTTGTGACATGTTTAGGGGTAGGTTTTTATGGTTGCTGAGCTCAAAACTGCTACCAAAAATAGTGGCGACCAATCCACATGGCAGCTGGGTAACAGCTACAGCTCAGCTGGGAGCGGCCAAGAGTAGAATGAGTACATAGGGCTTGTGAGGTGTCTAGGGTTAGATTTTAATGGGTGCTGAGCTCAAAAATACTACCAAAAATAGTGGTGGCCTATCCATATGGCAGCTGGGTAACAGCTGCATCAAAGCTGGGAGCGGCCAAGAGTATAATGAGTACATAGGGCTTGTGACGTGTCTAGCTGAGCTGTAGCTGTTACCCAGCTGCCATGTGGATGGGCCGCCCCTATTTTTGTTAGTATTTTTGAGTTCAGCACCTCTAAAAACCTACCCCTAGACACGTCACAAGCCCTATCTACTGATTCTACTCTTGGCCACTCCCAGCTGAGCTGCAGCTGTTACCCATTGCCATAGGGATGGGCTGCCACTATTTTTGGTAGCATTTTTGAGCTCAGCAACCATAAAAACCTACCCCTAAACATGTCACAAGCCCTATTTACTCTTCATACTCCTGGCCGCTCTTAGGTGAGCTGCGGCCGTTACCCAGCTGCCATATGGATGGGCAGCTTCTATTTTTGGTAGTAGTATTAAGCTCAGCACCCATAAAAACCTACCCCTAGACACGTCACAAGCCCTATCTACTCAATTTACTCTTGGCCATTCCCAGCTGAGCTGCAGCTCTTACCCAGCTGCCATATGGATGGGCCACCACTAATTTTGGTAGCATTTTTAAGCTCAGCACCCATAAAAACCTACCCCTAGGCAATAGACATGTCACAAGCCTACCCCTAAACATGTCACAATCCCTATCTACTCTTCATACTCTTGGCCGCTCTAAGGTGAGCTGCGGCCGTTACCCAGCTGCCATATGGATGGGCTGCTTCTATTTTTGGTAGTATTTTTGAGCTCAGCACCCATAAAAAACCTACCCCTAGACACGTCACAAGCCCTATCTACTCATTCTACTCTTGGCCGCTTAAAGGTGAGCTGCGGCCGTTATCCAGCTGCCATATGGATGGGCGGCCACTAATTTTGGCAGTATTTTTGAGCTCAGTACCCTTAAAAACCTACCCCTAGACATGTCACAAGCTAAACCTACTCATTCTACTATTGGCCACTCCCAGCTGAGCTGCGGCCGTTACCCAGCTCCCATATGGATAGGCTGCTTCTATTTTTTGTAGTAGAATTGAGCTCAGCACCCATAAAAACCTACCCCTAGACACGTCACAAGCCCTATCTACTGATTCTACTCTTGGCCGCTCCCAGCTGAGCTGCAGCTGTTACCCAGCTGCCATATGGTTGGGCCGCCACTATTTTTGGTAGCATTTTTGAGCTCAGCAACCATAAAAACCTACCCCTAGACATGTCACATGCCCTATCTACTCTTCATACTCTTGGCGGCTCCCAGCCGTTTTCAGCCGGTTCTAGCCGTTTAGCAGCTGATACTAGAAATTTTAAAAATGGTTATTGTTATCATTTAACATGAATTAAACCAAAAATATGTTTTTAAAAGTTGATTCCTACGTAATTAATGATGAATTTGCCCTGAAAATAGGCAAAAAACGGCTAAACGGCTGAGCCGCCAGCTGTCAGCCGTTACTTTTCCAACTTTTTGTTCGATTTAGGGAAAATAGACCTACCAAGGATTACTCATGCAAAATTTCAGATCGAAATTCGAATTCTAAGTGCTAATTATACATTGATTACGAGATGGTTGCATTAAAAACCCCCCCCTTTTCTTCGGAAAGTGAGGGTACACTCCCTTAAATAATTCTGAACCAACCCTTTACCTATAAGAACCTTCACATCATTGTAGGTTTGGTCAGTGTTGAGCGAGACATACAGATAGACAACCTGTTACTTTTATATAAGGATAAATTTCCTTTCAGGAAACCAAATGGAGATTCTGTTGAAAACTAAGCAGGCCAACAATCCAGCTTTCCTGTTCCTCACCAACACAGATCCACTACATGGATTCTATAGACATCTTGTCTATATGATCAAAACCAAACAGGCATTAATTATTAATGGTACTTTCACATTAATCCAAATCTTGACCACCTCCCCCCCCCCCCCCCCCACCCCAAGTCAATTCATGAATATTGTCATCCTTAGCTGGATCTTTAAATCATTTCAATGGTGCGCCAAATCGGGGTGCGCCGAATTTCAGCCAATCACAGCGCGGCATTTCGTAAAATGCTGTGCTCTCATTGGAGGAAAGTTGGCTCACCCTGATTTGGCGCACCATTGAAATGATTTAAAGATCCAGCTCTTGTTTTTTTAAAATACCTATAAGATTTATGGTTTTTGTAGTATAAACCTGTAACCATAGAATCTGAAGAATACAGAGGTCCTTCCCTAGTACCTTATTCTGCAAGTAAGATATAGATAGATAGATAGACAGACTTGTTGATAGATAGATAGGAGAATATAGTTGTCATTCCTTAGTACCTTATTCTAAAAGTAAGATTGATAGATAGACAGACAGACTTGTAAATAGATAGATGGGCAGACTTAAGAAAATAAGTTCAACCATAGTATATATAGATAGATAGCACATATGATATGAATAAATAGTTGGATAGATAGATGGACAGACAGAAAAGCATAGACATTAAAAAAAAACATATATTTAGACATATAATACATAAACAAAAATAATTGCAGAAATATAACAGTCAAATGCAAGATCATTAGACAGATAGGCTAGGTTGTCATAAATACAAACTTACAAAATAGGAAGTTGATAGAAGTAATAACTAAACACTTTGAAGACAACACCCCTAAAACATCTTTTTTTTACAGGTGCTGGCCTAGGCCCTAAAATTCCTACAGTTGTGTATAAACCTGACGCAAACTGTGCTTACGCCCAGCTTATTAACAGGATCAAAGCGGTTGCCCCACCCCCCAAGAAAACACCTTCTAGGTCAGTATTAGATAAAAATTTTAAGTTGGGTTGACAATAGTTTTTTTTATGTATATGGATGAGATAGAATTCTGGAATCTTAAGGTTAAGACAATGGTAATTTTTTCCCCATTCTCAACTAAGATAAACAAGATTATGTCGATGAAGATTATTGTTTTGAGATTGCTAGTTTCACCATTCAAATAAATATTTAATAATTGTAGGCAACCAAGGTTTTAAAGCATGACTGAGAAGAGAAAATTGTTATAAAACCTTGGGTAACTGCATGATTTATAGTTCAGTGTCCACTCTTTCCCTAGTAATTTGCTCCCTCTATATTAAAGTTTATTTGCAAAGCTTTATTATGTTTCTTTAAATAAATATAACATTTACTCAGCTAATTGAAATATTTTTATTTTCAGGGAGAGCACCCCTGCGTCAGAAACACCGCCTGGAAGTAAACCAGGGACACCTCCGCCTCCCTTATCTGGCACAGACACCCCCCCGCCCCCAGGAAAACATTCATTGATTAAATGTGTTGCTGGTTTTAGAACCTATGGCGTACGCGTACTAAAATTGACTATTGATATAAAAGTAACAGAATGTCTGTCTGTGTGTGTATGTAACAAAGAATCTCGCTACACTTTATTTAAAGTGTAGCTTTTAGGTCCTGGCAAGGTTTAAACTATTTTGTAGAGAGATTCTCAATCGCCCCTGTAAATTCCCCCCCCAAAAAAAAAAAAAAAATATTTGCATAAACCTAAAGCTAAAGTGGCGGACAGACATGCTCCAAGAGGCCTCTAGAAAATGTGATAAAAAAGATAGAAAAATAAATTTGCAAAATGGGATTTACATATATAAGAATTTATTTAAGTTAGATATGAAGACATTTAATACAACATTACCGACAAGATATACAATATACATATTACATACAGACAAACGTACAATATCTACAGTCTACTGACAAACTTCTAAACAGATTTTTATACAGACAGACATAAGATAATGGAAAATCTTTTAATAGTTTTTTCTCGCATCGTATTATAAACAGCTTTCCGCGGATATATTTAGAATGTATGTACAATTATAATATTAAAAGCAGTTTTTGAGCCCCGAGATGCCGAAGGCACGGGCTAAAAAAACTGGTTTTGATCTTATGATTGTACATTTTTATAATCTTAGTAAGCTGGATATAGTACGATGCTAGACATAGTTTTTTGGTATGGATGAGAACCGGTTCTTATCCACCGGATTCGAATGAATACGAGAATTAACTTTCTCGTATTCATTTGAATCCGGTGGATAGGAACCGGTTCTCATGAATACGAAAAAACTATGTCTAGCATCGTATTATATCCAGTTTTCTACGAATATAGAAATGTACAATCATAAGATTAAAACTAGTTTTAATCTTATAATTGTACATTCTATATCCGCGGAAAGCCGTTTATAATACGATACGAGAAATAACTATTCTCGTATTCATTTGAATCCGGTGGATAGGAACCGGTTCTCATCCATACGAAAAAACTATGTCTAGCATCGTATTATATCCAGTTTTCTACGAATATAGAAATGTACAATCACAAGATTAAAACTAGTTTTAATCTTATAATTGTACATTCTATATCCGCGGAAAGCCGTTTATAATACGATACGAGAAATAACTATTATTATATTTAAAAATAAATCGGAATTCAAAGTTCAATGTATGTTAATTAAATATTAGGCGCCTCTGTAACTGTATCAACTATAGGATCAGAAGACAACTCAAATAATTCTTCTCATAGACAGGAATTTTCATACTCTATTTTATAAAACTCTCGATTTTTTACCTAATCCTAATCTTTTGATTGTGCATTCTTTGTTGACAGTCTAAACTGGGAATTTTTGGTTGAATATTTCCCTAGAATGGATTTTAAGGGATATGCCATTAAATTGATGCACATACCCAATCATGCAAAACTGAATGGCCAGTCCTGCATAATAATATCGATTGCCATAAAGATTTAGAGAAAGTATTTATGAAACTTTTCATTCATTTATATTTTTTTGACACATCTGAAATATATCTTTAATTTTTACAAGTTAATAGGAAGTTTATTTAAATGATCCTTCCTTTTGACTTGTCCCCTTGTCTGTTTTAAATTGGCTAAAAATTAGATTGTTCCCTCATGAATAAATATCTTTTTTTTTCAACAGAAATAAAATTGAAAATTGTTGAAGGTGACTCCTCCAGTTGTATACCCCCCTCCGAATATTCCCCCACCCGGAGCTTACCCTGCACCCCCTCCACATGCGCTACCCCATCACCCTGGGGGACCCCCACCTCCCCACCATCTAGTCCCCCCACCACCCCCTCACATGCTGCCCCTGCCACATGTTGCAGGTTAGACAACAACAAAACAAGAATCACAACTTCCATAGAAGCCACGATTTAAAATTAACATCTGAAGTAACTACTTCTGTCCGTCTAACAGTCGATAACGTTATGGGGGAAATGTAATTTTTCGGCTGGTATTAATGATAAACTGCGGATTTTTTTCCCTCTGTAACCCATTTTTGTCCTTTCATGATAAGTTTTTGTGGACTTTTGGATGTTGTCACTTTTTTCACTTAGTTTGAGAAGATTCCCTATACAATTGAGAACCTATTCAGTTTGCAATTTATTTTGTCATGCTACAAAATATAAACATTAAAAATTTAAAAATACGTAAGAAAGGTTTCGTGATTTATTTTCTCCAATATATTTATATTCCTGATTTTTACAAACATTGATTGCTCTTCAAAACTTCTGGTCCATATTCCCATCCAGGATTTTTGTGCTTCGATGGATGTTGTCATCCTTGTTTTCTTTTTAAGGTGAATTTAAAACTTTTCTATTTCAGGTCTACCCCCTCCTCCACATCATTTGGCGGGGCCTGGAGCTCCCCCTCCCACCTATGGTTATGGGGCAGGGCCGTACGCACCCCCTTTTATACCACCACCCCCTCCAGGTACCGACTTACATTTTGAATTGTTGATTTTTCATAAAATAAACTTGTAGAACTTATTTTTTGTCCGTTTATGATTTTGAGATGAAAAAATATAAATAGCATAAAAGCTAGGTAGAAGGTTTAGATCACATTTGCAAGTTCGTTCATAAAATAGTAAGATTTCCAGTATGGCTTCGAAACTGATTAATATATGCTGGATCAGAACCGAATCTAAGCTTTACTGAATACTCATGTCAGTATAGTGTCTTAATATATACAATTTTTACAAATAATCCTTATACTAAAGTAACAGGATGTTTGTCTGTGTGTCTGTACCGAAGGATCTCGCCAACCGCTGAACCGATCGGGTTCTCCTTAACAGGGTAGATTCTCATGGGTTCTGGGAAGGTTTATAACTATTTTGGGGGAGGGTACAACCACCCTCCCAAGAGGAATGACAAAAAAATCGAAAATTTTAAAAATATATGGGAGACTACAACGTAACATAAAGAGGTATCGTAACATAAAGAAGTAACGTAGAGACTTTAACAAACAAAAACATCTAAAGTGCCACTAGAGGCCTCTAGGGGCGTAGCCGCTAGTAATATATAAAGAATCATAATATTAATACCGAATGTCCCGCCTAACAACACTGGAATTAATCCTATAATTTTCACAATATCTGCGTAAAGATGTCTATAATTCGATGCGATAAATACCTAATTATTCTAGAATTTTGTAAAAGTACTCACAATGTCATCGAAGGTGATTTGACTTTTGTGTCAGAACCTGAATTGGGACATAGTGCATTTCATTACCCTAGGTTAGGTAACTTTATTTCACTTTTCAATTAAATCTAAAATGCAGCGGTTTTTGCAGGAGGTACCATTTTCTGTGAAAATTTTAGAGGAAAATTAAACAGTTTTTAGTTAATTTCTACTTCTATTTTCAACTGAAGAAAAAATCCTTTTGTGTATATACAGAATCATTGTTTTTACTTAATCTTATCCCAAAAAAAATTTAAAAATTAACTCATAAAAGCCGATTTTTCATTTTTTTCAATATGGGTAAAATAAAAATATTACCATCTCCAAAGGGTTAAAATCAAAATTTCAAAGCTCTAAAATGTTGTTCATCGAAAATAAATAGCAGTTCATAAGGACTTTTTGCATCCATCTTCTCATTTAACAGGGAAAAAAACTAAAAATAGAATCTATTTTTTCAGTGTTGACATAAAAAAAGCATTTGATAAAAAACTATAAAAAAAAATATTTTTTAAAAGTGCTAAAAAGTTATACAGACTATTCAGTCTTTACCTCTGACATTGAAATAGATGTAAAAGAAAGTCAATTTAGTATAGCAGCCAATTAGAATAAATTTTCTTATGGAAATTCTCATCAGATCATTACTGATAAACCAAGGTCTTATTGGATAACATACTAAATGCTCCTTTAAAAATTTTTATTCTATGAGAAAATCATGTTTTCAAACGGACATTTCAAATTAAAGAGTAGCTTCAAGTGACTAGCTGTTCCCAGAGTGAGAAATACCAATGTTTATTACACTAGTCCTTAAAGTTTTACAATTATGTTTCTGATTCGTTGGTTTAACAACTTTGAGGACTTTTTTAATTGGTTAGTTTATTAAGTTGACTGTTCAAACGTTTTAACCACTAATCTTAAGCTCCAAAGAAGGTAGTTTTGTGTTTTAATATTGGGGATGTACATTAATTTATTGTCCTTTGTCTTATCCCTTTAGATCCATGAGTTGTTCTACCCTTTGACTTTAGGGCGATATTGATCTTGAAAATAGTCTAAAACCACACCAAAATAAAAGTGTTACCAATCTCCCTCTCTCTCTTTGTTTCTCTGTCTCTTTCTCTCTCTTTATTCAAGGGTGATAAAAGGGAAATGCAGTTCTTCATAAAATGTTGTTTCATGGGGTTGTATACATCCCCTTCTGCACGCTTATGATCCAAAATATTGCATACTATATTGTAACATACCCTTTTTCCAAAATGATCATGTTTATGGGTTGCACTTGTTTTTGAGAGAAGGCATTTCCCCTACTTTTACTATAAATACCGCTCATCTGACATAGCAGCAGTAGGTCTTTATTTTGTCTTTAGTTATGGAATTTGTTTAGGCTAAGATTCGTACCTTTCTCTACCATGTGCAGATTTGCTGAATCCTATAGAAATATTACTATTACTTGGATGTTGCACCAGATTTTCTTGTACTCTAATAAAGTAATTCTCACAGCCAGCTAAAGTTACAATACCCCAATCCATCCCATGGATGAACAAACTATAATAAACGAGGTACATATTAGCAAGCTAAATTGGCGACAAATTTTCCCTTGTTAATATATACATATATTCTATATACATTGCTAAAGTAAACCAGTTTTAAAAAATATAAAAAATATAAAATCATAGAGTAGCTTCGCTACTAATAATGGATATATTATTATTTTGATTTTCATGTTCTAATAAGGCTAAATTAACATTTACCCCTCTACCACATTTATATCCTCCCCTCTTTCTGGATAAACAAACTGACGAATACATGGGTTTCATGTTAGCAAGCTTAATTGACGACAATTTCCCCCTGTCATAATATCCATGTATATTCTACATCCATTATTAAAATTGTGACCATATCTAAATTATGTTTATTTGGGATTAAGTCGGACAAAAAACATAGTTTTTAATCATATTATGTAAAACTAGGGGATGCGCCACTAGCATCTAGAAGCTTTTAATGCTTTTAATTCAAAGGGATGGGGACATTCCTAAAATCATTCCGGGACCAGGTAAAAGCAGTTAGTGAAGGTTAGTAGAATAAAACCTTCCATCACATTTTCTATCGAATCCAACTTTTAAATAACATAGTTAAATTAAGCAACACTTTTTAAGTTCGAGAGTATAAACAAGAATTATTTATAAAATAATCTACATTTCTAATTATATACTTCATGCTAGTCATATATATGTCAAGATAAAATTCAAAAACTTTTTTATTCTTTATTTTAATTCTTTAAAGATTAAATAGATTCTACTTAATAAAAGCTACTCTATAATTTGAAATGTCCATTTGAAAACATGATTTTCTTATAGAATACAGAATACATAGAATCTTTTTACAAAAGAGCATTTAGTATGTTATCTAATAAGTCCTTAGTTTATCAGTAATGCTTTGCTGAAAATTTTGTAAACAAATTATCATAATTGTCTGCTATAATAAATAGATTTTTTACGTCTAATTAAATGTCAGAGGTAAAGTTGAATAGTCTGTATTACTTTTTAGCACTTCTTTAAAAAATTATTATTTATATTTTTAATCAAATGCTTTTTTTATGTCAACACTGAAAAAATAGATTCTATTTTTGTTTGTTTTTTCCTGTTAAATGAGAAGATGGATGCAAAAAGTCCTTATAAACTGCTATTTATTTTCGTTGAACAACATTTTAGAGCTTTGAAATTTTAATTTTAACCCTTTGGAGATGGTAATATTTTTATTTTACCCATATTGAACGAAATGAAAAATCGGCTTTTATGGGTTAATTTTTAAATTTTTTTTGGGATAAGATTAAGTAACAACAATGATTCTGTATATACACAAAAGGATTTTTTCTTCAGTTGAAAATAGAAGTAGAAATTAACTAAAAAACTGTTTAATTTTCCTCTAAAATTTTCACAGAAAATGGTACCTCCTGCAAAAACCGCTGCATTTTAGATTTTATTGAAAAGTGAAATGAAGTTTCCTAACCTAGGGTAATGAAATGCACTATGTCCCAATTCAGGTTCTGACACAAAAGTCAAATCACCTTCGATGGCATTGTGTACTAGGTAGTTTTTGGATTACAAAATAGATACATTCTACCCACTTTTATTTAAGGATTCCATGGACCAGTCGTAGGACCCCCTACAACAGCACTACCACCCCAAGCCCACACCTTGCGGGATGGTACACCCCCGCCTGGGGAAGAAGAAGATGAGGGGGATGAGGCAGCAGACAAGAAGTTGGAGGAGGCCCCCGTAGTGTTCCCCCCGCCAGAAGTACAGACTATTATTGACAAAATGGCCAGTTACGTTGCCAGGTGAAATATTTGAACAGGGAGGGAGGGGACATTCAACTATAAATTATACTGGTATCCACAGATTTATAATCACTTTCTCTCATTCGTTGGCATAAAACTTTTATTAATTCTTTATTAAATGTTTTGAACTAGTGCTGTCAAATTGTTTGTCTTGGGGGGGGGGGGGGGGGCGGAGGGTTTCATAAGTTGATTGTACACCGTGTTCAAATTTTTTCACCAATACAAAAGAAGTTATTTTGTTTTTCGTACTTTTTTTTGTTGAGGCGGAGTTGTTGTTGTTGTTAGTTTTATACTAATTTTAATCCGTGGGTATTATATAGATAGGCTTAATCTTAAAAAACTTAATTACGAGCAAAAGCGCCATTGAATGTCTATTGTTCTATCTTTATTCAAACTAAACCTATAATTTCAGAAATGGCAGAACATTCGAGGACGTAGTGCGGGCTAAAGATGCTTCTCGGTTTAGCTTTCTATTTCCTACAGATATTCACCATGGATACTATCTGGCTAAACTAAGGAATGGATACATTATATAAAACTATCGATTGTGCCCATAGCATCTAGGGGCTCTTTATTTGAGGGTGGGAGGGGATTGTTATGTTAGCCAGCTACAAGTTTCACTTTATTAGAGTATATGATCATCTGGTGTAAGATCCTAGGAATAATAAATCCATTATTATAATCTCGTTGTCTTTCATCTAATTTAAAAAGTATTCTTACTTTGCACAAACTAGGGAATTACATTTGTGTGTTATTTATACCTAACGGCACTCTTTTTCTTTTGGAAGTTACATTTAATTTTTTCTAGTATGAAATAATAATATATCCTGATCTAAAGATCTCACACAACTGGAAATTTTGAAAGAGAGTTGGTGAAAGAACCCCTGGCATTTAAGGTAACTCCGTTTTTTTGATGGGCTACCTAAAAATTTGTTTATGTTGGTTTATCATAAAACAAGTGGCTGTGCTTTGGGTTTTAGGGAGGTACGTACCTTCTAAAACTTAGTTTTTAAATGAAAAATAAAATAAAAATTTGGTTGGGGGTAATTTTTAAAGGGCAATTTCTCTATTTCTCCTTAAATGGTGATGGTACCCTCCTCCAAAATTGTTATTAACCTTCTTAGTAATGGTGAGAAGCTACATTGTAAAGGAAACCATATCGGTTCAGCGGTTATTAGCAAGATCCTTTGGTATAGACAGACATCCTCTTACTTTATTCAAGGATATGTTGTGGAATTATTTTAATTTGTTTAGGTTAAAAAGACTGAAGAAAAAGAGACTCCTTTGGAAAAGCAGAGGTATTTGAGAGATTAGCCCAGCTACACTATGTAGCTGTATCTATACAAGAGTATATCCGTCCGTCCGTATGTCACTCAATCACAAAACAAAGTTTAGCATTTTATTTTACAATATTTAAAAAAAAACTTTTTTACTCGAGCTATTGTTAATTTTTAACAATGCAATGCTTATATAATAATTATAAGATATTTTTATTTTGGATTCGTTGGTACAAGATATCAATGTCCAAACTTTTCCCCCATTGAATTCAAAGTGTCATTTCATATTTGGCAAGTTCATCATGCAATTACTCATCGTCTTATCCTTTATGGTCCCTGTAATAAATGTATGTTACTCTGTTCAATTTTGTAGTGCCCTAAAAGTTGATAATTAAGCCTTTTGAAAAACCGTATTTTTGACCAACTTGCAATTTTTCTGACCAACTTGCTTTTTTACTGACAACTTGCAATTTTTCTAAGTGCCCTTCCAGTGGATAATGATGCTACAGATGAAGAGGGGGAGAATGGAGGTGATAATGATGACAAGGATTCGGATCAAGAGGTAAAAATCAACTACTATCGATATTTTACAGAAATTGATATATAATACGTGGATATTATGACAGGGTAATTTTTGTCGTCAATTTAGGGTTCTAATATAGTCAGCTATTGAAACGTTCCTCCAGGGACAGGGGAGGAGATGGAATACAGCCATATGATTGGGGGATGGAGGGTATAGTTATAATTATCATTTTATTAGAGAAGCGAAAGAATGGTGCAATATCCATGTAATTTTATATCCATTCTTAAAGGCATGTAGGTACTATTTGTATGTTTTAGTAGCAAAGTTACTTTTTATCTCATCTATGACTGCTATAAACTATTGTGTTAAATTAAAATCATTTACTCGGCTGCTATTTGAAATATACAACTACTTAGTTTATAACAACAATAAATATTACACTCTTTAATTATATTTTATCAAACAAAATTGCCAAGGGTTTACTTTTATGTAAGCATTTTTCTCCCTATAATTTGTTATAGTAAAAAAAAGAGGGTCTATTAATTTTACGTAAATCAAACATTATAGCAATAAAAATGCTGTTCAATAAAATTTCTTTTAAGAAGGAGCACTTAGTATATATTTACAGTAGACCAGAATTTTACACTCGAAAAGATATTCTTTGCTTTTCATTTGGCGTACCCTTTACCTAAACAGTACACAGCTGCTATGTCAGTTTCATAAGTAAGTGCGACTTTCTGTATCCTTATACTTACAAAGTCTTGATAAAAAAGGATGCGGAACCAGAGCCCAGCGGACCGACTGTGAAAGCCGAACCTAAAATTTACCAAAAAGAAGAGGAGAAAAAAAGAAGCGTGGAGGAAACTAAAATTAAGGTGAGTTTATTTGAAATGTTGCAAGTTGTAACTCTTAAGAATTTTTCGTATGTTCGTCATTGAATGACAAATATTACTTCTTCACATTTATCTGTTATTATTATATCTTAAGTTTGTTGGAGCTCTGTATTAGAAGGTGGATTAGAGGCTAGGAGATAACCAAAAACCATTTTGGGACTTCCCTAAAGTGAAGAACTCATAGTTTTGTCAACACAATCTCTCACTCGTTGGCTTAAATCTTTGTACGCTTTGATTGGATTGTACATTACAACCCTTCAGTGTCCAAGTTGTAATTTGTTGCAGATGGACATCAATCTATCTTCCATTGTCTTGTCCCTATCAATTTTTACAACAAAATAATTTTAGGATAAGCTGGCCGCCGCAGCCCGCGAAAAGATGATCGTGAATGCGCGGGAACGCGCGGTTCAGTTGGAGCGGAAGCGGAAAGCCGCGCAATTTCTTGCTCACCTTGCGGAGAGAAATACAACGGTCAGCTCAAATGTTCCCATTGAGCAGGTAGGTCATAGGTAGCGAAGCTAAGCTTAACTTTTTTTGGGTTCTCGGTTTGTTGATTTGGTTATCCGTTTATCTAGGTATTCATTAATCTATTTTAACCTGGGAGGGACTGTAGATTATAATGGACCCCAAAGTTTTAATCTCTCATTCGTTGGCCTCAAAACTTTGAGGACTATTATTTAGACTTAATTGGTAAGTACAAACTAGTACCTAGTGTACTAACCTTTCCAAAAATTATTTTAGTTTGCAAACGGGGTGACTTTGTTTATTCTAATTTTATCCTAATGATCCCTGCCTTTAGCATATTTTATATGAATAATGTATCAGTCTTACTAACTCTTTTTCTTCTGTATTTATTTCTCTCACTGTTTATCTCTCTCTTTCTTTCTAACTCTTTCTCTCTCTCTCTTCATCTTTCTATCTCACTCTCTCTTTCTATCTCTATCTATCTATCCCTTTCACCTACTAAAATCTTATTAATCCAAGGAGGAAAATCTATCAGAACAAAAACTAATAACCGCCGCCGTTTCTACGCCGCCAACAGTCGTCGCCAGCCCACCCCGCCTTGTGATACCGGTCCTTGCATCGGACCCCGCCAAGTCATCGCCTTCGCCCCGGAAATCTTCGCCATCGCCCACCAAACGCCACTCATCGTCAGGTGAGAATTTTCAAGGATTTTTAAAGAAAATAAATCATGTTATTTATATTTATATGTTTTAGTAATAGTAAAATAAGTAAGCTTACTGGATTATTTTTGATATAATAGAATTGTTCTATTATATTAAAACAATCATTATAAGCTTTATGTTTTACTATTTATTTATCATTTTTAGATTATATTTTTATGGATAAATTTTTTAACACAGTGGAGAAAATTTATCCATTAAAAAGATATTTTAAACTTTTGATTTTGTCCAAGTAGTCTTTACTTTAATCAGGGATCTCAAGAGATAAGACAATAGGTGATAAGTATTTATGCATTTAAAATTATTGGTTGAAGTTTTGGAAACTGCTTCTTTTATCCAACCAATCAAGATTTTTAAAAAAAATATTAAAGGCTACATGAATAAAATTTATAAAAGTTCTCTTGTGTGTTGTAAGAGATGTTGCTCTAAAAAAATTAAAAATCAATTTTAGTCAATCATTAACACTATTAAGAAAATTACTTGTACATAATAACTATAACTTCTTTAAATTTTCATATTTTGTTGCTTTAACAAAAAACTTGAATTTAAAAAATGAACAAATACGAGGACGGTTACGTTCAATAAAAGCGAGGCTGTTATAAAATATAAGGGCTTATAAAAAACTGGAACACTTATTTAGGACAATTAATTTTAATTTAATGATTTCATCCCTTAGAAATTTAATTTCCCCCGGCTGTGTAGCATAAAAGACTGACCATTATACCAAGTAAGAAGTACATTAGTATAAGAATGAGAAATCTTCAACAAAAAAATAGGTGTCTATCTTTAATAGGAGCCAATAGATTCATTTTTTCCCCGGAAACGAACAGACGGACTTTAGAATTATTTTACAAAGCAACATCTCTTAATTTTAATTAAAAAAAAAAACTATTTTTCCTTGAAACTCCCTGCAGGCTGAAAACTGTGAAAAAATGTGGTGGCTAAACTTGACACGTCCTAGTGTAAAGGTGCAGGTAAGCTGACGTAGCAGGCGGTGCGCGGCATTTGCGCGCAATCAATCAATCACTATTGCGCGCAAATTTCCCGCCATTAATTGTGTAAGTATAATAAAATTTATAGCCAGGCTGAAATTAAAGTCTTTAACTTTCTTCTAAAAAGTAAATTTTTGAATTTAGAGCCTTTTATATCAGCCTTGTTATCTAAAAAAAAAATAAGGTGATGAAAAAGGTAAATATTTTTTTATTAATGCAACTACCTCATATCATATGTTTAGTAGTAAAGAAAAAAAGCATTTTTTTATTTTAAAAGGCACTTGAAGAAATTCAACCATTCCTTTATTTTTTCCACTAGACAAAATAGGTATTTCCTCAAGTGCCACAACCCTGTCCCTAAATAATAAAAATAAAGGATATATGTATTATTTTTTAAAGAAAATTATTTTTTGTTAATATTTCTTTATTATTTAGAGTCTGAGGGGAGTGAGGAGGAGAGAAGGAGAAGAAAGAGAAGGAAAAGATCTAGGTAAGCTTGTTTCTAGTATAGCTTCAAAACCTATTAATTTCTGCTGGATTAGAACCGGTTCTGAAAAATCATGTGCAGGGTCCTATTATAAACAATTTTCCACGAATATTAAAATTAAAGTTATAAAGAGGGGGGGGGGGGGGAGGCAGATGGGCCAATTATTGAAATCAAAAGTAAAACGCGCAGAGTTAAATATATATTATACCACCTCTATTAATCTATTTACTCTAATCTACGCCCCTATAAAGGTCATTAGGGTAACCGTAATTCTAATTTCCAGAAAAATAAATACAATCCTTATACTAAAGTAACAGGATGTATGTGTGTCTGTGTATGTGTGTCTGTACCGAAGGATCTCGCTAATCGCTGAACCGATCGGGTTCTCCTTATCACGGTAGCTTTTCATAGGTCCCGGGAAGGTTTATAACTTTTTTTTTAGGGGTGGGACACCCCCAACCCCCCAAAAAATGAAAAATGCCCCACCCCCAACCCCCCAAAAAAATGAAAAATCCCCCCCCGAAATTTTTTTTTTTAATTTTTTTAACTAAAATTAAAAATAAGGGGGGGGGGCACCGGCACCCCCCCCCCCCCCCAAAAAAAAAAAAAAAAAATCGCCTTCCCCAAAATATTTTTTTACTTTTTCTTTTAAAATCTAAAATAAGAAATTGGGTTATTAAATTCGACTCTCTCCTCCTCAAGTGCCCCTAGAGGCCTTTAGGGGGCGTAGCCGCTAGTTCTTATATAAAAGTAACAGGATTTTTGAGTGAAACTTCTAACAATTTCTGGGAAAGTTTATATCTGTTTTAGCCTTTAGGGGAGGTTTTTTTTACCCTCCCAAGAGAAAAAATACCATTCCCTGCTTTCCTCAAGTGCGCCTAGAGTAATATAATGAAAGTTTGACTTTGCCAAAGCGTTTGATATACATATAAGCCTTTTACTAAAGTAACAGGATATTCGTTTGTCTGTCTGTCTGTACCTCGATCTCGCTAACCACTGAACCAATATGGTTCTCCTTTTCACGGTAGCTACTCATAGGTCTTGGGAAGGTTTATACCTAACTGTTTTATGGGAGGTTACCTCCACCCTCCCAAGAGAAAAAATACCCTGCCTCCTTCCCTTAAGTGTTCCTAGAGTAATGTTATGGACGTTTGCCTTTCAAAAGCGATTGATAATGATAACCCTTTTAACACGATCTTTTTTGCCTGTTTGTATCAAATGATCTCGCTAATCGCTGAACCGAAATGGTTTTCCTTTACAATGTAGCTTATCACAGGTCTCAGGAAGGTTTATTATTATTTTCCAAAGTAAATCGGCAATAAATTGTAAGTACCGCTAGTCGTTACTACTGCATGACTTTCTAGAACCTTCTTTCGTACAAGGGTGCAGAAATTTTACCTTTTAAAACTACAATAAAATCTCCACAAATCCTTGAAAGCGCTCTAGGGGCGTATCCGCTAGTTAAAATTAAAGAGAGTCATGCTTTTTTTATTTGTAAAAAAAGGCATACTTTTTGATAGAAACTAATCTTGTTAAATTTTAGATCCAGATCTAGAAGTCGGTCACGTGACCGAAGAAAGCGAAAGCGTCATCACAGGTCTAGGTCAAGATCTCGGTCCTCAAGGCGTAGGAGTAAGAAGAAGAAAAGAAAGGTATGTAGAATATACGTGGATATTATGACAGGGGAAAAATTGTCGTCAATTTAAGTTGCTAACATGGAACTCGATTATTTAACAGTTTATTCATCTAGATGAGGGTAGGGAATAAGCTTATACCAACAACGAAATTAATTCGAGAAAAAAAACACGGAACCTATACTTACGTGTTTTTCAGCTGTCGTTGGGGGACGGGGTCAACACATAGTAGAATTGATGACCTTTACATCTGCCCCCCAAATATTATTTTAGATTTATTTCTCTTGTTGGTTATACCTTATTCCAGGGAGGGAATGGGATAAATGTGATGTATGGGGGATATTGTTTTAAGCCCGCTGCGAGTTTCACTTTATTAGAGAACATGAAAATCTCGAGTCCTAGCATAAGCCATATCAAAATTGAAGACAACTCTCAAATGAAACATACTGCTGTAATGTCAGTCTTTTAGAGGAATAGAAGGGAAATGCTTTGACACATTTAAAGGCATTATCATTACAGTAAAGCCCGCTCCATGTCATTTAAAAGTGTTTCTTTTTCTAGGAGAGCAGTAGAAGCGAGCGGTCATCAAGAAGACATCGGTCTCGGTCAAAAAAACGGTCACGGCGGCGTAAACATTCTAGTTCAAGGTAATATATTTAACAGCACAGGTAAATTTAAGAGGAGGGTTGAGGTGCCTGGTGCATTGCTTTTTAAATACAAGAAAGCTTTTCTATAACAAGAATCGGTCCGTCCGTAACGGTTAGCTCTTTTCGTTAATTTAGACATGTTAAAATTGCTTTATCGATTTCAAACTCTGCATCGTGATTCCTATAACAATACGATTTAGGAATATCAGGTTCATTATTATGAGCGAAGTATCTCTATAATTAAATACTAAAAATGATAATATATCCTTTACAGTATGTTGAATTTGCGCAATTTAGGAACAAACTTGTGTACCATTTTGTTTAGACTTACACTCTGTATGTTCTGCTTATTAAGTTCTGACACTCTGCAAAAGTTATTGTTCGTTACTTTTTATTTTAGAGCTTCGCTTTTACTGGTGTTATAATACTTGTTTTTACAGGTCTCGAAGTTCAAGTACGTCCCGGTCCAGCAGTGAAGATTCCACAATACACATTCTAGATTCAGATACAGACACAGAATCTAATAGTAAAAAGGTAAGAGATAAAACATAGATATATAGAATATACGTGGATATTATAACAGGAGAAAAGTTGTTGTCAACTTAGGTTGCTAACATGGACTTTACTATTGGTCAGTACTTTTATCCAGTAAGAGAGAAGGGGATGTGGTAAAGGGGGTGATCGTTATTTTATCCAGCTACAAATTTCACTCTATTAGAGTACATGATAATCTCGTATAAGATCCAAGTAATAATAAATCCATTGCTTATCAAATAAGGATGACAACATCCATAAGTAGCGAAGCAGAACAAAAATATGGAATTGATAAATGGACAAAGTGGGTTATAGGGCAGATGTTCAGTTCTCATAACAAAAAAGAGAGAAAATATGCAAAAACTTACGAAACCTTTAAAAATATTCAAATTTTATGTCCGATATTTCCTACACTGTGTTCCTATTGTTCAATTTACTGAGAAGGGATCTAGATCTACTATATCTATTACTTGTTTAATGGCAACTTGACATTTTATTTATATTTCAGAACGGAATATCGAAGCTTGAGGATAATCCGACTATAAAGGAAAGGATCTTTTTTTGGAACAATACATACATAATTTAAACCAAATCACTACTCCCCCCCCCCCCCTGGTAAAAATCTTGTAATCCCATGGATCTTAATGGATAAGACAATAGACGATAAATAGATGTACACAATCAAAGATTGTTAAAAACTTCATAGAATAATGTTTTTTTTTTGGTTGAAAAGTTTGGACACTGCTAGTTTGAACCAACCAATCAAGATTTGATAGCAGAAGCCAAAGTTTTTAAGCCAACTAATAAACGAATGGGTTTATGAAACTTTGGATACCTGTAATAAAATTACATCCCCATGTCCCCTTCTCTTTATGATTGTATTCAGTGGCGTGATTTACCAGAGGTGTTAAAATAGGGTAAAGCGTGCCTTTCAAATTTACCGCCAAAATGCTTCTAACCCTAAAAAGATCTTATTTTTTATCGCAGCCTGCCATCAATGAAATCAAAGAGGATCTACGGGCCAAGGTTCGAGCACTGCTGGGATCAACATCATAACAAATCAATCAATCAAATTAAGGGAACAACTATATATTCACTCGTTTCGTATTCATTTGGTGGCAAACAAACTAAACGAGAAGTAACGCAAGGATTTTTAATAGCGTTCAAATGATTACGAAATGAGTAACATGTGTAGAAATTTCAATTATAGGAAAAGGTATTCATTGATTCAAGTTTATATTACTTTGAATATTAGGAATCACTTTTGGGTGGAAAGGCCTAATTTTCTAACCATTTTTTCATTGTCTATTGTTAAAAAGTTGTATTTAAATGGCTAGTATTTTCAATTATTTGTTTTTAAATCAGCAATAGAAATGAGCAATTTACATTTAGACTCGAACTAAAACTTTATAGATTGCTGGCTGCCATATGGCTTAATGCAATAATGAGTATAGTAAGGCCAACAAAAAATCTGGAAAAGTTAAACATAACTTACACATCCAGCCGTTTGACCGCTAGTAGCAGCCTATAAAGTTTACTTTCCATTCTTAGAATTAATATGAATAAAATTCTTTAAAAATATTATTTTACTAACAATATTGTTACTTTTCATTGTTTGGTTGTTTCATTTTCTATGAATAAATATTCATTCTTTATTATTTTTTCTTGTGATTCTATAACAGGGGGCTTAAAACTTGTAGTTTGTCCAAACCATTTAAGATTTTCCCTTACTCTCCTAATGGATTAACAAACTGACCAATAAATAAGCTCCTTATTAGAAAGCATAATTTACGACAAATATACGTCCACGTATATCTTAGATCCTAGATAAAGTTAATCCTTTTCTACAGTTAGGGGCTTATATCCATTATTACTTTGATGATACTGCTGCCCATATCCGTCATTTGTAAGCCCTTTTTAAAAATCAAGTTTATTCCAATAATACGAGCGACTAAATTTTGGAACTATAGAAATTCGAATAACTTTTTACAGCTCACTTGTATTATATGTGGTTGAAATGGAAAATATCATCCTTGCAAACTAAAAATGTTTTACTCAACAATATGGCCGGATTGGTTTAATGTACTGTGTAGAGATCTATTTATACTTTATTTCATACTAGCGGCTGCGACCCTAGTATCCAGATGCTCTATATTGGAAGGGATATGGAAAGGCAGAAAACATAAACCATACCCAGACTTATTTATAAGAATAAAATAGCCTAAAACCATCTCATGACCAATAAGAAGCTTCACTGTACAGGAGAACCATATAAATTCAGCGGTTAGCGAGATCCTTCGCTACAGACAAAAAAAGCTTACTACTTTATGTAATAGGATTAGTGATTGCAAATGAATGTGGTAGGGATGAAAAATAGCCTAAACCATGCCTAGACTTGTCATCTTAGGACCTATTAGAAGCTTCACTGTAAAGTAAAACTATATCGGTTCAGCAGATAGCGAAATCCTTCGCTACAGACAAAAACAACTTTATACACTTAACAGAGATACATAATACATGTAAATTAAAGATAACATTTATTTGGCAGAAATATACAACAAAAAGACAAAAATTAACAATTTTTGTATCAGAAAGTATTCATATCAAAGTATTTTTAACACTAAGTAATTAAATTAGCAGATTAACGCGTTTTTTTATTATTTACAAACTGAATAAACTAATTATAATATGCGTTTGGTCACAATTTGACCTAGTCAGCGCCATTGACTGGAAGCTTGCACCCACTTTATGTTATATCGCAATAAAATTACCCCTTTTCTTAGCTGATATCCCCCCCAAAAATAAAAAACTTTATTAAATATTTCATTAGTTAAAACATCAGAGTAAAGGGGTGTTTAAAGAATAAAAAGCTTGGACGTTCTCGATTGCAATATCATAATTATATTACTGCAAGTTAAAAACACTTTGAAATACTAAAAAAGCACATTTGATTTTATTTATATATGTACAAATGAAAAGATTATAAATTATGGCACGAAACCTTGAGAAATCAAATTTTGAAGTCAGAATTTCAAGTGGTGTTTTCCCTCAAAGGGCCTTGTTGAGCAAGGGTTATCCCCTCTTTTGAGCAGTGGAAGTGCTTCATTTTTTTTTATTATTTTAAGTCAAGTTACGGTATATAATATTAAAAAGCCTAGGAAAAAAAACCCTCCCCTCAACAAACTATTTAAAAACTAGGGGTTAAGTGCTCAACAGGCAATTTGAAGGAAAGCATCTTTCAAATAGTTTAGCTAGAAAATTAAATTTTCTTTTGTTACTATGAACAGTAAAAGTAAATGTTTGAAAATTTAAATCAGTAGCGTCATATTTTTCGCAATATTCCGTAAAATTAGTGCATGATTTCAGCCAAATGCGATTAATAGGTCAAAGGTTGTTCATTACACTATGCGTTTGGTTAAAATTAAGTGCAGTTTGACCTAATAAGCGCATTTGACTGGAAGCTTGCACCCAATTTTACGTAATATTAAGAAAAAAATAACACTCTCTTTTTACCTTTAAATTCACTGGGATATGTGTCATGATAAAAACAATAAAAGTAATTGATTATAAATATGAGAAAACTTTTAAGCTCTTTGATTATCAAGCGACTATAAAATAAGTAAAATGCACAGCTAAATTTGTTTTGTAAACAAACGTACTGAAAAACAGGTTTTGGCTGTTTAAAAAGTAGTCTCGGACTAATTGTTAAAAATTCAGCAGTGCATTTTTTTAGTATTTTAGTTCCTTGATAATCCTAGTTTTTCATTTACTTCAAGTGCTTAAAAGTTTCACTTTATGTATAATCATTTTCTAATAATAGTTATATATCGCATCGTATTATAGACATCTCTCTGCAGAAATCTTATTAATCTTATAATTTTTATTATGTTATTTGAAGAAAATTATCAATAATACGATACGAAACATGATTTTTCAGTATGGCTGAGAACCGGATATTAATCGGTTTTTAAGCCATACCTACTGATGAAAAAATTATTGAGGTCACAAATGATAGATTTTTCTAAATTATCTATAACTTTTATTTAAATTATAATTTTTGAAACTCTAAAAATATTTCATAGATAAAGAAAAGAAATTTGTAAGAGAGTTTCAAAAATATCAATATCTTCCAAAAGTTTCAGAAACCTTTTTTTTACATATTTACAAAATATTAACATAATTGTTCACTAGTGAGCACTTCTTACTTCCTTATACAAAAAAATCACGCATGAACGGAAAAAGCCTAAAAACTATCCTTAATTATAAAAAATACATTAAGAAATGATGGTGTGTTGAAAAAAAATATTTTTTCCAACAATTGAAAGAGATTTTTATATTTTTCTTATCGTCTATGGTGAAGCCATGGCTGCCAACACAAAAATGTTAAAACCGTATTTTTGTTCTCATTTCAACAATTTCCAGAGTTGACATGAGATTCATACCTTAAACTTTTCCTTTAAACTTGCTTGGCAATCGAAAACCTTTAAATCAACACATTTATTAATGTGTAGGAGTACAGCTCTTCACAAGTCATTTTTACCTGGAGGTCGATTGTGGGAAAACCCCTGCCTAATATCAAATTTTTTTTTCATAAATGGAATAGTCTATACTTGGGTAAAATATGGTATCAATTCTAGATTGGAGACGTTATTCTAACTAGTTCTATAACTGAATAATCTTTTTCTAAAAATCTAGCTTCCTTTCTTTGCACTTCTTTGTACTTTTTTTCTTGTCAAAATGATAAAATGATTTAACAAATAGCTGTTTAGGCCTTCCTAAACGAAGATCCAATGATTGTGATGAATATAAGCATCCATGATATGCTTCACAGCTCAATATGTATAAGGTATAGTAAATATTACAAATCTTAAACGGCAACCATGATTTTACATCAATTTCTTTTTGATCTTAAGAGCTTTGCTTTAATGAATATTGTCATCCTTTTAACTTTTAACAGTCGTGCGCCTTGCCGTACCTTAATTGGTTGGGGGGGGGGGGCGTTCAAGGCTCCCCCCCCCTATTATCTCAGTTCCTATTAGAGTTAGAGGGGTAATTTTTGTTGTGCAAGTCCCCTGTTTGATAATGAATTTTCGACCTTTTATAAGTCAAAGTCAATTTTAGCTTCCTTCACCCTTTTATTTAACAACCTTTGTTTTTAGGTCCTTTTTTACTTAAAAATTTCAAACGGCTGTAATTTTCTTATTTTTGAAGCTAGAAGAACATTTTTTTCTAGGAAATTTTTTCTTTATGTAAAATTTTATATTAGAAATATCAAAACATAAATTTCAGCGGTCGCAGCTGTATTTTGCAGCTGCCAGCCGCCGCAGTCGGTGGTCGGCGGAAACGGCGGCGGATCTTTATGAAATTTTAATACGTTAGACATGTAAGAAAAGCCTAAGTTTAAAATTTGACGTCTCTAAGTCAAAAATTGCGGCCACAGGAGTTTTTAAAAGATTTATGGAGACCTGGAGGATCAGGACCTGCAGGATTATACCGTTCAACGCCCCCCCCCCCCCCAAACCGTTAAGGGTTAAATAAAAATTAACAATGTATTATTTTTTTAGTAGCAATGTCTGTCCGTCTTTTAGAGACAAAAAGGGGAAAACTTCATTTTCTCAGCTCCTATAAAAGATAGAAGGCTGAAACTTCTCGTAAACATTCAATCAATATGGAGCATAATTAAGTATAAAACATCCATAGCAGTCTGACTGCTGTTAAGCCGCTTATATTTTTCACAACTAATTTTCTCAATGTATTATTTCTTTTAGTAGCAAAGCTGCTCTAAAATTTGAAATGTCCATCTGTTAGTCCGTCTGTTAGAGACAAAACGGGGATGTGGGGGGGGGGGGGGGTGGAATCGTGATTTTTCAGCTCCAGTAAAAGATAGAAGGCTGAAAATTCTTGTAGCTATTCACATAAATATGGAGCATAATTAAGTAGAACACATCTGTAGCGGTCAGACTGCTCTTTCTTTTCTTTCTTGTGATAACAGATAATCAGCTCTATAACTCACTTTGTCCGTTTGTCTATTTCAGAATAGATTTTGTGCTTTTAAAATAAGGGGAAGGGGGTTGTACACTTTCACAGTAACAGTGCGCTCTAAGGCCCATATTCAAGATAGAGCTCTGAATTATAATACAATGGGTCAGTCTATAAATATTCTGCAAAACTTTTAATTTGGCGGTTTGGCGGCTGACCACTGGTGCAATTATTCAGCTAAACTTGTAAAATTGAACATGCAATCTTGTTTTTTTGGGGGGGGGTTTGTTTTGGTTAATTATGAGAAAATATATCAACAGTAACAAAAAACTGTTGAGCTGCAAACTACCAGCCGCTGGCTGTGGCTATTAATAAATATTACAACAATTTTGCAGCTCAGCAGTTTTTCGTTACTGTTGATATATTTTCTCATAATTAACTAAAACACACCCTATGGTTTAAACAAAATTAATTTTCAAGTAGCTTCGCTACTGTAAAGTTGTTTTCATGCATAATTTTGTATTTTTTTGTGTCCCATTTATGTAGGTTTAACAGGAAGGGATAGTTCATCTGCCAAGAGGTAATAAGGGAAGATTTAGCCAAACTCCCTGGATATCCTTTTCTATCTATATTACCTCATATATTTAAGACTATTTGTTAAAACATTTTATCATTTTGAAAAGAAAAAAAAGTACAAAGAAGTGTAAAGAAAGAAAGCTAAATTTTTGGAAACAGATTAATCAGTTATAGAACTAGTTTGAATAACGTCTCCAATCTAGAATTGATACCATATTTTACCCAAGTATAGACTATTCCATTTATGAAAAAAAAATTTGATATTAGGCAGGGGTTTTTCCACAATCGACCTCCAGGTAAAAATGACTTGTGAAGAGCTGTACTCCTACACATTAATAAATGTGTTGATTTAAAGGTTTTCGATTTTCAAGCAAGTTTAAAGGAAGAGATTAAGGTATTACTAATGTTTTAACTCTGAAAATTGTGCGTTTTAGAACAAAATTAGTATCTCCTCTTCAATGTGTTAAAATTGATGGCGTTGCTAAAGTCAAAACGAAAAAAATTAATTTTGTATTATTTAATGACTAAATGAATTTTTTTTGAAAGACTATCAATTGTTTATGTATGTTTAATTAATTAGGATGGTTTTTAGGCATTAAAAAAAATTTCGTGAGTTCTATAATATTCCAGTCAATTTTGTCTCTAGTAGTATTTTAAAATTATTCTAATAATTTTTTTCTCCATAAAAAGCATTTTCCCCAACTATTTTAGATTTTTTCAGTTTGTCTTAAATATAAATAAGTTTATTTAAACTGAAATAAAAATATTAGCTAACAAGAACTTATGATTCCATATGCGCGGCTATGCTATTAGAAAAAGTTGTCTGTAGGTCTGTTCTCTTCATCACTGTCTATTTCTGAGTTTAAAGATTCGTAGTTCATCTTCGGGGCCAGCTTGTTTATATCAACCTAAAATAAATAATACTTTATAATAAAGTAAAAGGACGTCTGTCTGTATTTACCGATGGATCTCACAAATTTTTGAACATTGTTCTCCTTTACAGTGTAGCTTCTCATAGTTCTTGTCCTAGAAGATAACAAGACTTATCCCCTAATATCCCTCCACTCTTAGCTATATCTGTGCTTGATATTCTGTCCTAGATAAAATGTCTTATCCCATAATATCCCTGAACTATTAATCTATATCTGTGCTTGATATTCTGTCCTAGATAACATGTCTTATCCCCTAATATCCCTGAACTATTAAGCTATATCTATGCTTGATATTCTGTCCTAGATAAAATGTCTTATCCCCTAATATCCCTGAACTATTAGGCTATATCTAAGCTTGATATTCTGTCCTAGATAACATGTCTTATCCCCTAATATCCCGGCACTAAAAAGCTATACCTGTGCTTGATATTCTGTCCTAGATAAAATGTCTTATCCCATAATATCCCTGAACTATTAATCTATATCTGTGCTTGATATTCTGTCCTAGATAACATGTCTTATCCCCTAATATCCCTGAACTATTAGGCTATATCTAAGCTTGATATTCTGTCCTAGATAACATGTCTTATCCCCTAATATCCCTGCACTATTAAGCTATACCTGTGCTTGATATTCTGTCCTAGATAACGTGTCTTATCCCTTAATATCCCTGCACTATTAAGCTATATCTATGCTTGATATTCTGTCCTAGATAACATGTCTTATCCCCTAATATCCCTGAACTATTAAGCTATATCTGTGCTTGATATTCTGTCCTAGATAACATGTCTTATCCCCTAATATCCCTGAACTATTAGGCTATATCTAAGCTTGATATTCTGTCCTAGATAACATGTCTTATCCCCTAATATCCCGGCACTAAAAAGCTATACCTGTGCTTGATATTCTGTCCTAGATAAAATGTCTTATCCTATAATATCCCTGAACTATTAATCTATATCTGTGCTTGATATTCTGTCCTAGATAACATGTCTTATCCCCTAATATCCCTGAACTATTAGGCTATATCTAAGCTTGATATTCTGTCCTAGATAACATGTCTTATCCCCTAATATCCCTGCACTATTAAGCTATACCTGTGCTTGATATTCTGTCCTAGATAACGTGTCTTATCCCTTAATATCCCTGCACTATTAAGCTATATCTATGCTTGATATTCTGTCCTAGATAACATGTCTTATCCCCTAATATCCCTGAACTATTAAGCTATATCTGTGCTTGATATTCTGTCCTAGATAACATGTCTTATCCCCTAATATCCCTGAACTATTAAGCTATACCTGTGCTTGATATTCTGTCCTAGATAATATGTCTTATCCCTTAATATCCCTGCACTATTAAGCTATACCTGTGCTTTATACTCTGTCCTAGATAACATTTCTTATCCCCTAATATCACTGCACTATTAAGCTATACCTGTGCTTGATATTCTGTCCTAGATAACATGTCTTATCCCCTAATATCCCGGCACTAAAAAGCTATACCTGTGCTTGATATTCTGACCTAGATAACATGTCTTATCCCTTAATATCCCTGCACTATTAAGCTATATCTGTTCTTGATATTCTGTCCTAGATAACATGTCTTATCCCCTAATATTCCAGAACTATTGAGCTAAATCTATGCTTGATATTCTGTCATAGATAACATGTCTTATCCCCTGTGATCCCTGCACTAACCTTTGAGCTATATCTGTGCTTGATATTCTGTCCTAGATAACATGTCTTATCCCTTAATATCCCTGCACTATTAAGCTATATCTATGCTTGATATTCTGACCTAGATAACATGTCTTATCCCTTAATATCCCTGAACTATTAAGCAATATCTGTGCTTGATATTCTGTCCTAGATAACATGTCTTATCCCCTAATATCCCTGAACTATTAAGCTATATCTGTTCTTGATATTCTGTCCTAGATAACATGTCTTATCCCTTAATATCCCTGAACTATTAAGCTATATCTGTGCTTGATATTCTATCCTAGATAACATGTCTTATCCCCTAATATCCCTGCACTATTAAGCTATACCTGTGCTTGATATTCTGTCCTAGATAACGTGTCTTATCCCTTAATATCCCTGCACTATTGAGCTATATCTGTGCTTGATATTCTGTCCTAGATAACGTGTCTTATCCCTTAATATCCCTGCACTATTAAGCTATACCTGTGCTTGATATTCTGTCCTAGATAACGTGTCTTATCCCTTAATATCCCTGCACTATTAAGCTATATCTATGCTTGATATTCTGTCCTAGATAACATGTCTTATCCCCTAATATCCCTGCACTATTACGCTATATCTGTGCTTGATATTCTGTCCTGGATAACATGTCTTATCCCCTAATATCCCTGAACTATTAAGATATAACTGTGCTTGATATTTTGTCCAAGATAAAATGTTTTATCCCCTGTGATCCCTGCACTAACCTTTGAGCTATATCTGTGCTTGATATTCTGCCCCAGGTAACTTGTTTTGTCCGCCACCTGGCGCCACCCGTCCTGCAAAATAATCCAATTAATTTCCTCAGGGTTTGAACCGGTTCTGAGCCGCATACTGAAAAATCGAGTATCGTTTCGTATTAAAGAAATATTTCTTGAATCAAGATATTTATCTTTTTAGTTAAGATCACGTTAACCACAAAACTTACAGAGATCTCCATTCGAGGGAGGCTCGATATAGGTTTAAGACTTTTTTTCTGCCCCCTCCCTTCAGTGGCACACCCTAGCCGCTTATAATAAATTGTCTGAGAATGAAAAATTTTTCTGTATTACAGGTTACTGGGGATTTTTTTGTTAATTACAATGCAGTATTTTAAGTAGCGCAGCTACTCTTTGATTAGAGATAATTAATTATTTTCAGCATGTCTGAGAACCGGTTCTAATCCACATGATATTAGTCGGTTTCTAAGCCATACTGGAAAATTCTTTATTTAAAAATATTGCCAAAAAATCACCATTTATGACAAATTATGTACTTTATAAGAATGAAAAATAGGAACAATTTTCTTACTATTTCAGAATGAGTGGCGTAGGGACAAAAGTAATTATAGAGTTACTGCGCTATCAACAAATATAGCCTAATTAACATTTCTGAATTTGCCGCTAAAATGAACCTATCGGGAGTCTCCTCTGTCAGAATAAAACCAATGATAAGCTGTTATTTTGATAAGAAATCACGTGATTGGCTAATGTTAGCGGCATATCTAAAAATTCAAATTAGAGCTGAAAAAGAAAATTACCTTGGTGATTTGCTCAAGATTTTGTAAAGATTTGGAGGCTTTGATACCCCTACCAACATTACTAGAAAAATATTAAAATTATTATTTTAAGAATGTAACAAAGGATATATCTTAAGTGAATAGGACAGTTGGAAAATTGATTTATCCTTCCCTTCATTAAAATAAAAGTACTTAAAAGTTTTAACGCCAGTAAATATTTACATTTCAATGCCCCCTCTTTTCCTGAAACTACTGAAACTAACCGGTGACTTCCCTCAAAGTGGCTATCTTCAAGCCTTCCCCCGCCCCCCAGTCCCCAACATTAAAAAATCTAATTTTTAAATCAATGATTAAGAAAGGGAGGGGAGGGTAGTTTTCTATTCTTTGCCTAACCAATCCGAGAAGCCTTAGCCCAGCAGGGCCTATACCTTACCTATGCCCTTACAATAACTTACCCTGTCTCTTATTTTCAATTATTTCGAAACAAGGGGAGAGAATATTTTTTTGTCCGACTAAGCACTTTGAGGGAGGATGCCTTTTTTATCTTCCAGAGCTGGATCTTTAAATCATTTCAATGGTGATTTAAACCAACCCGCGCGAAATTTCAGCTAATCACAGCGGCGCATTAATGGGATCTACTGCAGTTCACGGTAAAATATTGCTGGTAACGAATATTGCTAAAAATCTATGAATTTTAAAGGCTGCTAGCTGCCAAACGGCTGAACGTACAGATCATACCCGCACACCATTTTAAGCGGTATAAGAAGGCCTACAAATAATCTGAAATAGCCAAGATCCAATGATGCACAGGTAAAGCTTCACTGAAGAAAAAGCGCGTAAAATAGGCCTTTTTCGCGCATTTCTCTGCACTGCGAGATAATTATGCATTATTGATTTATGGCTATTCCAGATTATTTGTAGGCCTTCTTGTGCCGCTTAAAACAGTGTGCGGGCATGATCTGTACGTTCAGCCGCTTGGCAGCTAGCAGCCTTTAAAATTCATAGATTTTTGGCAATATTCGTTACCAGCAATATTTTACCGTGAACTGCAGTAGATCCATTTAAAATACGCCGCTGTGATTGGCTGAAATTTCGCGCAGGGTAGTTTAGATCACCATTGAAATGATTTAAAGATCCAGCTCTGTAAAGCCTAACCCTGCGGGGTACCAGCTGGTTAATTTTTAAATATAATAATTGTACCTGAATGATTTGATTGCTGGTCCACACGAGGTTGGAGGTAAACTAAAAATCATTTTTACCATCATTATTATCTTTTATACTCTAGAGTACAGGTACCTGGTACATTAATATTAAACCTTGCTTTTCCTGGTAAAAAAAAGTAACAGGATGTCTGTCTGTGTGTAGGGAATGATCACTGATGGACTGATATTGTACACAAAGTTTTTTAGTCGACGATTGATAAAACTTGTAATAAAACTTTGGATACCAGTCTAATTTACAGTCCAATGTCCCCTCCCTTCCTCCCTGGATGTAATCAGACAAGTTAAATTACTGTATCACAAGTAAACAAGGACAATTAGGTCCATAGGAAGCGCAGCATTAACAATAATAAAAAGGAATCGGTTATGTATTTAAAATGACAAAAAGTCAAGCAGGATATAATTTTAAACCCACTTTAATGAAACATTATTTTAGATTTTTCTATTCCGCACTAAACATGCCCCGAAATTAGACTTAAAATCATTTACTTGAATAATAAACCTAGATTGATTCCTGTAACAAAAATGAATATTATCAGAATCCGTAAGTTCATGTAAAACTTATTGGGGCAAATCCTATAAAGTTTCTTAGGCTAGCATAAGGTACCTATCCATGACCTTACGAAGATACCAATAAAAATGTAAGGAAATCCTAAGATATTTGTAGGATTTTGCCTATTACATTTTAAACATGAATTGAATAGAAAAAATATGTTATTACACGACTGATAGACTTCAGTTTTGAGCTTTACTTTTATAGATGAATTCATCCTTGTTTATTGTTAGTTATATGTCTGTCTGTCTGTCTGTCTGTGATTAATGCAGTGTTTATATCATTTAGAAACTATGGGATTCTAAACTATATTTTTGCATGATATATGGTATTCCATTAATATCCACGGGCTGAAAATTGTTTCAAAGCAATAATGAAAATTCATGTATCGTATTATGGAGGAATTTCCATGAAAAATGGGTGTTTCACTATTGGTTGGTTGGTTCTAAACTAGAAGTGTTGAAACTTTTTAAGCAATACTTGGAAAGCGGTGTAATTTTGTTTCATATCATTGGAAATGTGTATCAATTTAGCATCAATTGTCTTATCCCTTCATATCCCTGATATTCATAGACGTGCGGGCAATCAGAAATAATTATATGTAAACATAGGATAATCTTATTATGTAATTATGATCAGGGATCTAAAGGGATAAGACAATAATCATTAAAATGATGATATACAAAATAACCCCTTTTTTATATTACAATTAGTGGATGAAACGTTTGGAAACTCAAACGCCAAAAAAACGATAAATGTAACCTCCCTCCCTGAATAGGTTTAACATCTCTTGAATTATGATGTATGTATTTTTTAGTTGCATCTCTATAATTCAATTTGTCTGTACGTTCGGCAGTCTGATCGCCCGCCAGTCCATCCGTCCGTAACGCAATGGGGGAAATTTGTTTATCTCGGCTTATATTTAAGACAGACGCTTGAAATTTTGGTTGATGATTCGATGTATCATGTTTAGTTGTCAAACTTTTCGACCAATAATTTTACTTACATAAAGGGATAGATTTGTTTATCATAAATGGTGGTGTACAATGTATATTTCTTATCTCTATTGTCTTATCCCTCAAGATGCATGAAAAAATACCAATAATTCCAATAAAATAGATTGAAATGTTTCATGTACCCTATACTTTTTAACATTTGTGTTCTTTTTAATGAACACAGCTATTCTATAATTTATATACTAGCGGCTTCGCCCCTAGCCTATAGGGGCTTTGACCCAGAGGTGATCAAAAAAAAATTTGCGAAATTCGTAAAAGGACCAAGGAAATCTTCAGCAAAAAATAAAAAATGGGGGGGGATTTTTTTGTTTTGGGGGGGTTGCCCGGTTGGGGGTGTCCCAACCCCCAAGAAAATAGCCTAAAACAACCACAGGACCAGTAGGTATATTCCCTAAAGAGTAGAATCCAATCGGTTCAGTGGTTATCGAGATCTTAAGGGACGGACAGACAGACAGACAGACGGACGGACAGACATCATTCTACTTTGTATTATAAATGTCTGCCCGTTTGTAACTTTGTTATAACGTAAAAGTACTTTAGCTAATACAAATACTAAATATTTTAAAATATAAATAGTTCACAATATTCTGTAACATTTAAATATTATTTTTATTTTAAAACAAAACTTTTCTGTAATTAGGAGCGTTCAATACATCCGTCCTTGCTCAATAATTGTTACCAGAAAGTCCGTACGTCCACTCAAAACTATGATTTAGTATGGCTTAAAATATGTCTTAAGCAGTAAATAATCAGTCTGGAAGCCATACTGGAATAAATATTATTTGATGATAGAAATGCCTGTGTTGTTCCCTGTCAATGTTTCCAGCTGGACTTGTTGACACCTCGCTTCGGATATCCTCATCCTTGTATTCCTCTGCACGCCTGTAACAAAAAATTTAATTCTTAAGTAGCGCAGCTATAATAACAGTGTTTTTTTTTGTCCTAGGAATCAGCATTGTAAAAAACAGATACCCGATTATAGAAAAGCTACGCTTTAATTACACATATTTAAGAAAAAACTAAAAAAAAATAAGGATGCGAACTTCCATAAGTAGCGAAACAAAAAAAATAAATTGATAAACGAACAAAGTGAGTTATAGAGGAGATGTTCTACGAATATATCTTTTGTAACCTGACCGACAGCATGAGTAAATCATATAATGGTTGCTTATTTACAAACATCAGCGCTATCTTTACTTAAGACAGAAGGACAGGTGGATATTTAAATAAAAATTACAATCACAATTTAAACAGTGTGAATATTGTTTTTTTACACGAGTAGTTTTTTATCTGCCCTTCAATTTTATTTTCATTTTTGTAAAAAAATATTTATTCCCCCTATTGAGCCTTAATTGAAGTAAAACATGAACTTATTCAATAAAACAACAAGGGCAATTGTGTACAATATTATCGGATATATTAGTAGAAAAATCCTTATAATAAAGTAACAGAATGGCTAATTGTTTGTCTGTACAGAAGGATCTTGCTCACCTGAACCGCTATGGTTCTCCTTTACGGGTAACTTCTCATATATCCATGGAAGGATAAAAATATTTTGGGGGAGAGTACAACCACCAAATTTTTTTTACTTTTTCTTTTTAAATCTAAAACCATAAATTGGGTTATCAAATTCAATTATCCCCTCCTACAGTACCCCTAGAGGCGTAGCCGCCAGTATAAAAATAATCAATTGTTACTTCGTGAATGTTATTAATAAAACAAACTAGGCTAGCCTACAGGTTAAGATTTGCTAAACCCTACATTTATAAAAAAAAAAGGCTTATGAAACCATAACTCATAGGCTAGTCTGAAATTTTTTAAATTTAAATTACTTAATAAAAGGCATAGAATTTGGGGACTTAATACAATACATTATATTAGTACTCAAAGATTTATAATCACGTTCTCTCATTTCTTTGCTGATAAGCTTTAAGTACTATTAAATCCTTGTTGGTTGGTTCAAACTAACAATTTACAAACGTTTTAATCAATAACTTTAATCTAAGTTTAAATAGGGTAGTTTTGTTTATCACCAATAGGGATGAACATCATTTTATCGTCCATCGAACTTAAAAATAAAAGTACCGAAGATTATTAAAGTCCCTCCACAGATTATGACGTCATACGATAGAATAACCAATAAGAGATCAGCAGAAATTTTACAATTGGTCAATTACAGTGTATACTGGCCTATTGTTGGCTATTCTATCGTATGACGTCATAATCTGTGCAGGGACTTTAATCATCTTCAAAAATACCCCACTAAGATGACAAAAATAATTCCTTGTTTATCGACGATTTTTAGAATCTAAACTTATAAATATTGCAGCGCTTCTTGTGAATATAATTATCTTTTTTTATATTTAACTCAGCTATTGAACTTTTTAGAGAAGCTTTGCTACTAAAAATACAACTTAATTTATGTTTTATTACTCAACCATTTATGTTTTTTTTGCATTATTCGTTATACAATAAATGTATTTAGTAACATAAATAATTATGTACATAAGTAGCGAAGTAAAAAATAAACCAGAAACATTTTAAGATCCCCCTCCCCTTAAAAAATTTCCAGGATCTGAAGGTAAAAGACAATGGATGAAGGATTGATGAACTCCTCTAATTATGATAAACAAAGTTATCCCTTCTGAAGATTGAAATTATTGGTAAATATGTTTAGATGTTTAGATTCTAAGATTTATTAACTGTCCAAAGATTGTAGCCAACTTATAAATAAAAGTGTTGATAAAACTTGGATAACAGAATAATTTACAGTTCTATGTTCCCCTCCCTCCCTGCATTTCCTTATTCTTAGAATAACTTTATATAATAACTTATTTATCGCATCGTATTATAAACAGCTTTCCACAGATATCAAGTTTAAAAACTATAAGATTAAAACCAGTTTTGTTAGCCTTGAGGGGCCAACAAAACTGGTATTAATTGTATAATTTATATTTTTTAATTCATGGAAAATTGTCTATAATATGATACGCTATATTTTTTTCTGTATAGCCCAGAACCAGTTCTAATCCATCGGATATTAATCGGTTTTAAAGCCATACTGAAAAATACTTACTTGTACTTCCCAGAAATTGTGTTCTTAATATTTACAAATCTTCGTGTGCTCTGTTTCTTAAACTAAAAATAAAAACAAGTTTGAAATCCATAAACATAGCATAAACTTACTGTTATCCTATGGTATGGATGGACGTATGGACGGGTCGACCCTAATAGTAGAAAAAGATTATATTAGATTTAACTTACTTATTAAAAGTTTAGCTTTACTTTACGTAATGGATATAGGATATACGTGGATTTGTATATTGACAGGGGGGAGGGGGGGAATTTATCGTCGATTTGGCTTGCTAATGTGGTATATTTATTTTAGCCAGCTGCGAGCATCACTTTATGTCCGAATGTCTTTTAACAGACAGTTCTGATCGTTGACTTAGGAATGTTAGAATTGTCCTATCGGCTTCCCTATTGCACCCCCTAAAGCTTCACAACCTCCCCCCCCCCCCTGGTGAAACTCTGTGCACACCTGCACAGGATTTAAATATACCTGAATGAATTTTTCTTTGGCGGAAAGGTTTGCTTTCGGCGTGTCAATGGCGATTTTGGGGGAGTACCCGTTCCCTAAGAATTTATGTTAACTTAAAACCTTATTTGTTATGAGGTCAGCAGCCAAAAACAAGCCTTTAAATAGCAGCTTGGCTGCTTTAACGTGCAATTATACTGTTGTCCCGTTAAGAATGATACCCTCTTTGCAGGGATCTTAGAGAGGGGATAAGACATTAAATTGAAGTAATGAAGTTATGATAAACAAAATTACCCCGACTGTTGATAAAATTATTTAAGGAAAAGGTAGGACAGTAGTTATTAAATAAAGATTTAATAAAAGTCTCGTAAGTTTTTAAGCCAATTAATCTTTGTGCTCTCGTATAATTTATAGTCCAATATCCCCTCCTTCCTGCTTTAGAGATAATTTAAGTTAACAAAATTCCTGAAGTATTGTGACCGTTTGTGGCTGACAGCTGACTATAGCTGCCATTTGTAGCTGCTAGTTGACTGTAACCGCCATCTGTTGAATCCTGTATATTAGCCGCTGCTTCTGTGTAGCCGTTACTTGATGGGGAAGTGTAGCCGCTGTTTAAGCCGTTCATACTCCGCTCCCAATCCTAGCAGGGCAGGTACAGATTCAAGTATAATTCAAATTTTGGTGCTTTTCCACAAAGTGCCTGTCGTGCATTGAAACCCTACCCACCTTATTTTTAAATGAATAAAATTTTAAGGGGATTTGTAGTTTTCAACACCAACACTGCCGGATAAGCGTTAGACGAAAAATTAATCTACATCCCCAATTATGATAACAAAATTAACCCTTCTGTAGATTATAAATTATAAATGCAAAATTTTGAAGACTTTCAGTTTGAACCAACCAAATAAAAATTTTGGCCAAAAAATTAGGAATTGTATTTATAGATTTTGAGTACCAGTACATTTTCCCCTCAGAGTAGTTTAATTCAAAGTTTTAAAATCTTCCCATAGAAAATGTAAATATGTAATATAACCTAATTTAGGACAGACGAACGTAAATGACTATATAATAGAGTTGCTTTTCTCACATGATAAAATAAACTATAATTAAAAGTAAAATTTTAAAAATAAACTTTAATTAGAACAAGTCAAATAAACTATATTTAGAAGAAAAAACTTATTTTCTACTTATTAAATGACGGAAAAAGTTTTCTAAAAATAAATTTGGATCATGGAAAGAAAACAAAGTCATTCCTAATTAGGACAGAAGTCACTGAAAATTGGTCTAAGGAAGGCTACTTATGTCCTTCATCTAACAAAATCTAACTTAAGGGAGGTGACTTATGTCCTTTGTCTGACAAATTCTTACATTAGGAAGGCTGCTTATGTCCTTCAAGTTGCAAAACTTAGCTTTTCTGTCCTTTACATAGCAAAACCTCACAAAAATTAGCATTTCTGTCATTCACATAGCAAATTCTTGCAAAACATAGCATTTATGTCCTTCACATAGCAAATTCTTGCAAAACATAGCAAATTCTTGCAAAACATAGCATTTATGTCCTTCACATAGCAAATTCTTGCAAAACATAGCAAATTCTTGCAAAACATAGCATTTATGTCCTTCACATAGCAAATTCTTGCAAAACATAGCAAATTCTTGCAAAACATAGCAAATTCTTGCAAAACATAGCATTTATGTCCTTCACATAGCAAATTCTTGCAAAACATAGCAAATTCTTGCAAAACATAGCATTTATGTCCTTCACATAGCAAATTCTTGCAAAACATAGCATTTATGTCCTTCACATAGCAAATTCTTGCAAAACATAGCAAATTCTTGCAAAACATAGCAAATTCTTGCAAAACATAGCATTTATGTCCTTCACATAGCAAATTCTTGCAAAACATAGCATTTATGTCCTTAACATAGCATTTTGGTCCTTCACATAGCAAAATCTCACAAAACATAGGTTTTTCTGACCTTTTTCTACCAGGAGATCAGAACTAAATCAGAACACACATAACAAGAGTTTTACATAATTTAACTCTGCATAAATTATGATAATTCATTATTATTACCCCTCCCCCCCTCCCCTATTTAAAATGTACCCCTGCATAAATTATGATAATTCTTTATTATTACCCCTCCCCCCCCCCCCTATTTAAAATTTACCCCTGCATAAATTATGATAATTTATGCTGAGTTAAATGTACTGTTTGAACTTCTATCTAACAGGATATGAGAACTTAATCAGAACACACATAACAAGAGTGTTTACATAGTACATTCAGATTAACAATTATTCAATTGGCCCCTTTCCAGTCCATCATATGACATGTGAAGGAGGTTGAGGAGCATTTTATGCAGCCTAAATTCCACTATTCTATGCCACTTTTCCTAAAAGGCGTCATAGCTGGCCTCTTTTGTGTCCATCATATGACATGGGAGGTGGTGCCATGTAGGAAAAGTGGCATTGCATTCTTGGGAATTTAGACTGCATAAAATGCTCCTCAACCTCCTTCCCATGTCATATGATGAACTGAAAAGGGGCCAGCTATGACGCCTTTTAGGCCCTAGAATGCAATGCCACTTTTCCTACATGGCACCATAGCTGGCCTCTTTTGTGTCACAACCTCCCAGTTCTCATATCCTGTTAGGTAGAAGTTCAAACAGTACATTTAACTCAGCATAAATTATCATAATTTATGCAGGGGTAAATTTTAAATAGGGGGGGGGGAGGGGTAAAAATAAAGAATTATCATAATTTATGCAGGGGTACATTTTAAAAAGGGGGGGGGGAGGGGTAATAATAATGAATTATCATAATTTATGCAGAGTTAGATTATGTAAAACTCTTGTTATGTGTGTTCTGATTTAGTTCTGATCTCCTGGTAGAAAAAGGTCAGAAAAACCTATGTTTTGTGAGATTTTGCTATGTGAAGGACCAAAATGCTATGTTAAGGACATAAATGCTAAGTTTTGCAAGAATTTGCTATGTGAAGGACATAAATGCTATGTTTTGCAAGAATTTGCTATGTTTTGCAAGAATTTGCTATGTGAAGGACATAAATGCTATGTTTTGCAAGAATTTGCTATGTGAAGGACATAAATGCTATGTTTTGCAAGAATTTGCTATGTTTTGCAAGAATTTGCTATGTGAAGGACATAAATGCTATGTTTTGCAAGAATTTGCTATGTTTTGCAAGAATTTGCTATGTTTTGCAAGAATTTGCTATGTTTTGCAAGAATTTGCTATGTTTTGCAAGAATTTGCTATGTGAAGGACATAAATGCTATGTTTTGCAAGAATTTGCTATGTGAAGGACATAAATGCTATGTTTTGCAAGAATTTGCTATGTTTTGCAAGAATTTGCTATGTGAAGGACATAAATGCTATGTTTTGCAAGAATTTGCTATGATTTGCAAGAATTTGCTATGTTTTGCAAGAATTTGCTATGTGAAGGACAGATAAACTATTTTATGCAAGATTTTGCTATGTGAAGGACCAAAAAGCTAGGTTTTGTGTGGTGAAGGGAGGCTACTTATGTCCTTCATCTTGCAAAATCTTTGTTAAGGGAGACAAGTTATGCCCTTCATCTAACAAATTCTCACATAAGGGAAGCTACTTATGTCCTTCCTAGGAAGGTAACTTCTGTCCTAATTAAGGAATGACTTTGTTTTCTTTCCATGATCCATAAATTTATTAATACACAAAGAAATTCAAAAATTTAATTACATAAATAACTTTGGTGGTTTATAAGCAACCAGTGGCTTCGCCCCAACAGAAAATAGCCTAAAACCACAACATAACTAAAAGGAATATTTCCTGAAAAGTACAGCCTGATCGGTTCAGTGGTTAGCGAGATCTTGATGCTTGAGAAAGACGGACACACATCGTTGTACTTTGCATTATAGATGCCTGTAAATATTAGTCTTATACATATTTTACTGTATTATGCTTTACTGTGTACTGTTCTGTTTTTGTTAGCCTGTTATTGCTGCACTACTAGTAGACATAATTGTACTTGTTAAAATACTTTTTTTCTACCACCTCGAATTGTTTTTTTACGAGGTCATAATTAAATGATAAGTCCTTGATAAAACTTTTTGGCAAAATTCTATATTTTCAACGGGAGGTTAACTTCCCCCCCTCCCCTCAAACTCTAGAACAAAATATTTAGTGATTTAATTTATGGTATTGGTGGAGTACCCTATCAAACTTATGTCCTGGTGTTATATCAATATAGTACTGAGCTGGATCTTTAAATCATTTTAGTAATGAGCCAAATCGGGGTGAGCCAACTTTCCTCTAATGAGAGCACAGCATTTTATGAAATGCCGCGCTGTGTTTAGCTAAAATTCGGCTCACCCCGATCTGGCTTACCACATAAATGATTTAAAGATCCAGCTCTGGAATAATGTATATTATAAATGACTATTTTGATATCATGAAAAGAAGGTGTATCAACTTTTTTTTTTATAGCTAGCCGGTTCTTTTAGTAAGTAGTAGATGTAAAATTTTTCATAAAATTCAGATATGCAATCGGTTTTTTTTGTAGACCTCTTATTTTTTAAGTAATTTAAGTTTTAAAAAAAAAAAATTAAGTCGATTTTAAGGTACTAAAATGCAACAAAAAAAAAAGAAAGAAAATGGCCATTATGAACAAAAATAGTAAGATCTTTAATTTGACACCTTACTTTTTCAATTCTGTCAGGTAATTATTGAAAAAATCGATTTTTTTAAACCCACGAGAATAAAAACTTTGAACTTAATTTTATTATTTCACAGATAAAAAAAATATGGGTTCATATATACCTTTAGAATCAGAAAAATATTACGAATTCATTGTAAGCAAAATTGAAAAAAAAGTTTACAATATAGTATATAAACTACAATAAAAGGAATTATATGAAAATATCATATTATATTGTACAGGTAACGTCTTAATTCTTGAATTGAGTATAAAAATGGGAAGGGGGTAAATAGGGGGTAAAGAGGGGGTAAAAAAGGGAAGACGATAGTGTTGCCTGAACAAAAAACACAATTGGCCATTTGTTTAATTTTTAATTTTTTTACTTTTTTTTCAATTTTGCTTACAATGGATTCGTAATATTTTTCTGATTCTAAAGGTATATATGAACCCATGTTTTTTATGTCTGTTTGAGAAAATATTTAGGTCTAAAGTTTTTATTAAACCGAGGTTAAAAAAATAGATTTTTTCAATAATTACTCAACAGAATTTTAAAAGTAAGGTGTCAAATTAAAGATCTTACTATTTTTGTTCTTACTGGCCATTTTCTTCTTTTATTTTGTTGCGTTTTAGTACCTTAAAACCGACTTAATTATTTTTTTAAAAAACTTAAATTACTTAAAAAATAAGAGGTCTACAAAAAAAACCGATTGCATATCTGAATTCTATGAAAAATTTTACATCTACTACTTACTAAAAGAACCGGCTAGCTATAAAAAAAAAAGTTGATACACCTTCTTTGAGAAATAGTCATTTAATTATCTTTGTTATCGATAATAAGTCAACAATGACCGCTTTTATTTAATATAATTTAATTTAAGGGATAATAGACTATTAATCAATATAAACCTCGACTTGAAAAGAACAATATCACCCCTTCTGTGGATAAAAATTATGGGTTAAAAAGATATCACACTACTAGTTAGTTACAAATCAAGATTGTTTAAAAGACGCAAAAGTTTTTAGGCCAACGATTGATAGAACATGTATAAAAAACTTTAGGTATAGACCAACGTCCGTTACCTCCCTGTTACAATAATAAGCTATATTAAGCTGAGGGGGTGTTAAAAGGTGTAGTATCAAAATAACGGAAATTACCATCTATCTTTAGAATTGATATAAAAATAACAAAAAAAAGGTTCTAAAATTAGCTAAATAGGACAAACAATGGGTTTTAATCGCATCTGATTATAGACAGTGTTGGCGGGTACTGCTATGGAGGTAAGGAAAATAGCCTAAAACCACCGAAAAATATTTATAAAGCTTCCCTGAAAAGAATAACCCGTTTGGACCAGCAATTTCTGAGATGTTTTGTATAAGACTCCTTTATATAATAGAATTGTCTAACCGACTAATTGTAATTTGTTGTATTTTCGTAGCAACACTAAAGTTTTAGTATTTTTTGAAGTGAAGATACTCTATAATTTCCTCGTGTCAGTCCGTCTGTTATTTTACATATTTTCACCTGTTTATCTCTTCTCTAAAACAGATGTGTTTACAAGAGATCTTAAGAGATAAGATAATGGACTATACTAGTATACGTTGAGTACATTCCCAATTATTATAAACAAAACACCCCTTCAGTAGATAGAATAAATTTTTTAAGTCAAGGGATGAGAGAACATGTTTATAAAACTTTGGGGACCAGTACAATGGGGACAGATTTTATGGATTTACTGTGTGTTATCTTAAATATAACCATTGAATAAATTCCATAAAAGCAACGCCACTATTAAAAGGAATCATCCTAGTTTTGACTGCATAAACTTTTTTCTAATTTTCCTGTAACTAACAAGAACCTATTTATATACTTCATAAAAAAACAAGGATGACAACATTCATAAAAGCTATAAAATCCAGGAATTTTACCATGAATTACCCATTCATTCTGTAGATTAAAATTATTGGCGGAACGTTAGAGATATTGAAACTTTGTAAGCCTTAGTACTAAGACTTAGTGACGAACGGACGAACGTACGGACATGTCTTATTTTAGAATAGCTGCGCTACTCTAAAAACAGTTACGGTCTACAACCCACCTTTTATTCAAAATCACACTTGAAACGACATCAAGATCTGTTTTTGATAAAACTTAAGAGACTAGGGATATGACAATTGAAGAAAAACAATTTTGACTTATAAGCATGCCCAGAGGTTTAAACCTCTTACAAAATCTAAATATCTACCAGTTTTTCTAGATTTTTTTTCATCTGAAATATTTTAAAACTTATTAAGCAATCGTCAAACAATTCAAGAAAAATAAAATAAGGAAGTTTTATTTGCGTATCCGCGGTGAGCTGTCTATAAACTAATTATAAGCCGGAAACGAATTAAGAAAGGATTTTGAAAATGATAGTTCCACGATGAAGCTTTAATTTTTAGACTAAGTATTTATTGAAGCGAAACTTTTCTACAGTAAGGGTGTAACCGTGACTCTAGCGCAACCGACCGTTTTTTGATAGGTGATGTGTTCGATTCTCTCGGCCTAAACCGCGTTATAGGTAAAGAGGTTAAAAGTTGTACCAATTGCTGTTATGTCTAGCACGTTACAGTAAATTTGAGAGTAAGGGGAATGTTTTGGCCCCAAACCGGGTGCAACCCAGTATCATGCACAGTAAGGACTTGCAGACAAAAGTCTTGCAATAAAAAGGTTGGTTTTCTGCAATATGGAAATGGGAATGGGATGATAATGCCTCGAGTTAAAATTTTTTTGAAAAGAGGGATTGCCATATTTGTGTCAGCTGATTTTTAAGATTATCAAGGGTTGATTTCCCTAAGGCTAACACGCGGCTGAAAAGCGGCTGCCGAGCACTGCGAGAGATGATAATGGTCTGTATATCCCTTTTGAATGACCAATAAACATTTGAAATAAACGAGTCACGTGCAGTTCAGGGTGAAATATTGCTGGTGACGATTGCTTCCTGGTTACTGGAGGAAACAAGAAAAAATCTGGAGAAAAATGAACAATTAATCTGTAACTGTTCCTTGAGGTCATTCCACTTAGCTGAAACACTCTCATCACGAAAAGATGATGTTGAATTAGGTCTTCGCATCGTTTTGCTCTTTCTTTTTCTTAGGGATCTTAAGGGATAAGACAATGGACTATTAATGCATGATAATCCTTTTTATAAATTAATATTATAAGTTGAAAAGTTCAAACATAGATATTTTGTACAAACCGACTCAGAAGTCCCAAAAGTTTGTAGGCCAACGAATGAAGTATGGCGTTTATAAAATATAGTATAATTTACAGTCCAACGTCCATCCCCTGCCTTGGTTTTATTCACAGTTTTTTCCTTGCAATTTTGGAGACAATATCAGATTTAGTTTTGTTGATTTATATTCTCATTTGAACACTGGGGATTTATTCTTCTTTGCTTTTTTTCTAAGGATAAAGATATAGGTAAAAGTGGACTGTAGCATGACTGACAGACTGACGGAGCAATTTGTGCAGATAATTACAAAAAATTCAGCCGTCTGTTTTGAACAGCAGCTGAGAAAATTACATTTCTACCATACCGTTACGGACAGACGGAAAAATTATAAAGTAAATTATAGGGTAGCTTTAACACTAAAAATCAGACCAATTAGCCGGTCAAATAGACAGATCAATAGAATGTTTTTACAGAGTGGCTTCGCTACTGAAATAATTTGGCAATTTCCCTAAACAAGTGCCTTGTCGAGCACTGAAACCCAACCCCTATTTTTTTTAAACAAGGGGATTTGGGTCCTCTTTACACTTGATGCCCTATCCCTGCGGGGCTACCCAGAACCAATTATGACCTAACCTAACCTGCCTCATGTTAGAAACAACAAATGGTAAACTACAAACCCACTTATTTTAAATTTATGTCAATAATGCGGGGGGAGGGATAATATTTTTGCTCAACAAGGCACTTTGAGGGAAACCCCATAAAAATGTAAAGACCATTTACGTATTTCTTTACCCTATGATGTAGAATATGAAGCTATAATTCACTAAACAAAACTAATAGATGTCACGGAAAGATTTTATACAAATCTTCATAAAAATGTTTTTTCTTCACTTCATTTTTTTATATTCTGAAAAAAATAATAAAGTTTATAATATATTTATATTGTAAAGCGAAGCTTTCCTACATTTAGACTTAAGAGTCAGTCCGTAGATAGCTTTTATTTTTAATACTAGAGTTGGCTCAATATAACTATATCGCTATTGGCTAGTTTTCTATAAGTACATATCTATTTATCTATTTCTCAATAAATCAATTTTCCTCCCCCGCCATTACTATCTAAAAGAAAGAAGTAAATTTTTATCAATTTAAATGATTTTAAAAAGATTTTTTCAATTATATTTTTTTCACATTACCATCACCAAAGGGTTAATATGATTAGAATTTTAGTTTTAATATTTTAACACAAAGGAAGTGTCGCCACAATCGAATTCTTTTAAAATACACTTTTCTTAGATTTACTCTATTATGAACGTATATTTTTTATTTATGAAATAAGGATTAAATACTTCAATGTAATTCAAATATCTACATGAAGTGAAAAACTTCATTCATTTCCATAAACAAATAGGATAAAGGTCTTATCGCTTAGGTCAATGAGAGTTTAATGAGGATTATTGGAGCACTATGAGTTTTTAACACTTTACTATTGGAAGACTCGAGCTCATTTATAGACGTTTATTTCCTCTATAGATCTGTCATGGATCTTGATGCAATAAAGCAGGCCGTTTTGTAAATGTTAAAAATTGGAAGATTTCATTAAATAAAAGTAATCGCAAATATACTTATTAAATAAGTATGTTAAAATTGTCCTGTCCAGTACAAACTTGGCATATTAATAATGGTACAATTTATAATGCGTTTCGTTTCTAGTTTTAATCAACTAAAAAGTCGTTATGTTGAAATCTGCTTTATGTATGTTTGTTAAAAGTATGTTGTTAATGTAAAGTGTTTCAAATATATATGGATCAACCGCAGTTCCTGGTAACGAATATTTCCAAAAATCTATTAAATTTAAAGGCTGCTGGCTGCCAAACGGCTGAACGTACAGATCATGCCCGCACACTGTTTTAAGCGGCATAAGAAGGCCTACACACTAGTCGCCGGAAGGAAAAAGCAGTTTTTTGAAAGGGGCTATCTGAGATTATTACAGATTCTGATATATACATATATAGACAAATGAAAAATGCAAAAAACGAAATCAAAAGCGTTCCTTCTTGGGAGAAAATCCGGGAAAAAGATTTTAGCTATTTTTAACCTAAAATTCACATTGGCAAGCCTGCAAAAAATATACAGACATTTTAAAAATGGCATTGCTCAGCACCTAGAAGTTGTAGAAAAATGCTACGCATACCATTGGAAAGCTTATAACCTCTAGTTTTCATATTGGTATATAACGTTTTTGTATAATTATCAGTTTTTGAGCTATCCTCTGAAGTATACACAAGTTTTAAAAATGCAGTTTTTTCTTGAGAATTTTAAGTTTGATACTTGTTACATGAACCATTTTTAGATTATATTACTTAACACCTTGGAGTTATAATTATTATTAGTTATATAATTATTTTATATTTTGGGTACTTTCATTTTTAGCTTAATTAAAAATTGTCTTTGAAATGTGTATAGTTTGTATTAAGAACCAAGGAGGGAGGGGGGGAGTTTATACACTTATAGGAAATGAAATTCAGTATAAATCTTTGCCCTGGATGTTTTTGGGTTTGTTGTTATGGTTATTAACTTTTTTTTGTAAAATCTCTTATATGATTAAATCTACCAGTAAAACTTTAAAAATTGAATTTTGGCACTTTTCTTCTAGGGTTAAAACAGCCCCCAAAACACTAAAATCTAAGGTCTGAGCTTATTTTTAGAGAAAACAAGCCAATTTTTTTAATGTAAACTTTTTTTGCATAACTGAGCTAAGTAGCTACTAAAGATTTCATTTTGGCACTTTCCTTCTTGGGGTTAGTGGGGTATAGCACCCCCCAAAACACTAAAATTTAAGGGTTGAGCTTATTTTTAGATATAACAAGCTGATTTTTAATGTAAACTTTTTCAAATACTTGAGCTAAGAAGCAACTAAAGATTTCATTTAAACACTTTTTTCTAAGTGATAGTGGGGTGAAACACCCCCCCCCCCCCCCAATTGTAAACTTATAACATCCAAGGTGAGAAGGAGAGTTTATACACTTATAGGCAATGAAATTCAGTATAAAATTTTGCTCTGGTTGTTTGGGCTTGTTGTTATAGTTATAAACCTGATCATTGTAAAATCTCTTATATGATTAAACTACCAGTAAAACTTAAGTTTGGCACTTTCCTTCTATGGACTAGTGGGGTAAAACTGCTCCAAAACTACTAAAACTTTAAGTTCTTGGCTTATTTTTAAAAATATCGGGCTGATTTTGTTAATGAATACTTTTTTTTCAAATCAATATAGATTTCAATTAGGCACTCTCTTTCAAGGTCTAAATTATTTTTTTTCTTCATTATGTGAAATAAGTTTTCATTAGAATTCAACATGATATCTTTAAAAATAAGCTCAGAACTCATGATATTTGTATTTTGGGGGGTGTTTTACCCCACTAGACTCTAGAAAGTGCCAGAATGAAATCTTTAGTGACTACTTAGTTCAATTATGTGAAAAATGTTTACATTAAAAAATTAGCTTGATATCTTTAAAAATCATCTCATTATTTACAATTTTAGTGTTTTAGGGGCTTTTTACCCCAAAAGCCCCTAAAGAAAAGTGCCAAAATTTAATTTTTAAAGCTTTAAAGGTAGATCCAATCATATAAGAAAATATTGAAAAAAAATAATTTGATAACTATAACAACAAGTCCAAACAGCCAGGGCAAAATATGATACTGAGATATAATTTTAATGTTTAAGGGGTTGTTTTACCCAACTAGCCCAAGAAGGAAAGTGCCTAAATAAAATCTATAGTGGCTACTTATCTCAATTAGGAGAAAAAAATTTAAATTAAAAAAAAAATCTTGATATCTCTAAAAATAAGCTCAAGCCTTAAATTTTAGTGTTTTGGGGGGTGTTACATACCACTAACCCCAAGAAAAAAAGTGACAAAATGAAATCTTTAGTGACTACTTAGCTTAATTATGTAAAAAAGGTTTACATTAAAAAAATTGGCTTGATATCTCAAAAAATATGCTCAGACCTTAGATTTTAGTGTTTTGAGGGCTGTTTTAACCCACTAGCCCCTAGAAGAAAAGTGCCAAAATTCAATTTTTAAAGTTTTACTGGTAGATTTAATCATATAAGAGATTTTACAAAAAGGTTAATAACTATAACAACAAGCCCAAAAACATCCAGGGCAAAAATTTATACTGAATTTCATTTCCTATAAGTGTATAAACTCCCCCCCCTCCCTCCTTGGTTCTTAATACAAACTATACACATTTCAAAGACAATTTTTAATTAAGCTAAAATTGAAAGTACCCAAAATATAAAATTTTACCTATATAAAATAATTTTATAACTAATAATAATCATAACTCCTAGGTGCTTAGTAATATAATCTAAAAAAGGTTTGTGTAAAAAGTATCAGACTAAAAATTCTCAAGAAAAAACTGCATTTTTAAAACTTGTGTATACTTCAGAGAATAGCTCAAAAACTGATAATAGTACAAAAACGTTATATACCAATAAGAAAACTAGAGGTTATGAGCTTTCCAATGGCATGTGTAGCATTTTTCTACCACTTCTAGGTGCTAAGCAATGACATGTTTAAAATGTGTGTATATTTTTATACAGGCTTGCCAATGTGAATTTTAGGTTAAAAATAGCTAAAATCTTTTTCCCGGATTTTCTCCCAAGAAGGAACGCTTTTGATTTCGTTTTTTGCATTTTTCATTTGTCTATATATGTATATATCAGAATCTGTAATAATCTCAGATAGCCCCTTTCAAAAAACTGCTTTTTCCTTCCGGCGACTAGTGTACAAATAATCTGGAATAGCCATAAATCAATAATGCATAATTATCTCGCAGTGCAGAGAAATGCGCGAAAAAGACCTATTTTACACGTTTTTTCTTCAGAGAAGCTTTCCCTGTGCAATATTGAATCTTGGCTATTTCTTCTTATGCCGCTTAAAATTGTGTGCGGGTATGATCTGTACGTTCAGCCGTTTGGCAGCTAGCAGCCTTTAAAATTCGTTACAAGGAATATTTTACGGTAAACTGCAGTTGATCCAAAAGTATGTCTGTATGTCTGTTTGAACCAAAATGGCTTGATAGGTTGGGTTATGCTGTTATGATTATTAACAAATTGTCACAAAATAATTTTAATGGCTCTACAATTTTGGGAATTTTTTAGAATATTTGGATATGTGCACCAATTTATCGTCCATTGTCTTATCCCTAACGATAAATGTACAGATGCTGTTTGTGCAAAAAAGTTTAGAGTTGAAATAGTTTTTAATTAGGTGCGATATCTCCTGTCCTTGGTAGAGTGTCAGGATGGATGGACTGTCAAATACATTTTATACTATTCTATGCCCCATTACCTTTCAAGTTCATGTTTTTAGTAGCGAAGCTAATCTATAATTCACTTTGTCCGTCAGTCCGTCCGTAACGCTATGGGGGAAATGGGATTTACTCAGCTCCTATAAAAGATAGAATGCCACATTCCTATTATTAAGGAGCACAATTAACTACAAAACATCAATGGCGGTCGGACCGCTTTTTAGCAGGTTTTAGGCTATTTTTGTATTTTTCACATTTTTCTCCATATCTTTGGTGTTTATGGTCCGATTTCCAAAATTTTTTCAGTTATAGAAATCAAAATTAAATTTCCTGTATTTTAAAGAAAACAACTATGATGGTCAGACTACCTTTAAACAAGTTTTAGGCTATTTTTGTATTTTTCACATTTTTCTCCATATCTTTGGTGTTTATGGTCCGATTTCCAAAAAATTTTCAGTTATAGATATCAAAATTAAATTTCCTGTCGTTTAAAGAAAACAACCATGACAGTCAGACTGCCTTTATGCAGGTTTTTGGCTATTTTTATTTTTTTCCTTATTTTTCCATTTCTCTTATGTACAATGTACATGTCCGATTTTCCAAAGAAGTTGTATCAACTTTTTTGCTTTTTATTTAAGATAGCTAGCCGGTTCTTTCAGTAAGTAGTAGATGTAAAATTTTTCATAGAATTCAGATATGCAATCGGTTTTTTTGTAGACCTCTTATTTTTTAAGTAATTTAAGTTTTTTTAAAAAAAGATTAAGTCGGTTTTAAGGTACTAAAACGCAACAAAATAAAAGAAGAAAATGGCCAGTATGAACAAAAATAGTAAGATCTTTAATTTGACACCTTACTTTTAAAATTCTGTTAAGTAATTATTGAAAAAATCTATTTTTTTAACCTCGGTTTAATAAAAACTTTACACCTAAATATTTTCTCAAACAGACATAAAAAACATGGGTTCATATATACCTTTAGAATCAGAAAAATATTACGAATCTATTCTAAGCAAAATTGAAAAAGTTTTATAAAACTATAATAAAAAAAATAAGTTTATTTTAAGAATCATAATTTTCGGCTTTAAAGGGTTAGCTTGAACCAAACCTAAACAAAAGACAATGCAATGTAGCAGATATTTTTTAAACACAAGAAACAATAATGTATTTTTAACTGCATTGTTTTGAAGTTTATAAACAGACTGATGCATATTTGTTCATAATTTTTCATTCTTTACATGTTCTTTAATATCACTATATTTATTGTAGTATCTATTGTATATATTGTATGAACGTTCTCCTTTTTTTCTGGCAATTCTATAGGTTGATTTTATAGGTTAAGCTTCCCGATTCGTCAATTTTTGCGATTTGTGATTGGCTAGTTTAGTAGTTACAATTCTTAAAATAAACTTTATATTTTTTCTATTTTTTATTACAATTTTTTAAAACTTTTTCAATTTGGCTTAGAATGGATTCATATTATTTTTCTCATTCTAATGGTATATATGAACCCATATTTTTTATGTCTGTATGAGAAAATATTTAGGTTTAATGTTTTGATTAAACCGAGGTTAAAATAATAGATTTTTTCAACAATTACTCAACAGAATTTTAAAAGTAAGGTGTCAAATTAAAGATCTTACTATTTTTGTTCATACTGGCTATTTTCTTCTTTAATTTTGTTGCGTTTTAGTACCTTAAAACCGACTTAATTATTTTTTTAAAAAACTTAAATTACTTAAAAAATAAGAGGTCTACAAAAAAACCGATTGCATATCTGAATTCTATGAAAAATTTTACATGTACTACTTACTGAAAGAACCGGCTAGCTATCTTAAATAAAAAGCAAAAAAGTTGATACAACTTCTTTGGTAAGTTAAGGAGATAAAAATTAAATTTCCTGTCGTTTTAAGAAAACAACCGTATTCCCATCCATGAATTTTTTTTGGCTTCGCTACTTATGGATGTTGTCATCCTTGTTTTTAGATAAAGGGAGGGGGAAAACAACACAGCGGACCCCTAACCCTGCGGTACTATCTAGTACTCAATATGAACTAACCTAACCTAACCTACAGTAATCAACAACCGAAAAACTATCCCTCCAACCCTTAATTTTTATTTATTTTAAGTTAAGAGTATGGAGGAGTTTTTGTGCTCCGCCATTTAACTGCCATTAACACCCTACCCCTCACCCCTAAAACATACACAGTATCAAAGGCAAAATTTTATTCTATTTTTAGAAGAAAATTTAACATTCATTATCCTATCCCTCCAAGGTTGATTAATATTATGGAAGCCTTATAATAATGTTTTGTCTTTGTACGCATTTAATTTTATTATGCAAATTTTAAAAAAAAGGACTCTAAGAACTCAAGAAGGGAGATATTATCTGAAAAAAAACATTTGAGGCAAAGTATTCAAAGGGACATTAATGTAGATTTGAAATAGATTAATAATTACTTGGATCTTACAGCAGATTATCATGTACTCTAATAAAGTGAAAATTGTAGCGGACTAAATTAAAAATATTCCAATCTCCCCCCTGTACCCCATTCCCTCCCCTCCTGCTGGATATCCGAACTGACAGTTAAATTACAGTGAAAATAGCAGCATAATTTTTCCATATCATAATATCCACATATATTCTACTACATCCATTAGAATTTGGGTGGGATGGGGGGGAGGGGGGTAAATTTGTTTTTAATAATAGGGGTATAGCCACCTATTACTTGTATAAATATTTCTCTTGTTTGTAATGTAAGTTTATATAATTCTAATATTTCAATATTCATAATATATTATGCGATATTATCTAAATTAAAGAGAATTGTATTATGTAAGTTAGATTGGTAAAGTAGCAAAAAGAACAATAAAATACAGATTGAACAATCATCAAGTTTTAAGTTTATTTGCGAATTTTAAAAGGTTAAAAATAATATAAAATGCGTAATTTGTAATGGTTAATTTTCAATAACCTGCCAAAAACCGGCCCCCTTATTTTAAAAGCTTTTCAGGGTAATTTAATTTTGCTTATCATCATTGGGGTTGTTCTCAATTTCTTGTCCATTGTCTTAACCCCAAAGATCCCCAAGGAAAACAGATTTTCTTAAAAACTATATCAAAAGTTTTAAAAAAATCTCCACCCAAATTTGTAACCAAAAATCAATTCTACCAGGTTACAGGGGATAGGTTAATGTAAATTAAATTAGGTTAAAGTTAAAAAAACAAATGTAGGGATAAAGCCTCTCATGGGTATAATATTTTTAAAAATGAGGATGAAAACATCTGTAAGTCATTCAGAGAGACAATATACAAAAACTCGAAGAAAATCACGAAACTTTAAAATAAATTTACATCTTTTGAAGCATGACCGAAAGACAGAGGGACAAAACAATGTATAGATTAGATCCTCATATGTCATAGGAAAATTCACTAAATGTTTCATCTGTCTATATATATTTAATAGCAGCCGAGAAAATCACTTTTCCCCCATAGCGCTACGGACTGACGAACTGACTGACGGACGGACAGGAAACTTTAATTACAGACTAGCTTTGCTACTTAAAATAGTAATGGTTGTGGGAAAGGGTTCAGTAGTCCAAATTTAGTTTTAAGCGAAGCACCAAATAATCTACAACCCTTTTACACCCTCAAATACTTTAACGCATAAATATTTAAGGGAAAGAAAATTTATCATTTTTTGACTTATTCATATATTCCTGTATTTGATGGGAGTAAAATCCATAAGTTTCTATCTACCCACCCATTTGTAAAAGCGAAGCTTTTCTTCGTTTAGGTTGTATCTTTCCATCCGTCTATCCGTAATTGCAAGCTATTGCATGGATATTCATATGACAATGAGGCATAATCTAGGAAACGTAAGGGTCTCTCTATTCAATTATATGACTTTTATTTTGTTATCATAGGGTAGTAAGTTTTTATATTTTTATTGAGTCGAACCGAAACAATTGAATTCTTATGATTAGGAAAGTTTCTCATAGTTTTTGGGATGGTTTAGCCTATTTTATTTTAAATCTAAGTCTTTGATGTGTGCAAAAGGCTATCTTCCTTCCCCTTAAAATATAAAGCCCAGTGTTGATACGGGCTCAACTGCTAGTTTTCTTAAATAAAGTAGATTTTATTCTATAAATCTTTAATGTTCGTTTATCCCTCTTTCTGATTTTTTTAACTTAGCTTTTATGATTGTTGTCATCCTTGTTATAAATATTCTATTTCAATGTCATCAAATATTCAAGGATGTATGCACGATAAATAAATCTAACACCCAAAATTGGAGAACACAATAGGTTAAGTGATTAAATGAACAAAAATCCTTACTTCTTTAAATTATAAACAAGCCTCTTACTTGAGGTGGGGGTAGGGAAGTAAATAGTTGTGTTTTGGTTCATTTTATCTTTCATTAAACTATCCATTTATTCCTAGTTTAGTTTCAATGCCATATTCTAATTTGTGATAAATTAGGGAGGGAGGTGACACTAGCACTTATAATTAATCCGCATCCGTTTCTTTCTTCCACAGCTTTCAAAAAAGTGTGTACAAATAATAATTAAAGAGAATTTCACTGTAAATAATAAGACATACATACATAAATGAATAAAAGTAACAGGATATCTGTCTGTTTATACTGAAATAATCTCGAACATTAATATAGCAATAAACAAACAAATCACAAAGTAGCAGTATAATGTAATATCAGTACTTTTACTGAATCTTAATTATATTGTACAAACTGTACCTCTAAAATCTTTATAACAATATCATACTGGTACCCAACGTTTTATCAACCCTACTCTCATTCATTGGTTTAATTGGGTTGTATAACTTAGCAGTGTAATAACTTTTACACCAATAATTTTTAATATTCTCTCGAAAATAGAGTAACAGTTTAAAGAGACTGTAGATCGTGTAAAGATCATTACTGGCTGACAGTCAGACGGATAGACATGGGCTAATTATAGAGTATAGTTATAAATTACAAATAATGAGACACTTACACTGTTGTAGTTTTTTCCAGTTTTTATTGGTTTTTAAAAAACAAATTAGGAACACGGAACTTTATTCTAAAAAATAATGCTGCTTCCCTAGCCACTAGGGGAAGGGTTGAGTAAGTCAGGTAAATAGCCTAAACACAACCCGAGACATAAAGCCATAAGTACAACCAATTTGGTCAAGCATTTTCCGAAATCTTTAGCTACACTTTTAAAAAAACATTACTACTTTATATAACAGGATAATAATGAACAACTTTTGAATACTAACAGTTTGTACAACCCAATCAAAATTCAATACAAGTACTCAATGTTGATTGAGGGAAAAGTTTATAAAAAAATTTAGGTACAGTCCAATTCAATTGTTATGCATTATTCTTGCTCTATTTAAAAACATGTATTTGGTTAATGATTATTTGTCTTTTTCTTTGTAAAAATAAAAGTACTTTGATAACCACAGGGAAGACGGGAAAATCAGACTGGAACCCAAAGTTTTTATCATCACGTAATTTTATTCGTTAGTTTAAATACTTTGGGTACTTTTAGGAAAATTTAATTCTTATGGTCCAAACTTATCTACCAATTTCTAAATCTACAAAGAGTTAATTTTTTTATCATCATTGGGGATGTAAAATATAAATTGATCGTTTTGTTGTCTTATCCCTTAAGATCCCTGGAGAACCATAAATATAGTGCACCAAATCATTTATTTATACACAACACTTTACTTAAACTAAAATAAGTTTTTTGGGAACTTAAGGGATAAGACAATTGGTGATAAATGAATTACATCCCTAGTGATAACTCTTCTGTTGATTAAGACTATGAAAAGGTTTGCACAACTCAATGATGATTTTTAAAAAAAAATAACCAAAGTTTTTTTAAGCTAACCAATTAGAGATCACGGCTTTAAAACTTCAATTCCAGACAAGTATAATATTCTAACAATTGTGGGTGAAATAAGAACATTGTAAATGTTTATACCTGCTAAACTAAACTAGTGGCTACGCCTTTGGTCTCTATGGGAGAAAACCCATAGAGTAAGGGGTGATTATTTTAATTAGAAAATGATTTTAAAAAATCACTGACAAAAAAATAATGGGGTATTTGTCGCGAGAAAGAGTCTCCGCCCCCCTTTCCTAACCCTGGAAAATATATTTATAAAAACCACAACTTAATTGCTTCAGAAGTTTGCGAGATATTAAGCTTTAGACAGACAGTAGATTATAGATAGATAGTCATAATTAAAATTTGTATTCAATGTTGTAAACAGTCATCGTTCTACTTTGTATTTTAGATTAATAACATTTTAGCTTTTCTGAAACGCATACTAAAGCTTTCCGTTTCAGAGATTTTAAAGGCCACAAACAAATAGACATCCTGTTTTTGACAATTAAGTAAGAAAAAAGTATAATATTGATTTCCATAAAAAACTTTTATTCCGTTAATGTACTAAAATTGACTTCCACCCTTCTATCAAAACATTCAAACGTTTCAGCAAATAAAACCTTCAATATTGATCAATTAATATTTTGTTTAGAGTTCAATAGTTTTAAAAACATAAAAAAATAGTTAACTCATATTTTAAATTCAAGAGGTAGTTTTTGTTAATTTGTTTAATACTATAGGTCAGGATAGGTTAGGTAATGTTTGGTACTGGGTAGCCCGAGAGGTTAGGGGACCTCATGTGAAGGCCCGCAAGTTTAGGATCCCCGCAAATGTTAGCATAGGAAACTTTCCGCTTATTTTTCATTTATTTTAAAAAAAGAAGGTATTGGGGTGATCAACTGGAACTTCGTATGAAAGCACCCAAATAAAGTTGTATTGTGGGTTTATAGGACATATTTATATTAAGGTGCCCTGTCCCTCTGTCTTCCTAATTTCCATTACTATCTCCGGAAATGACAACTAGAAATTGGACAGAGGCTGTGCATTCATTTCCGCGAGAAAATTGTGGTTTCCAAAAAGTGCTTTATAGACCACAACACCTACCCCCTCTTGTTGTTTTAAAATACATTGAAAATGAGAAGGTTTTTATCGTTTTTGTTTTGTTTTGTTTATTTAGGTAAGGTATATTGGATACTTCTTAGCTCCGCAGGGTTAGGGCCTCACAGGAGTTAAGTTTTAGAAACAACTCTTCACCTTATTTTAAATCTAATCTAAAAATAAAAAGGGGAAGTGGGGCGTTGTTGATTGGCAATTTTGAGGAATTTGAGGTGTAATTGTAAGAGCTAAGCAAAGGGAAAGGAGTATTTTGTGCTGTTGAAAATTCTGACTTGTGAGGAAGTGAATACACACCGTTTAGGACAGGTGGGTGGGTGTGCTTATAATCCAACGACAAACAGAATATAAAAAGTTTCAGGATCTTAAGGGACCACAAAATGAATGATATATTGATGTACAACACCAATTACCAACATTAAAATGGCCCTGTGGACAGAAATTATTGGTGGAAAAGTTTGTATAATAAAATAACAAAAGTCCCCAAAGTTTTAAGACAACGAATGACAGATAGTCCAATATAATTTACAATATTTCAAAAATATTGAAAAAGTAAAAAAATGGTAATTGTTAAAAGGCTATTTCAGTTGTAATGTTTAAACGTCTAATGTTCCCCTTTATTCAATTATCATAATAAAAGAAAAAAATGTTACTAAACTACTTTTACCTAAAAAATCCTATATATTTTAATGGAAAAGTCATATCAATTATTGCATAAAATTGTAAAAATACTACTAAATATAGCTTTTTTTTTGTTTGTTATCCGTCTAATATAAATTGCAATGTATATACTCAGCTGATGTTAGAGATAGAAATATTAAATTTTGATATATGATTTTTCTAACATACTACTTTTGTCTGTCCGACTGTCAGTCCATCCATAACGCTATGTAGAGATTCTTATTAATTTACTCAGCTGCTTTTAGAGATAAAATCCTAGTTTTGGATATACCAGCTACGCCCCTAGAATCCTTTAGTGGCACTTGAGTGGGGGGTAGGGGGGAAGTCAATCCTACTTTTTTTCTATGGGTTGTTTCTCTTGGGAGGATGGAGTTAGCCCCCCGCCCCCCACCAAAAAAAGATTTAAGAACTTAATGGGGCTTTAATAAGTTAATGAGAAGAAGAACCATACCGGTTCACTGATTAGCGAGATCATTTGCTACACACAGAAATACATTATTTTACTTTTATATAAGGAATATAATTTTTTTTACACAAATCACTAAAACGAATATTTTGGTAGTTAAAACTAATATGTGTTTAGAAAAGGATGAAATCAAACTAAAATAAATAGACAAAACAGCTACAGAATTATATATACAATTTAACATGTGTTTTTTATTTCTGGTGTGATTTTAAAAACTACTAAAATTTTATTTTTAACTTTAGCTATAAATACATAAGGGATCTTTATAGTAAAAAAAACTCCGTTTATGATAAACAAAATTATTCAAGTTGGAAACTTTTCTGCTTCTCAATCAATAAAAGTCCCTCTAGTTTTCAGCTTAGTTGTTTATAAAATTTTGGGTACCGTCCAATGTCACCTCACTCCCGAGTTACATGCTAATCATTCGCCTGATGAACTCTAACCATGCGGGGCTTTGCTAACCCTTACTGAACTTAACCTAAACTAACCTGACTTAAAAAATCATTATAAATAAGGATTTACGATTGATCAATTTTTTGTGATATTTTATAAACACTGAATATATATCTGAGAGTATTTAGTTTCATACGCAAATATTACATGATTTCATCTATACAAGTACATTTATGTCCAAAAAAAAATAAGTTTAGATCAAGTTAGGTTAGGTTATATTGGGTACTGGGAAGCCCTGAAAGGTTAGGGCACTACAGTACAAAGCATCCCTCCAGTGTAGGGCCTCCACAGGGGTTAGATATACACAACTAAACCAAACCACCTATTTTTAATTTAATTATTAAAGGAGGGTTGCGATGGTTAAAAACTAAAATCACTTCATTCTAAAAATCATTTTTTACTTGATTATCTGAAAAATGAAAAATTAATTAAAAACAATTATCATGTTCCTATTACATAAAAAGGTATGTTTTTTGTCTGTTTTTCACTTAAGATCTCACCAACCAATTAAATGTTTGAGTTCTCATCATATAGAAGCTTTGGGACCTAGAAGCTAGGGGCGTAACCGCAAGTTATAATGTTTTGTTATATCATTTTGATATATGAAGTTATTTTTATATAATAAGAACGTAATAGGGAGATTATCGATTTAAATAATAAACACATTTATTAATATATTTCAGTAAATCTATTCTACAAGTCTGACGAATGTAGAGACGGAGGGAGGGGACATTGGACTTAAAATATACTGTTTGATTAACATGATCTTTTATTTGTTGGCTATAAAACTTTGGGTACATTTATCCCAAATCTTTATTGTAACGACAAACTAGCAATGTTCTACCCCAAAAATTTTAATTTAGAATAAGGGTAATTCTGTTCATTATAATTGGTAATAAATTAACTTCACCGTCCATTATCTTACCCTTTATTATTCCCGAAAATTGGGAATGTTATCAAAGATAGACGGATGACATTTGTTGTGGAGATTCCTTTGGCGAAGCTTTTTATATTGTCTATAAAAATGTCGTCATACTTGCCTACCATTGGTCAATTAAAATGTATACTGGACTGCCATTGGTAATTTAGCTTGTGTAGTGTCCTATCATAAAATACATAAAGAGAAAACAAGCAATTTATGAATATACCAGCAGCTAAGCCACCTGGATGCCTCTAAAGACACTTGTGGAAATAGAAGGGGGATAATCACCACTATCCTGTACATTTTAATTTTAAAAAGGAAAAAGTAGTGTTTTTTTGGAGGGGGTGGCATTTTTCTACGAGCTATTACTCTTGGAAGGGAGGAGATAAACTCCCCTAAAATATGTAGATATGAACATTCCCTGCACCTACATAAAGGTTCACTATAAAGGTGAACCATATTGGATAAGGTATTTCTCTTTTATTTAAATCACTACTACTTTAGACATACTTCTTATATTTTATCCCTAATAATAAAATTAATTATTTATAGCCGGCTGTGTTTTGATGCATTTGGATGTTGTCGTTCTTTTTTTTTCATTTTATAATTCATATATTAATCCTTAGACTCATTATTATTAGAAATTATTTAAATAAGTTCATGTTAATAGATACAATTTTTCAAAAAAAAATAATATTTAATTTGTAATCTTAATAAATCCTCTTTTATCCAGGGAGGGAGGGGAAATGGACTAGAAAACATACTAGTCCCTAAAGTTTTATATACACGACCTCTAATATGCTGGCTTAAAAATTTTGAGGACTTTAATTAAAAATTAAGGTTCTACAAACTTATACAATATTAATTCTAATCTACAGAATGGGCTATTTTGTTTATCATAATATGGGATGCACCGCAATTTCTCGTAAATTGTCTTATCCCTTAAGATCCTTGTCGATTTACTCTATTTTGTTTATATTAAAACCAAGGGAACTTAAGTGATAAGACAATGGACAATAAATTGATGTACATTGTACACCGACAATTGTGATAAACAAATTACCCTTTTTTTATAATTTTTTATTAATATTGGAAAAGTTTACACCAGCCAATCTAGATTTATTAATTATAGAGAATATTTGCTTTAAAGAAAAGTGCATATGTTTAATTTTTCATGTTCAAAATGCTTTATTGGACAATAATATTGATTTTTTTCATTGACTAACTGACTTTCTAAATAAATATACCCCCTTCTCTTCAATTTTAATTTGTATAGTCGTGGATTGAAAACAGCAAAAATTGATAATAAAATGAAGTTTAGTCCATGAGTATACAATCTCTCATTCGTTGGTTTAAAAAATTGGGTATAGTCTCTTTCCTAACATCGCACCTTATGGGGCGATTCTTCGTATTTTTCACAGTTGCTTTTCTCCTATTTCTAGCCCCTGCGGGGGGCTCTAACCCTGCAGGGCAAATTACCTAACCCTGTTGGGCAATCATCTAACCCAATATAACCTAACCTAACCTAAAATAACCTATAAAAAGCCATTTTAAAAATACGACGAATCGCCCCTTATGGGGCAAAGTTACGAAAGGGACTATGTCCAAAAAATTGTTAGTATTATATCGTTATGCAAATTCAATGGTATATTTTGACTAAATGGCTTTAAACTTTTATTAAATCTTAATTTGGTTGTACAAAAATACTGTTTTAAAACTTCTTTTTTAATTTTATTTAACGTTGTGTACATACATTTATTGTCCATTGTCTTATCCCTTAAGATCCCTGAATAATAAATCGATAACCCGCAACTGCATGACATATATTAACTAGGACAACAATGTCCAGAAGAAGCTGAACTATACTGAAATCTTAAGGAGTACGCCAATCGGTGATAAATTAGTGTGGACCTTGAAATCAATATAAACAAATAACCCCTGTTATATAAAATTATTAGTGGAACTTTATAATTGGATGATTTTACAACCCTATCATGATTAATCAGATTTTAAATCAACAAATTTGAGAACGTAGCTTTTAAACTTTAAGGACAAATATAATTTACAATCCAATGTTCAATCATTTTTTTAATAATTCCTATACTTTCCGCTGGGGATTACGGTTATACCAATATTATGGAACAACTATCACTTATACAGTAGCTGCGCTACCTAATGACACCGTTTTGATGAATGTGCTAGTATTAACGCCAAAAAAGTCTGTCTGTTTTACAGCAAATAAGAGTAGAAAATATTTAACATAGGCTGGGCAAATTTGGATCTGCTTTTGGGAATCTCTTTCTGGAAGCTCTTGTGGTACTTTGCAATGTAGGCATGTGCCTGTTTAAGGGTCAAGACAATACTCATATCAATATCAGAATAAGACGCCTGGCATAGCACCAGTAGCAATCATTTTCAACCTGTATTGGCCTATCATTGGTAATTTGTAATGTCACAGTCTTGGCCGGATTTTATGAAGCTTTTTATATTGACTTCATGACGTCATGCTGGCCTACCATTGGTCAATTAAAATGTATACTGATCTGCCATTGGTAATTTAGTCTGTTGCTTATCATTGTTAATTTGTATTGTATGACGTCATTTTTTTTTAAATGCACTATAAAGAGCTACGGATTGTATACTGAAATGTAAGAACACTTTTTCTTAATGTCCAACTTTCACACGAAAATGAATGATAAAGCCATGTTAACACAAGGATAATAATGGATATTTATTGCATCATGTTATAGTCAGCTTTCCACGGATATCGAATTTAAAATATAATGATTAAAACCATTTTTTAGCCCCGCGTGGCCAAAGGCACAGGCTGGAAAACTGGTTTTAATTTTATGATTTTTATTTTAATATTAGTGGAAATTTGTCTGTAATAAGATGCTATTAAGAACTTTTCAGTATGGATGAGAACCGGTTTTAATCCACTGGATAATAATAACGAGGCGATACTGTAATGTGTGTTTGTAGCGCAGCAATAACAAGAATAAAACATTGTAAATGTGTAAACCAAGGAGGGGGGGTGGGGGAGATGATAGACATTTGACGGTAAATTATACTGGTCTCCAAAGTTTTATAAACATGATCTTTTATTCGTTAACATTTGGTTAAATAAAATCTTGATTGGTTGGTTCAAACTAGCAGTGTCCAAACATTTCCACCAATAATTGTAATCTATGGAAGAGGTAATTTTTTGGTGATGTAATGTACATCAATCTAACGTCTATTTTTATTTTATTTTAATTAATGAAAAAAGAAGTTAGTAAACTTTTCAACCAATATTTATTTATCTACAGAATAGATTTTCATTATGTTTATCATAATTGGAGATGTATATTAATTAATTGTTCATTGTCTTATCCCCAAAGATCCCTGACTTTTTCTTTCTTTTCACTTTTAAATGAAATATAATACCCCTACATTTGAAATTTAAACCTTTAAGAAATTTTAGAGTTTTATTTTAAAATGTATTACTTAAATAAGAGTTAGAGCGTAGTCATTCAATAATAATATCAGTTCACATTGGATCATAGAAATAACGTATAGCCAAGAAGGGAGGGGACAATGGATTAAACGGATTATTAAGTTTTATAAAACTTTGGAGAATTAATAAAATCTTCCTCGGGTTTACTATTCTAAAGTGTCCTAACTTTTCCAACAATAATTTTAATTTACAGAAGAGACAATTTTGTTTATCATAATTAGGAGTGTTCAATAATCGACCATAAAAATATTAACATTGTTTCAACTTGCAGAAAAGTTGGGGGCAAAATAATTTTTTTCCAGATAATATATCACTCCCTTACGTATTCTTTATATTGACAGTTCTATACATATAGGCCAAAAATATATATGCACAAGACATATTTTTTTGTTTTTCTGCCAATCTCAGGCATCAAAAGGGATAAGATAATGGAGACGATAAAGACCTTCTTAAGATAAGTTAAGACAACCCATTCAATATAAAATAAAAATCTTAAAAGTTTTTAGGACAACCAACAAGAGAACGGGTTTATAAAACTTTTGGTACCAGAGCTGGATCTTTAAATCATTTTAGTGGTGAGCCAGATCGGGGTCAGCCAACTTTCCACCAATGAGAGCACAGCATTTAATAAAATGCTGCGCTGTGATTGACGGAAATTCGGCGCACCCCTACCTGGCTCACCACTAAAATGATTTTAAGATCCAGCTCAGTTTAATTTACAGTCTAGTGTCCCCTTCCATCCTGGCCCACCTATTCAATTCATATAAAATAGAACTATGTCAAAAGACTCAAATAATTATAAAAACCTAACCTAATTTCTTTAAAAAATATAAATTCATCAAAAAGAAAAGCCTTTCTATAGGTAATTTTAGTCTGTCCTACAAGACGTCCATAACAGATAGCTCTAAACGGTGAATAAAGCATGTTTATAGGGTTATCAAACCTAAAACCCTCACCACCTTCTAAAAATTAAAGGCTTGGACGTCCTTGTGTGGTGCTATTTATTAACCAGCGATTACACCTCTAGCATTTAGGGAATATGTATTATAAAGCAGTAAAAAAGGACATAAAAATGGCCTAAAACAATTTAAGGACTCTGATATGAACATAAAATAGCCTATGCGAAGCTTCTCTTGAATGGAGATCTCAATCGGTTGAGTAGCTACAGACGAAAACACCTTACTACTTTTCATAATAAGGCGATATCTTTGCTATTGAATAAAATATGAAAAGATTATTTTTTTTTCATCGGGAAAAAGATTGATATATCTAACATGATATATCACTGTATTGTTTCAATAAAAATAGAAATTAGGTCAAACTTATCTGACATTTAGTTTTTTAGGGAGCGAAACAACTCTAAAATACTCTCTTGTTAGTCCGTCAGTCTGTCATTTATATTAGCTTTCTTTTTCCCAATTACTTTGTTTAAATGAGCTGTTTTACCAAGACATCATGTTGGTTTGTAGACAGCTAGTGGCAATGCCCCTTGCCTTTAGTGGCTTCACTCCAAGAGAGTTAAAAATATTTTAAAATTTGTTTATGGGGAATATTTATTTTACCCCTGCAAACCTGCCCTAGACTAATACTAAACTTCCGTAAAAATTTGAAACAATCGTTCCAACCATTTTTTCAACCATTAGCGAGATTCTTTGGTACAGACGGACAGACACAAATCATGTAACTTTTATATAAGGATTAGTATTTATTCACAAATTACTCATTGTTAAAAGTACTAATTATTTATGGACATATTTGCCCTGGTTTAAAATGAATAATTAATTTGCTATTATAAAAATATGTGTCATAGAAAACGAATTTTGAGAAAATAGGTCATTCAAAAATTAAAAGAAATTATTTAGGAATATAAATTATGTCCTATTGATTTCAAACCTGTAAATGAAGAATTTAAGTAGTAAGGTTTTTTTTTTGTCTAAACCTTTTAATAACTGGTAAACTGATAGGGTTCTCCTTCTGAGGAAAGCTTCCCATAGCTAATGGAATAGTTTTAGGCTATTTTTCAAACTTCGAATACAGAGCCTCTAGATGCTAGAAGCACAGTAATTCTTATATAATAGAGACACTACGCCATATCGGGACTGTAATCAAAATACCAGAAAAAAATTCGACATTCCTCTTCCTCTTCCTCTATCATCCCAAGATGCTAGGGAAGCAGCCAATAGTAATGATATAATGTAATATCTTTATCTATAAAGATTAGGTAATAATTCTTAAATACTATTGATTTATTTCAAACAAGTATGATTAAATCTCATAGTAGCATAGCCAAGGACGTCTTATAAGATTAAATAAAAATCAGTTTTGTTAGACCTGCCCTTCGGCCATTTTTGGTTAAAAAGCTGGTTTTAATCTTATAATTTTCCATTTTACTATCCGCAGATAGCTGTCTATAATACGATACGATAAATAACTATTACCAATACCTTGGTTTCTCTTTAATACTTTATTACATAGAAAGGTATTATATGTCATACAAACCAATAGTTGTATTACCATAGATCATCTATTGGACATAATAATACGTTCAACAAATTAGGAATTCCTATCGGACGAACATTTTTTTTCACTTATCTAATAAAACGACCAATTAAATTTTTGGACTATATAATTTTCCGAAAGCTAGCCAAAGTAACAAGATGTCTTTTTTTTCTGTCTGAGTGTGTACCGAAGAATCTCGCTAAAATGTAAGTTTGTCCATATTCAATTATTTTTGTTTAAACTTCTAAATAATGTTCATTAGTACATGCCTTGCTATTCTATATCTATTTATGTTCTTATGTCTGATTGGTTGAGCTTCCCGTTTATGGATGTTTTCATCCTTGTATTACATAATAGTCTTTAAAGCAAGGCAGTGGGAAAGGAACATTGGACTGTATATTGAATTGGTACCCAAAGTTTTATAACTGTGTTATCTTATTCGTTTGCCCAAAACTTTGGTATTCTTATTGAATTTTGATTGGTTGGCTCCAAACTGGTAGTGTCTAACTTTCAATTCTAATCTACAGTAGGGGTAATTTTGTTTGTCATTATTGGAAATGTATATTAATGTTTAGTCCATTGTCCCTTAGGATCCCTGAAAGCAAGGTCAATACATGACTAGGAATAACAAACTCAATTAATTATTGTTTTCATGCTTATTCAACAAGAGGGATACAGGGAATTAAAGGAACAAGACAATGACCGATAAATTAATGTACAACCCCAAATATACAAAAATTACACCTCCTGTAGAATACAATCATTGGTGAAACGTTCCGACACTCAACTATATGAACTATTCAATCAAATATAGTCCACAAAGTTGTTAAGCCTACGAATAACGATATTATAAAACTTTAGGGACCAGTGTATTAAACAACTTAATGTCCCCTCCCTTCCTGGATAGATAAGACAATGAACGATAAATTAATTTTTACATTTGGGGGGGGGGGAGAAAGGGATCATATACTCCTTTTCAAAGATCAATCAGTATACAACTTACTTAGTCTGTCGGTCTTTCGCTCATGCCACAAAAGACAAATATGAATATATTCAATGATTCATTTTATATCCTTCTCTATCTTTCTTATTATTGTTCTCTTTTGGTATAACCAATGAAAATCTGCTCTAGTCCGTTTGTCCCTTCATAATATTTTTGAGCTTCGCTCCTTATTGATGTTGTCATCCTTGTTAATCAATAAGTAGAATCTAACTAACATCAGATAGATTTCACAAAATCCTATAAAATTACAAATTTTACGAGTATTTAATAATAAAGCTTAAACATTTTAGCAGAATTATTTCACTTGAAAATACTAAAATCTATATTTTTATATACATACAGGAGTCGCTATTTAAAAGATATGTTAGTATGTCCGACTGGTTCGATAAATGACTGAAATGGACTTTAGAAATGTTTTAAATAAAATAGGTATGTAATTCTACTAAAATCATTTTTTTTGTTAAGTTTCGAAAACACTATTTAAAATTTTCACATGAATTTATGTTCAACTTTTTATTAGAAAGTCAAATAAAATAGGACAATTCCATTTTGTCTTATTTAGCACCCAAACCCCCCCCCCTCACAAAAAAAATTTTACCAAAAAATTTACATATTTATAAAATAAGGCCATTTGTAGATTAAAATTATTGGTTGAAAACTTTCGGTAATGCTAATTTACACCGACCAATTAGGATTTCAAAAGGTTCCCAAAGTTTTTGAGCTAACTGATAAAATTATGTGGTTAACCTAATTTACAATCCAATGTCCCCTCCCTCCCTGATCAAAACTAAAACTAAATGAAAAATCAAAGACTTTGAAACTGAATTAAAAATATAAAGTTTGTTTTAAAACCTAATTTAAAAGTTTGAACTCTGATTAGCTTACTAATAAATACCAGGGATGTAGGACCATACTTTACTAATAAATACCAAGGATGTAGGACCATACTTTACTAATAAATACCAGGGATGTAGGACCATACTTTACTAATAAATACCAAGGATGTAGGACCATACTTTACTAATAAATACCAGGGATGTAGGACCATACTTTACTAATAAATACCAAGGATGTACGACCATACGTTACTAATAAATACCAGGGATGTAGGACCATACGTTACTAATAAATACCAGGGATGTAGGACCATACGTTACTAATAAATACCAGGGATGTAGGACTATACTTTACTAATAAATACCAGGGATGTAGGACCATACGTTACTAATAAATACCAGGGATGTAGGACCATACTTTACTAATAAATATCAGGGACGTAGGGAGCGTTGGAAGCCTGATAAATTCATGATTCTCAAGGGATAAGACAATAAACGATAAATTAATATACCCAATAGTAGAACCAGATCAATATTTATATTAAAGACACAAAGTTTTTAAATTAACGTATTAAGGAAGTGCTTATGAAACTACACTGCTAGATGCTCCAAAGAATCAAAATTCAATTAAAGTACCCAGAGTATTTAGGCTAACTATTGAGAGAATGTGTTTAAAAACTTTAGCAAATATTATAGAAAGCTGAAAAAATAAACGATAATGTTTATTTGTCAAGGGAATCTACACAATGAATTCAGAAGTTTATCTGATACACACAAATTAATAGGTATAAATTACAATTGGCATTGTTTGTTGGATTAAAAATGTGAAATTTATTAAATCTTGATTGGTTGGTTCAAAACTAGTAGTGTACCAGCTTTTAAACTAATAAATTAATACTACAGGAGAGGTTTTTTTGTTATTAATAGGGATGTATATCAATTCATCGTTTATTGTTTTATCCCTCAAGATCCTTAAAAAAACAGACGTTTGTATTGAACATAACCATGAGGGTTAAGCAAGGTCTACCTTTCCCTTTTTTTAATCCCCTTTATGTCTACATCCCCCTTTTTTAAACCCTGTGCACGTCACTGAAAATAACACTTCACATTATTTTTATAAAAATGCAAAATCAAATCGGCATACAAAACAGCAAAAATTGTTTAACTAAAATAAATTTTGTCTGCTGCTTTTTGTGTAAGGATAAGACGAAAAACTACAGTAAATACCCTGTTATGATAAACAAAATAATCTCTTGTGTTGATAAAAATTATAGGTTAGGAAGTTTTGACAATGCCATTTTGAACTAAATACAAAAGATAAAAAAATTTCTAAGAGTTTTCAAGTTAACGGATGAATGAAAGTGTTTGTAAAACTTTGGGTACCAGTATAATTAACATTCTTATATCCCTTACCACTCTTAAAAATAGTTAAATATTAATAAATAGTTACACTTAAAACATAGACCTAAAAGAAAGCCGTTTGGTAGATATTAAAGGACACATTAACACAAACAATTCCTGAAATGTGTAATGCTACAACGTGTAAACACTTGTATATTTTGCAGCTAAAATTGCAGCAGTTATGATATGCGCATTTTTGGGTGTTCCATCCTTTCAACTAAAATTTTGCTCATCAAAATAAATTGTCAAAAGCTAATATATACACAATTTTATTGCTTCAATAAAAGATCTGCCATACACATATAGGTACATTGGACCTATATTAGAGTAAAACAATATAGAGGTGGAAGGGGTTAAATAATTGTATGTCTCTTTCCCGTGGACCCTGTGCCAATACCAAGTCGCTACAAAAGAGCAGAAAGCAATTTGCTAGCAGACCAAAACCCTTAACTGAACCAGGTAATTGTCTGGTTACACATATATATTATAAATTTATTGGACCTATAATCTTATTAACATTATGCTATTAGCAGAGAATCATTAATTTGTTAGTGGGATATTTGCGAAATCATAGCAATCCTGTTGAAATGAATAAACAGCAAACTTTGCCTTGAAAATGTATGAAATCTTATAATGAACCAAAGTTTTTTATGTAAGTATTTCAAGTTATAAGACAAGGACGATAAATTGATGTACAACACAATAATTATAAACAAAATCATTCCTTTTGTAGATTAAAATTATTAGATGTAAAGTTTTGATACCAAAAGTTTGGAACCAACCAATCATAATTTTTAAAAAATACCCAAAAATCTCAACAGTGTTAGGACAGTGCCTAATAAATAGTCTAAAAAACACTGTTACGATAAAAAAGATATGTAAATTACAGTCCAAACACTAGAAGGTGTAGGGGTTTAATAGCTGTATCTCCCTATCACAATGACCTAGTGCCGACTCTCAATTGGGTCATTGAAAATCAACGAAAGGGGTCGTGAATATTAACACAGCCAAGTAGCAGTAAACAATTTGCTAACAGACGTAAACGTTCATTGAAAAAGGGAGGGAGATAGTCATCTGTATATACAATTCATCTATACTATAGATCTGTTGTCCAACTCAGGTTTTTGTCAGTTTTCAAACTCTTATTTCAGGGAAGAGTGCTATTTTCTTGATGCGCTAATTTATGAAATACTTTGACAAACTTAAGATAAAACATCGCGAAGAGGAAATTAAAACAATTTGGAGAACAAGAATTAAATTTTGAGAGGGTTATATTTTGAGAGGGTTATATATTTCAAGAATTTAGTTAAGGGAAGAGGTTATTATATAGTGACCCTTTCCAGAAAGGGAGGGGACATTGGGCTGTTCATTATACTAGTCACCAAAGTTTTAAATTTAATATAATTAAGTTTTCGGTAATATCCTCTTAGAAATATTTGTTTCAATTCCCCCCCGACAGAACTATGAACTTCGGCCGCGGCGCTCGGCACCCTTGCCTGCATATCCGCAGCGCTCGGCCCCTTGCCTGCCTAGCCGCAGCGCTCGGCTCCCTAGCCTAAAACCTAACCTAACCTAAAATAGTTGTTTTGTCGGGGATGGGGGGGGGGGGGAAGGGAATAAAAATGTTTAAAATTGAGAAAGTTTTTCTAAGAGGAGAAAGCCAAGTTTTCTTATTCGTTAGCTTAACAACTTTGGGGACTTTTATTGAACTTTTATAAAGTTGAGTGTCCAAACGTTTCAACTACTACTTGTAATCTACAGAAGAGGTAATTTTGTATATCATCATTGGGGATGTCATTAATTTATCGGCCATTGTCTTACAACTGTAGATCCCTCTAGACCCTTTCCCCTTTCAAATATCATGCCATTAAATAATTATTTCTATGCTTCTTATGACATGGTTGTCCTTTTGTAATCTTATTTGAAAAAAAATTGGTCTTAACCACCCCCAGTAAATTGCTGTGCACGCAACTGGTTTGGAATCAGTGATTTAAAGGGGTAAGAAAATGTCCGATAAATTGATGTACACCCTCAATGATGATACACAAAAATACCCCTTCTGGAGATTAAAATCAGTGGTTGACATTTTATGAATCCGCCAATCAAAATTCACCAAAGTTGTTGAGCCAATAAATAAGAAAACATTAATAAAAACTTTGGCGACTAGTGAAATAAACAAACCATTGATTGGAAAATGTCACACAAAAATCCTCGTTCATTGACCTATCCCCATGATCTGGAATACAATGGTCTTTGTGTCTTCAAAATTTATAGAAGAGAAAGAAATTAGTTTCGTGTTCACCCCATAACTCCCATTTTCCGAGTTACGCGAAGTGCACTAAAGTGCTTTCCCCCCCCCCCTTCAGTTCTTTTATCTAGTAAGTGGAACACTTTCATTGACATGATGATGATAAACAAAAATACCTCTTATGTGGATCAAAATTATAGGTCAAAAAGTTTAGACACTATTAGATTGAAACTAATCATAATTCAATACAAGTTTTGAGCCAACGAATAAGATAACATGGATATAAACTTTGGGTACCAGTGTAATTTACAGTCTTATGTCCCCTTCCTCCTTCATGGTTAACTATACATTTGTATGAATCCTAGACATGTAAAATTTATGAATAAGGAAAAGGGGGGGGGGGAGAGTTGAGCATACTAACCCATTCAAAGTAAATGGGAAGTTGTCCATAGGTTTCACAAAATCTAAAGACACCCCTTCTTTCTTTATTCACAATAATTCACCCCCCCCCCCCTCAAAAATCACTATTGAATTAATGTGAAAGTTTTAACTTCCTACATATCAAAGTGAGGAATTAAGATCTCGTAAACGGATGGCAAAATTGATCAGTAATTTTCAGTAAAGTAGTGTATATGTCAAGTGCAGTTTTTTGGCTGTTTGATGTTTGTGGTGGCTCCCCAACCCCTCCACCCCCCTCCAAAATTTAAAAAAAAAATTCAGAACTGATAATCGTACTATTATACTACTACTAATGATAATATTATATTGGAAATTTTCAGGAAAAAAATTAAAAATATTATTTTGCTAGAAAAATAACTCAAGCATTTCATTTCAAAACAAGGATGACAATATCCTTAAGTATGAAGCGCAACAAATCAGGACGACAAACTGACATTAAAGAATATAATCGCTTTTAACAAGGATAACAAGAAGCATAACTGAAATCATACAATGTATGTTTTGTTGTTAAATAAAGATCTCAATGACCAAAGAACCGATTGAGTTCTCCATTATAGGGAAGCATCACATAGTTCCCGAAATTGTGTTTAATTTTTGATCTAGGTCTTTGGGTGATTTTAGGCAATTGCAATACCCCCCTCCCCCCTCCTTCCTTCCCTCGGTGCTAAGGGTATGGCCGCCAATTCTCTATAAAGACTAAAAAAGAACAATTAAAAAATATAAAATAAATTTAAATCCAACGCAATGAACAAATAAGAACACTCCTTTAGAAATTAAAAACATTTTTAAAAAATGGTTTACCTAATCTAACACCAAGGAGGAAGGGGACATTAGACTGTAAATTGAATTGGTACCCAAAGTTTATAAAAATGTTCTATCACTCATTGGCTTTGAGAACTTTGGGTACTATTTTCAAATCTCGATTTGTTGATTCAATTTTGTATGTTTTAATTGGGAATTGTATATCAATCTATTTTCTTATCCCTTTAGATCCCTTTCATTAAATAGCTCTTTTATCCTAAATTATTTTATGTTACTTAATCTATTTTATAAGTCCTTTGATAAAAAAAGTAGCTAAATTAAGTAATGTACAGACAAACAGTAACTGTAAAGTAAATGTACTATAAAAATTGCGCAATTTTGACATTTATTTAATGAATTTTCTTTTATAAAATTTTTCACTGTGTTTCCTGCCCAAATAAACCTTTAGTTTTCAACAGGGATATCGGGGATAGGACAATGCACGAGAAATTAATCTTTTCCCTAATTTTAAGTATGTTTGAAATTATGCTTTTAAGTTAAAGGATATAATAAAAATATTGATTTAAGTTGTCATTGTCCTTCCCTCCATCCCTTGTTAGTTATTCAATATGGTTTTACCATGTGTTTCAAACAGGGATCATAGGGGAAAAGCAATGGACGATAAAATGGTTCCACGACAAACGCAGGAGTCCCAAACGTCGGAGTGGACAAACGCAGGAGTGCTAAAATATTAATTTAATCACGTTTTTCTATACAGGTTAGGTTAGGTTAAGATATACAAATAAGCCCCCCGCAGGGATTAGAAATTTAAAAAACATAAAAAATGGTTTAAAATATGTTAGGTTAGGTTAAGTTTCCACTCCTACGTTTGTCCACTCCGACGTTTGGGACTCCTGCGTTTGTCCTAGGACCGATAAATTGATAAAAATTCCCAATTATGGTTCACAAAATAATTTCTTATGTAGATGAAAATAATTAACAACGCTAATAAGGGAACCAACCAATCAAAATTCGTCGAAAGTTCCCATAGTTTGTTAAGACAACACATAAGATAATGATGTACCAGAGTAATTTACAGTCCAATGTCCCCTCCCCCTTGGTTTTAAAAGACAATTATACTGACAAACAAATAGTAGAGCATGACTGAAAGACAGACCATGTTAATAACTGGTTTGTAACTGGCGGAAATTATTCTATACTTGTAAAAAGATTGTCACAAAGATGTAGGAAAATAACAACTTAAATTTTTATCCTTATATAAAAGTAACGGGATGTTTCTCTGTATGTTTGTACCCAAGGATCTTGCTAACATCTGAACCGACATGGTTCTCCTTTACAAAATGTTGTTTCTGAAATGAAATAGATCTTTGGGGGGAGGGTAACCCCCTTAAAAAAATGAGCCCCCTCCCCAGGCCTGTTAATAAGAATAGTTTCATAAACCTTTGCTTGTGTCTAATTAATCTAATAACCCTCCTAGTGCATTGCTTTGTAAAACCCCAATATTTGTGTGTGATTCCACAGATACCACCCCCTAACCTAATAAAAATTGTGAAGACAAAATTTTGTTAAAAATGTAAAAAAAATAATGGAAGAAGTTAAAAATCTTTGCTCAACAAACAAAATACTTTCTAGGCATAAGTTTTAAGGGAGTTTCTTTGTAAGTGAGGCCATTTTTATATATTTTTATGAACAAAGTCTTTATATACATTATTGGCAGCTTTGTTCCTTGCCTCAATGTACATTGTCACCTTTTTTTTGAGGGGGGGGGGGGAGGGTCAATGACCTAAAATCACCCAAGGACCAGTACAAATCTTTCCTTAAAAGCAAAGCTCATTTGTTCCAACTGTTTTAGAGATCTTTTAATTCAGAATTTTTTTATATGTATTATATTTATTGATGACACTAAAAGAATGATTCACACAAAAAAATATTTTTTAAACGGACAATATGGTTTTAAACCATCACAACAAAAGAAAACATTTAATAATATTTTTCACAATATTCACTATTAAAACATATTCAAATTGATTTTTAATAAGTTTTTATTTTAAATTTTAACTTAATTTCACATAAAATATGATAGTATCTTTGTGTACTTAATAACATAAGTCAGTAACTTACAAAGTTACTAATACTAACTGAAACCATAGTTTCAAACTTTCAGGGAAAACATAGTTGCAAAAATAATTTTCCGTAAAAAAATTTACAATTTCTTTGATTTCTGTACTATTTATAAAAATTAAAAATTATTTGGAATGATTTATAAAAATGAATTTTGTTGGAATCTTTGAATTACAGTAAATTAAAATTTGTTTAAATAAATAATCCATATTTTTTTTTGGAAAAAGCTATAATTTTTTAGCTTAATTTTTAACTTTTGGGGTAATATTCTTAGTTATTTAGTGTTTACAGCAATAATTTACCTGAAAAAAAAACATTACCCCTTTGATACGTCTAATTGATGGAAAAATATGAAGCAGCTTATAGTGCCTATAAAAAATCACGTCATACAATACAAATAACCAATGATAGGCCAGTATTTATTTTACCATTGGTCATTTACAATGTATTCTGGCCTTTTATTAGTCATTTGTATCGATTGACGTCATCTTTTATGAGCACTATAAGCTGCTTCCAAAAAATATGCACACTGCAACTTTGTACAACCCAATCAATATTTAATCTTACCCCAAACCCAGAGAGTACCCAGCATCTACTAAAGTGGTTTTGTTTCTTTAAAAAGGTTGCATTGACATGTTGTTAATTTTCAATAAGTCTTTTTTGTGACGTTATTAAAGAAAATGACTTATTAATATGGCCTTAATTGTTTTTTATTTGCCACCATTTTTCTAAAAAAAAGAAATTACAAATTAATGCCTGATTAAATATAAAAATTAAGGTTGTTTCAACACGTCATTTTCTATTTTTTCCACATATTAATATTTTTTATAGAATTACATATCAATATCACAGTAAATAAAATAACTAATGTGGAATCAACACGTACTTAATTTGTAGTAAGTCATCTTTATTAATTAAATAATTTAAATGACATATTGAAAAATAAGGACGCATTAAAATGATCTTATATGTATTTAAAAAGGAGATGGAACAAATAGTTACTGATTTTGACACCAGATGGCAGTTGAAATCACTCATTGTTTAGCTTTGTTTTCTTAGTGTTTTGACCTTATTTTTAGTTTGACAATTATTATTTTGTAATGAAATGAAAGATTTTAGTACTACAGACACCACTATGAATTTATATTTTAGTTCCCTTTTGCATGTATTTTATGAAAACTAATTTTTTTGGTGAGACCTTCTACAAAGAATAGAACCATATATATAGGTCAAGAAACTTTTTTAGAAAGTAATGATTCAATCGAAACATATTAAGTGTTTGATTCAAAATTGTTAGATAAATTTTAACCCTGAATTATATCTAATATTTTGTAAATAATATATTACCAAATTTGGTAGCCATATTGCTTTTTTTGACGTTCTATAAAAATTCGACGTCTTAATACAGCCTTAAATGATTTAGATTAAATAAAATTTAATCATTTTATTTACCACAAATAATAAAAAATAATAATACATTTTTGAAAGTTTGGCGGCCATCTTGTTTTTCTGGACGTTTTAAAGGAAAAATTGACGTGTCAATGCGTTTTTATTTAAGATAAAATGTCATTAAATTCAAAATATTGTTATTATTCACATTTTTTGTGACGTTTTTTTTAAAGATAACCACGTATTTTTGGTACACAATACGACCTCAAAAAAAATTTTAAAAATATGAAACGTCATTTGTATAGTAATAAAAAAGTTACGTCATTAAGGACGCATTAATGCAACATGTTTCTTAAAATAATGCGATAAAAGTATATGCTGGGTAACACAAATTTTATACTTGAGAAGATCACATTTCTATATTATTATTAGCGATCTTAAAGAACACACAAATAGATAAAAATCTGAATTATTAATGAAGAGATTTGTGTTAATTTCATACTAGTTGCTTTGCCCATAGTCTCTAGGGGAGGTTGGGGAGAAAAGGAAAATAGCTTAAAACCTACAACAAATTTGGACCAGGAAGTCTTTAGACAGAAAACCATACTACTTTATATGATAGGAAAATATTTTAGAATTTTTTGAACATTTATTTTTTCTCTCGAAAACTTGCCCTATTGGCAACCGTGTCCAAAACATGGATTTGCGCCTTCTTCCTTTCCCCTCCAATTTACTACCTCTCCTTCTTTGCTACACACACACACACACACACACCACACATTTTCTCCCCATCCCCCTATGCTCTCCCCCCTTACGTATGTAGAAATGGTTTTTAAATATGGTTGTTACCTCATCATAATGCCCATTCCACTTTGCAACCCCCCCCCCCTCCTTACTCGTTTTTATTTTTGAATTTTGGTTCATCATAGTTTTAAAGTCTATTGCTTAACAGGGAGGGAGGAGAAAGTGGATAGTAAATTAAACTAGTAACCAAAGTTTTAAAACCTTATTATCTTATTTGTTGGCTCAAAAATTTAATTGGTTGGTTCCAAACTAGTAGAATCCAAAATTTCCAATCAATTATTTTTTATCTATAGATTCAGAAGGTGCAATTTTGTTTAACCTAATTGGGAATGTATAACAATTTATATTTCATTGTCCTATCCCTTAGGATCCCTGATTGCTTAAGGACCTTTTTTAAAGCGTAGCTTTTCTATAATTAAGTTTATGTTTGAATGTAATTGAACAACATAAATGGATTTAATTGTTTTATGAAATTACAAAAAAAATCATCCTAGCCTTCAAAAACCTATTTCAATAGCCAAAGTCAGAAATCTCATAATACTAAAGGGTTTTAATTAAAAAAAAAATTTGTCCGTACGTCCGTCTGTTCAGCTACGTTTCCTTGTGGAAGCTAATTAATTTTTCTATAGTTGGAACATCCTTGTCACAATTTTATTGCAGGGATCTAAAGGAATAAGACACAATGGCCTATAAATTGATGTACATCCCCAATAATGATCCACAAAATTACCCTTTCAGAAGATTAAAATTAGTGGAATCGAAATGTTTGAAAACTCAGTTTAATAAGTCAACCAATTAAAATTTACCCCAAAGCTGTTAACCCAACGAATAATAAAATTTTCTAATAAAACTTTAGGGACTAGTGTAATAAACAGCCTATTGTCCTCCCTCTTTCTGATTTTATTGTCTTTATATTTACTTGATTTCAACAAAGTTAAATAAACCCCGCCTTTAATTGCTCAACTTATGTACAGACAGACGGACAGAAAAACAGACTAACAGACATTTATAATGGAAAGTGATAAATAAGTCTAAAAACAAAGAAATTGTTTTAATAATTGTTCTAGCTATTTGAAATCTTGCAAGCAGGTTCTTGTGACGTTATGGCATAATTAAAAAAAAAACTTTTTAGACGCAAGGTTAGTCTGTCCGTACGTCTATCCTTAAGAGATTGCTTTGATTGTTAATCTAGCCATGTTAGGATTATTTTAAAGATTCTGAACTTTGCATGCTGATTTCTGAAACAGTTAGATATAATCTAAAAATAATGGTTACAAGTTATTTTAACTATTTATCTTATGGGAAAAGACAATGGACGATAAATTGGTGTATAACCACAACTATGAGAAAAATTTACCTCTTCTGAAGATTAAATTTTTTGGTGAAAAAGTTTGAACATTGCTGAGGTGAATTCTTTAAAAATATTTGCCCCACTAAGCGATTAGTGGGTCCACCTCTGGTTTGTATAATTTTACAAAACTTTAGGCATCAATCTAATTTAAAGTTCAATATGTCCCCTCCCTCCCTCCCTAATTTTTCATTTATTATTTTTTCTTTCATTTCTTGTTCTGGAAACAATGATTCCTAGGACGATCAGCCAGTGTTGTACAAATGCTAAATCTTGATAACTACATGTTAAAGGCATGTTCTTTATGATTTGTTCCTTGCCTTGATTTGTAAAGTAAAAAGAAATTTGAATTGAAGAAGGAAATCCTCTAAAAATAAATAAAACCACCCACAATTTTATTTTGCGCAGCTTCTTCATAGTCCTGGCCGAATAACAGTCCATAGCAATACAGGAATAGTACAATAGACGCTAAATTAATATCTTACCCTTAATTATTATAAACAAAATTACACTTTATAAAGATTAAGTTATTGGTTGAAAAGTTTGAACACTGCTAAGATTTAATGACAGCTTTCAAAGACAACAAATGAGATAAGCATAAACTAGTAGGTCCTTACAGGGATGATTCAATGGCAGATAAATTGATTCACATCCCTAATGATGATACACAAAATTACCCCTTCTGTAGATTACAATTATCAGCTGAAACGTTATAACACTGAAATAAATGAATCAACCAATCAAAATTCACAAAAGTCCCCAAAGTTGTTAAGAAAACATTAATACAAAACTTTGGGGATCTAGTGTAATAAGCAGCACAATACTTAGTACAAGCTAAGAAATACAGAAAAGTATTAAAATTTTAGGCCATCCAATAATAATTTTGGGAAGAATCGTTTTCAAATAAACGGACAAACGCACGTTCGGAAATGACATGATTTGCTTCTAAAAATGTAAAAGTTTTCTGGAATATGTAAAAGTTATATATTTCACTGTGGGCTAGAATTGAATCAAGACAAAAGTAAGTGCCGAGCCCTGGGACCTATGTATGGTGAAAATAGACATAAAACCATGATGATTCCAGGTAAAACCAAAATATTTCAGCGGGGTCTTTTTGTTTTATTTCAATTTTAAGTTCTGAAAAAAAAATGAAAAAAATATGAAAATCTTTAATAAAAAACAAACAAAAACTGTTTTTCAAAATTTTTTTTCACTGAAAGATACAAACAACTTATATACATACTATAAGCTTTAAAAAAATCAAAATTTTCAAATTTAGGACTGCCTTTCCAAGGTTAGAAGAAAAATCCTAACAACGAATTCTAACATATTTCTGATCAACATAGCAATAAAACGTCTTTTGCTAAATCTTTAACATCAAAATTAAATAGCACTTACTAAAGACTTTTTTTCATTTAAACTTATACTTTTTACATTATTTAACTTTTAAGATTGTGTTTTTTTTAAAGAAAGGTTGCGTGATTTTTTTTCTCATAATTAATTTATCTTAATATGCTGCATTATAAGTGACTGACATTGTAGGCTGTGATGGCTTAGAAAACTCAATACCAGTTTTGTTAGCCCAGGCCATCGGCCTCTCGGGGCCTACAAAACTAGTTTTAATCTTTTTATTTTACTATCTGCTAAAAGCTGTCTAATAATCCCATACAATAAATAACTATTAAACATACCAATTAAAGTGAAACAGGGATCTTAAGGGATAAGACAAAGGATGATAAATTGATTACTCCTTCTGTAGATTAATATTATTGGTTAAAAAGTTTGGACTTTGCATGTTTGAACCATCAAATCATTAATCAATTCATAAATTATCAAAAGGATGAGAAAATGTGTTTATAAAACTTTGGATATGATTTACAATTCTATGTCCAGTTCACTCCCTCCCTCCTTCGTTAAACATACACTTATATATAGACAGAAAGACATCCTGTTACTTTTTGTCTAGAGTTTTAGGATCTTTTGTTCTATCATACAAATTATTTAAATATCCTGTTTTGAAAAGCAGAATGCCGTTTTAAAATTTATTTTGCTAATTATAAGAGGGAGGGGACATTGGGATGTAAATCACACCAGTACCCACGTTAGCTCAAAAAAATTGTGTACTTTTACTAAAATTAATGGAATTGTTTCAAACTAATATTTTACAAACATATAATCAAACAATAATTTTACATAAGAAATGGTTAGTTTCCTTGTCATAATTTGTGGAAATCTACATGTATCACTTTATTGTCCTTTGTCTTATCCCTTAAGATCCCTGAAAGAAAGAAACAAGGATGACAACATCAATAACATGGATGAGATGGGAATATGGACAAGCAGTTTTAAAAAGAATTTCTTTAATTCCTGAAACCTTTCTTGCGTATTTTATAATTTTAATATTTATAGACCTTGACTGATATACAAAGTAAATTGTTTAGGGAATCTTCACAAAAAATGCAGCCGTCTGTCTTGAATAGCTGCTATACAAATTAAATTTCCCCTGAAAACAGACAAAAACAAAACTATTCAAAAGTACCTATAGTTGTTAAGTCAAAGAATAAGAAATGTCTTTATAAAGTTTAGAGACTAGTTTATTAAACAGTCAATTGGCCTCTCTATTTCTGGGACACATTCCATATAAGTTTCATTTTTAAAAAACCTAGAATAAACAAAACAAAATATTTTTACTAAAATATAAGCCAACGAATAATAAATTATTATTATAGAACTTTTTAGACTAGTGTTATAAACAGTCCAAAGCCCCCTACCTCCAATGTATGATAAATAATTGATTTTATACATGATAAATACATGCAAATCGGCAAGAAGGGAGGAAAAATGTGACTGTTTATTTGTTTGTGTAGCCATTGTTTCTTAGTGTTTGGACCTAAGTAGTAATGAAGAAGGATGAAACACTTTTGTTTAGCCACTAGGGCTATTAAGCTCCACGCTCAAGTATATTATACCTTGACCCGCTGTCACAAGTGAGCTACTCTTTATTACCTCACCCTCGCCGAGTATGGCATGTGACTATAAATTATACTGGTACCAAAAGTTTTAATAGACACGTTATCTAATTAGTTAACTGGTCTTTTATTAAATCTTAATTGGATGGTTCAAACTAGCAGTGTCCACACAAAAGAAAACTTTTCCTATTTCTAAGAATCTTTACAGTTCTTATGTCCCCTTCTTCCCTGTTGTTTTGTTGTTTACAATTAAATTATACTGATAAATAAATTCTTCAATTTATGAAATGGTAGATTTAATATGGATCAAGGGGACATTGGAATGTAAAATTTGCTGGTACCCAAAGTTCTTTATAAATATTTTCTCATTCATTGGTTCAAAAACTTTGGGAACTTTATTTTTCATCTTGATTGTTTGGTTTATACTATTAGTCTTGGTATGTTTTATTGATAATTTATGAATTGATTAATGATTTGATGGTTCAAACATGCAAAGTCCAAACTTTTTAACCAATAATATTAATCTACAGAAGGAGTAATCAATTTATCATCCTTTGTCTTATCCCTTAAGATCCCTGTTTCACTTTAATTGGTATGTTTAATAGTTATTTATTGTATGGGATTATAGACAGCTTTTAGCAGATAGTAAAATAAAAATAAAAAGATTAAAACTAGTTTTGTAGGCCCCGAGGGGCCGATGGCCTGGGCTAACAAAACTGGTATTGAGTTTTCTAAGCCATCACAGCCTACAATGTCAGTCACTTATAATGCAGCATATTAAGATAAATTAATTATGAGAAAAAAAATCACGCAACCTTTCTTTAAAAAAAACACAATCTTTAAAGTTAAATAATGTAAAAAGTATAAGTTTAAATGAAAAAAAGTCTTTAGTAAGTGCTATCTAATTTTGATGTTAAAGATTTAGCAAAAGACGTTTTATTGCTATGTTGATCAGAAATATGTTAGAATTCGTTGTTAGGATTTTTCTTCTAACCTTGGAAAGGCAGTCCTAAATTTGAAAATTTTGATTTTTTTAAAGCTTATAGTATGTATATAAGTTGTTTGTATCTTTCAGTGAAAAAAAATTTTGAAAAACAGTTTTTGTTTGTTTTTTATTAAAGATTTTCATATTTTTTTCATTTTTTTTTCAGAACTTAAAATTGAAATAAAACAAAAAGACCCCGCTGAAATATTTTGGTTTTACCTGGAATCATCATGGTTTTATGTCTATTTTCACCATACATAGGTCCCAGGGCTCGGCACTTACTTTTGTCTTGATTCAATTCTAGCCCACAGTGATTTGTATATATTCACTCTTCAATATTCAGAAAAAGTCTCCAGAAATAAAAGAGATAGCCAATAGCTCTAAAAATCTGTAGATTTTTATCAGGATGGGGGGAGGGGGACTAAAAGGAATGTATGTTTTTAATAGCTAGTATACTCTCCCCCCATATCTAAAAATGAAAAGAGGGAGGGGGAGTATTATATCGTACATGTCCCCAGAGTTTTATAAACATGTTCTCTCATTGGTTGGATTTAATGGTCTTTTATTCTAAACTTGATTGGGTTGTACAAACAAAAAATGTCAGAACTTTTCAACCAACAATTTACAACTACAGATAAAAGGAGTGTATATTAATTAATTGTTCATTGTCTTATCCATTAAGATCTCTGTTATATATGACAACTCCTTATCAGGGATCTCAAGAGATAAGACATTGGAAGATAAATCGACAAACAATGAAAATTATTGTTCATTGTCTTATCCCCTAAAATCCCTGAAAATTGGCCTGTATCCAATCAAACATCATTCACACACTTCTATTCTCATCTTTCATAACTTTACCATTTTTATACGAGTCCCATCTTTTTAGGTGGTCTCTTCCCTCGCTTAGAGTGCACTAATTAGTATACTATATAGTATATTAGTTTATGTGTATCTAGCGGCTACGCCCCTAGAGGCCTCTAGGGGCACTTTAGGGGGGAGGGAAATTTAATTTGATAAAGAAATTTTATTTCAGATTTAAGAAAAAAAAATTGGGGGGGGGGAGGTGGATTTAAAAAAAAAGGGGGGGGGGGGGCATTTTTATTTTTAGTTAAAAAAATGAAATGAAATTTTTTTTTAGGGGTGGGTATTTTTCTAGGGGCGATTTCTCTTGGGATGGTGGTGGTACCCTCCCCTAAAATATTTATCAACCTTTCCAGGATCTATGAGAAACTACCCTGTAAAGGAGAACCCGATCGGTTCAGCGGTTAGCGAGATCCTTCGGTACAGACAAACAGACAGACAAACAGACAGACAAAAAGACAGACAAACAGACAGACAAACAGACAGACAAACAGACAGACAAACAGACAGACAAACAGACAGACAAACAGACAGACAAACAGACAGACAGACAAACAGACAGACAAACAGACAGACAAACAGACAGACAAACAGACAGACAAACAGACAGACAAACAGACAGACAAACAGACAGACAGACAAACAGACAGACAAACAGACAGACAAATAGACAGACCGACCTTCTGTTTCTTTATTTTAAGGATTATCGAGTTCAGAAACATCCCCCAACCCTTATTTGGGGGAAAAGGCTTTATAGTCAAAGTAACCTATCCTAAAAGATGTATATAAAAATGTAACTTCTTATTGTGTAAACTTTCATTAAATAAACTTTTACATATTTGAAACCCACTGTGTTCGTGATTTAAGAGTGTAGCAACTCTATAATTCGCACTCGTACGTGTCCTATAACTATATCCTACACAAATTTGGCCATAGTCTTATGTTAATATACTACATACTAGTTTAATAATATGTATAAGCAATGAGGGAGGAGACATTGGACTGTATATTACACTTGTACCCAAAGTTTTAAACCATTAACATGTTATTTTTTTTCTTTTGGGATGTAATGTACATCAATATATCGTCGATTGTGTTATCACTTAAGATCCTTTTTAACAGACAATTCCTTGTCATGAGTCTTAATGGATGAGACATTTGACGATAAATTGATACTTATCCCTAATGATGATAAACAAAATTACCCCATCTGCATAGACGTCCAAGCTTTTTTTTTTGGGGGGGGGGGGTAAAATGGCGCGCGAAGCGCGCCGCAAATTTTTTTTACCCCCCCCCCAAATTTTTACGCCGGGGGTAAAATTTGCTTGGGGGTGGTAATTACCCCCCCCCCCCTTGGACGTATATGCCCATCTGTATACAAAATTATAGGGTAAAAAATATTCAATTAGAGTACCCAAATTTTAAGTCCAACTATTAAGATAACTTGGTTATTTAACTTTGGTTTACCTCGTACGGGCGGGATTACAGTCCAGGACCTTTTCGACTTGGTGTACTGTCTAGGTCCTGGTCCAGCAATCCAGGAGAACTAAGGATGACTGTTGCGCACCCTTCTCTGTCCAAACACTCAAGGATATTAGGTTAAGTAACATCCAACAGACAACCAACTCTCTGTGATGCACGACCTTTGTCTGAGAAGTCCCAACTGTGCATGGTAACGAGTTGCGCCTGTTTTGGGCCAAGGCATTCCCCCTACTCTAACTATTTATGTCGCGCATCTGACAATTAAACTTTGGTTACTAATTTTATTTACATTTCAATGTCCCCTCCCTCCCTGACTTCTTGTTGATGTAAAGCTATTTGTGAAAAAATATATGTACACGGTAAAACCTTTAAATCAAATAATAAAAGGGATAAAGAAAGATATTAAAACATTTTTTCATAGTAAAGTTTTAAGAAAGCCCAAATTCTAACTATTTTGGTACTTTCCCTCAAATTAATTTCTTTTTAAAATAAATTTTAATGAAGAATAAGGGGGATGTGATCCAGATTCGAACCCGACACCTTACAAAGAACAAACAAGTACGTTTCCTGTATTTGTCAGCATAAGGATAAGATCTCGAAAAATAATAATCAGAATTGGTTGCACTTTTCAAGGAATCTTTATGAATGTATTGAAGTGATTTATGCTTTTTTCCTGACCTCCCATGTCCTCCTTTAAAGGCTAGGAATAGTAACTAGTATTCGACATAAAATAATGAAATTAACATTTTGACAAGGGTACCATTCACCCAATAACCAAAAGGTTTATTTTTCACTTTATTTAACGATTTGAGCTTGTCAAGCCATTCCCCGGATCTTATGCTACATTCATTTGCAGATACCATTTTATTCCTGGTTCTAATCGGCTTTGCAAACGGATGTGCGTAACTTGGACAAAGAATTTACATAGATGTCTAATTTTAACAAGAATAACAAGATCCAAAAGAGTGATGGTCATAGATTATACTATCAATTGGCCGGGGTAAAGAAGTTTTTACCCTGTTTACAAACTTTAAAATCCCTAATTTTACTTCCCTTAAAATCTTAAAAATGATATTAGATACCCCCCCCCCCTTCTCCCTACAAAATAAAAGAGCTTGTATGGTTAAATCAATCTTTCTCAAGAAAAAAGACAACTTTTCGAGGGAATCTTTTTTTTCCAAGGGTGATTTCTCTTGGAACCCTCCCCAAAGTAGTCATAGACCTTCCTTGTAACTATAAGCTTAACTGTAAAGGAGAAGTATTTATTAGCGAGATCTTTAGCTACAGACAGACAGATATACATCCGGTTATTTTCATTTTTAAAAATAATTTCTGCTCTAATATAAACATTTGTTCTCTGACAACTAGAGTGTCAAGGTTATATTTGTATATCTCTTCTAGTAATGGATATAGTATACGTGGATATATTGAAAAGGAAAAATTTGTCGTCTATTTAGGTCTTTATTATTGGTCAGTTAGTTCATCCAGTAGGAAAGGAGGGTATTGATGGATAGACGGTATTGTTATTTTAGCTAGCTGTGAAAATCACATTTTAGAGAACATGAAAATCTGGGGCAATATCCAAGTAATAATATATCGATTGTTATATTTGTAAATATCTTCTATTCAGATGAACTGAAAATAGTTGCCGAATGTGTACGCAGTTTCCTGAGTGTTTCCTCATCCTAGCTCAATATTTACTACTAGCTAAAAAAGCTTCAAACTTCAAAAAAAAATCAAAATTTAAAAAATTCAAATTTATAATAAATAAATCGTTTATACATTCAAATTTAGATTTTTTAAGGGAAGTTTGAAGATTTGTAGCTAGTAGTAAATATTGAGCTAGGATAAGGAAACACCCAGGAAACTGCGTACACATTCGGCAACTATTTTCAGTTCATCTCTATTCATATACTTAGGGATTCCGGGATGGGGCAATGGATAATAAATTATTCTCCCACAATTTATACGCAGGGAGGAAGGGGGGTGAGATAATGGACTGTTTATTAAACTAGTTTTATAATAACGTTTTCTTATTCGTTTGCTTAACAACTTTGGAGACTTCAGTAAATTTTGATTGGTTGATTCATTAAGTTTAGTGTTCAATCGTTTCAACCACTAATTGTAATCTACATTGGATATGTATGTACATCAATTATGATGATATGATTTATTAGCAGTAAATTACAGATTAATTTTACAAATAATTTAATACATTTTAAATTACATCATTTTTATAGATATATTTATTTATATTGGCATAATTAGGGTAACTGTACTACAGGGCCTTTAAAGTCAATCTTGACTGTCCTTCGGCCCAATTTTCATTTAAATTTTTAAAAATATTTACAAGTTTCACAAATAATATAAAATAATATTAGCTATTTACAGGGTATGGCATTAAAGTAGCTTACTGGTTGCGATATTCAAATTATATTTATATTTTTCCACAGGGATAACACTTTCTCTCCCTGCATTGAAATGTTTTGTACTTTGATATACACTTATTTTTTACATATTTTTTAACAGCTTTGGATGAATTTAATGATCTTAGCTCACCTGCCCAACTATTCCAAATTTTCGGGATTTTTACTGAAGGGAAAGTTTCATAGATTTTATAATTTGGCTTCTCTACTCTAAGACATTTTGATCTAGTATTTTGCAATGGTGTTAGAAAATTAAGCATACATTTGGGAAGTTTGTTTTCTAAATATTTAGAGACAAATTCAACTACATTTGCATCCCTTAGGTCAAAAATGTTAAGAATATCTAGTTTTCCCATCAGGGGCTCGGCATGCACATTGTACTTAGCATTTAAAACATTTCTTACAGCTTTCTTCTGTAGGTTATGAATTTTTGTGATATGCTCATCCTTTGCCGCCCCCCAAACAATTAAGCCATACTCTATGTGGGGCTTAGCGAGGCTGTTGTAAATTGTTTTTAAAGTAGTGGTTGGAAAGAGCTTTTTTGTTTGGGATAGGGCATAGACTGAGCTTGCTATTTTATTTTCTACATAGTTTATATGTTTGTCCCACTTAAGTTCATCATCTATAAGAACACCAACAAACTTGAAAAATTTAGTATTACAATCTCTGCCAATTCTTTCAATTTTTTCCCTTCCTATTTTTAATGTGCATAACTCTGGATCAAATGGCTTTTTATGTGGGCGAAAAATCATATATTTAGTTTTTGATACATTTAAGGCTAGTTTATTTGCTCTAAACCAATTTTTTGCTTTATCAAGTTCTAAATTAGAATCTGCAATTAAGTCATTTAAGTTGTTGTTTGATTTGCTAAAAGTAGTATCATCAGCAAATAAATTTGTTAAAAAGGATGTTGCATTTGGTAAATCATTTATGTATAGAATGAATAAGAGTGGGCCTAAAATACTTCCCTGTGGAACCCCTGTTTGAATGATTTTTTTAGCTGAATTTACACCATCGATTGTAACAAACTGTTGCCGTCCTATTAAATAGTTTTCAAACCATTTCAATGTATTTTTAAAACCATAGTGTTCAAGTTTGTTTAAAAGAATTTTTATATTTAGGACATCAAAGGCTTTTGAAAGATCTAAGAAGATGTTTATTGTATATTCAGGGTTCTTTTTATTTAGATTTTCATAGATATGCTTAAGTAAATTTAATAAAGGCTGTGTTGTGTTATGATTAGGACGAAACCCATATTGATATTTATATAGGATATTACAATCTGATAAAAATTTGATCATTTGTAATGCAACAACTTTTTCTAAAATTTTGCTAAATGCTGAAAGAATAGAAATTGGACGATAATTAGTAAACTTATTTCTTTCTCCTGCTTTAAAAATAGGTACTACACGAGCAATTTTGTAATTTTGTGGTATGAATCCTGTTTTTAATGATAAATTAAATAGGTATACTAACGGATCAATAATTTCATTTATAACTTCTTTGATAAGAAAGATTGAGATGTTATCCTCCCCACAACTCTTTTTGCTTTTAAGTTTATTTAGAGCATACAACAATTTCTTTTTAGTTACAATACCAAAATTGAAATTAGTATTATTTTTCTCCCCAAGAAAGCTATGAAAATTGGATTCAGAATTTGGTATATTTTCTGCAATTTTAGACCCAATACTTGAAAAAAAGTCGTTGAAACCATCAGCTATTGACTTTGCCCCTGAATATGATTTTATGTCATCATAAAAGATGTTAGGTAGACTTTCCTTATGCTTTCTTCCATTTATAACTGAGTTTATAAGAGTCCAAGTTTTCTTAATATCATTTGATAATTCTAGAAATTTATTGTGATAATAATCTTTTTTTGCCTTCCTTAATTTATTTTGGTAAAGCCGATTTAAGTCCCTCCAATCGTTAAAATTAGTTTCATTAGGGCATTTTATGCGTTTTTTAAATAACTTATCTTTTTGTCTTCTGATAGAAAGTAGTTCTTGTGTCATCCATGGATTTTGGGGGTGTTTTTTTTCGATTTTTTCTTCTGTTTGAGAAGGGAAAACTTTCATTAAATTCCTTTTCTATTTTATTCTGGAATGACTCAAAAGCTACTTCCGGCCTAATTTCATTCATAACACTGTCCCAATTTGATTTTGCTAATTTTTCTTTAAAAATATTAATATTTTTCTTAGACATACTTCTGACTTTATCTTCACTTATACTATCCCTTTCCTCCTTCCCCTCACATGTGTGTGCTAAAAAGACAGGTAAATGGTCTGTAATATGTTCTAGTATTAACCCACTTTGAAAATTTAAATTTTGTTTGTTAGAAAATATATTGTCGATACAAGTGGCTGTGTTTTCACTTATTCTAGATGGTAAAGTTATAGTAGGCATAAAGGAATGGCTAAGCATCAATGATAAAAATCTATTTGTAGGGGCATGATTTAGATGTGATAAAACATTAATGTTGAAATCTCCAGAAATTAAAATTTCCTCTGCATTTTTAAATTCCTTACAGTCAAGCTTTTTGAGAATAAGTTCTAAGTCTTGTAGAAAGATATCAATGTTACTATTTGGTGGGCGATAAATGTTTCCTATTATCTTATATCTGCCGTTTTGTGTAAATACTTTAATAAACATGCTCTCAAGAAACCCCTCTTTAAAGACATTTAAATCCCTTAACTCCTGAAAGTTTAGTCCCTCCCTTATTAAGAATCCGACACCGCCCCCTTTTTTCCCCTCCCTCCCTTTGTATACTATAGTTTGATATTTGTGAATATTAACATCCTGACTATTTTTTATGGCCCACAATTCTTGAAGTGAAATAACAGAGAAACTAAATTTTTCATTTGCTAAATTTTTTAAAAGACTTTCTAGGCTTTTACAATTTTTTGTAAGACTTCTTATATTATATGATAATAAGGAGCAAATTTCTGTCTTTTCCTTATACAGATCATTAAATTCTTCCAAGCTGAAGTAAGAACATTTAAAGAGATTTTCATCTACAAAATTATCAATCATTTTCAATATGAGACCAATAAGCTAAGTTTAATGCTACGAGAATTAAAGAAAATATGAGAATCATAGTCCTGATTAATGTGTAAAGTTATATATACAGGCGAATTATTTTTCAGTTGACAGATATATAATACTTTTAAAAGTAAAGATAATTTTAACCATATTGATAGAAATAGAAAGTAAATGAAATGAACCTTAAAAAAAAATTTGATTTAAAGCTATACATATGAAGCAGTGTTGATAAGATTTGAATGGGATTAAAAAAATATTTTCTTTGAAAGTGCAACTAACTTATTAGTTTTTGATTTCTTCCTTTTTAACTTTTTTTACTAATTGATCTACCTCTATTTCAGTTAGGGTGCATTTGCTTTCGTCGTCTCCAAACTGCTTTGTGATGGGTTCCCAGGCTATTCTCTTATCCATTAGGTTTATACGTGTACTTTTCGTAATAAATGAATATCAGAGGGAGAAAAGGTCTGTAGATTAATTTGACTGCTATTGAACCAGGTATAAGGTATAACCAACAAGCAAAATAAATATGAAATAATATTTGGGGGGCAAAAGGAGATGTCGTCAATTTTACGATGTGTTGCCCCCCAACGACAGCTGGAAAACACGTATAGGTTTCGTGATTTTTTCCGAATTAATTTCGTTATTGGTATAAGCTGCTATTGAACCATCTGTTGAAGAACAATCTGTTAAAACTTAAAACAAACCCGCAAAAAACTTTTTTCAAATATATTTTAAAAAAAAAGGTATTAATTTAATTATTAAACATATTTTAAGTATAGTAAGAATATGATTAACTACCACTGTATCAAAACCAGTTATGAGCCGAAAAATCATGTGTCTTATCGTATTATAGAAAATTTTCCACGGGAAATAATATAAGATTTGTCAGAAGCTTAAGATTTCTGAAACTACTGAATTGAAGTTCTCCTATTTTTAAGTAAGCGTCTTTAAGATCCCAGGATGGTTTCATGCTATTCAATTTCATAATTAAGCCTTTTGCTGGTTTTAGGCTATTTTTCTGTCCTATTTTTTTTATACCATTGGAGATAGAGCCTTTGATGATAAGGGTACGTCGGCTAGTATACTATAAGAGGGCTTCGCTATGGTCATCAGTCAGACTAACAAGTTATATAGAGTAGCTTTAGTATTTTTGAATAAAATACGCCTCAAGATAACCATAATTGTTTTCTAATGGTAGACAAATATCATTTATAGGGATCTTTAGGAATAAGACAAATGGATGATAAATTCCAAATGATGATAAAAAAAATTACCCCTTTCTTTGAATATCAATAATTCGTTGATAATTTTGAACTCGACTACTTTGAACCCAGACAATCAATAATATAACCCAAAGTTTTTAATCTCACGAATAAGAAATCGCGATTATTAAACTTTGGGTATTAATATAACAGTCAAATATGATATAGACAATTTAACAACTACAAAATAATTTTTGAATCGTAAAATTCTTGGACCATTTATCTGAATTTTAAAAGCGACGCATCTCTATAACTATATATTTAGATTGCAAGTATGTCGATATCAAGCATCCTGTATTTAAAACAATTTCTAAATGTTGAACGCAAGATGTTACTTAAGGGACAAGACAATGGACGATAAATTCACATACTTACGTCCCTAAAGATGATAAGTAAAATTTCCTTTTCTGTAGACTACATTTATTTGGTGCAACGTTTGGACACTAGCTTGGAATCAAACGATCAAAATTCAAACAGTAACCAACGTTTTTATGAAAACAAATAAGATAGCGCGGTAATAAAACTTTGGTTATCAGTGTAATTTACAGTCCAATGTTATTAAACCAATTGACGAGAAAAAAAACTCAGATTGGCATAGCAGAAGCTATATTTTTTTAGATTTTTTCATTACAATAAATACAATACATACAATATGTAACTAACCTTACTCAGCAGTAAGGTTTGTTTTTAATAGCACAATTCTATCAGCAAATGGACGGTACACAGTATTAATTAATAGTTATAGCACATAAGAATATTTAGGCACATTCGTAGTTATTTCAAAAATTAATTTAATTTAAAAAGAACGTGTCCTAACTTTTGTGTTTTTTAACCCATTCGTGACGAGCTCCCAAAGTTCAAGTTTTAATTCAAGGGGTTCGACAAAATAGATTTTTTCAATAATTACTCGATCAACAGAATTAAAAAAGTAAGGTGTCAAATTATAGATCTTACAATTTTAGTTCATTAATGGCAATTTTTTTGCGTTTTAGTACCTTAAAACCAATTTAATTTTAAAAAATAAATTTTAAAACCAGCTTATTTAAAAAAAATAAATTAATTCAAAAGTAAGAGGTCTACAAAAAAAAAACGATTGCATATCTAAATTCTATGGATCATTTTACATCTACTTACAAAAACACAGACTAGATATTTAAAAAAAAACTAAAAAGTTAGAACATATTCTTTGAAAAAAAGGCAAGAAAAATTACATATTGAAAAATGCCTATTTCATAAATGAAAGGTCTGTCGACCTAGTTGTTGGTCGGTCAAGGCTCACAGACAGACCTGCGGCAGGTTGGGCAAGAGTTCTGTTTGTGCAACCAGGGCTTGATACAGTCGGCGTGGAACTTGTGACCGCAAGCATCCAATCTAAATACAAATATCGCGTTAGTTCAGTGGCGTGCACAGGGTTTTTACCAGGGGGTTGCGCAAAGCAACAGAAAATATTGACACCCCCCACTTGAACCCTAATTAAGGGGAGGGGGGGAGCGCTTAAGATCAGTGTATTACAGACAACAAGAGGAGAGTTATATTAGTGTAAGGGGGGTGGATATACCAGGGGGTTGACTTTTACATTGACACCTCCCTTTTGATGCTTGAAGGGGGTATAGACCCTTGTCAAAGGTGGTTTAGAATGGTGGTGGGGGGGGGGGGGGGGTGAACACATAGAAATACTACCCATATCTTGTTTTTCATCTATCCGAAAAATAAGATGCATGGTTGGGGGATTATCAGTGCTCAACAAGGTACTTTGTGCAAAATCTCCATATTTATTATTTTTGTCCAGGTGTCAATTCCCTGTACCTGAGAACCTACTAAAAAGCCCTGAGAAAAAAAAAACAATACATTTTGTCCTACAAATTAATGAGGATACCTTTTCGTATTATCTTCCATATTCAGAGTTTCCGTACAAATGGCACACTCCTCTTCAATCAAAGCTTCTAAAAAGTTTAAAATCAACAACAACATGTTTAAATAGACGTACGGACATTCTAGAAAAGATTATAGAGTTTCTACGCTTTATAAATCGTACCTAACTACTACAGAAATCACTTTGTATAGTTTGAAATCAATAGGAAAATTCTAACATGTCTAAATTAGCGAAAAGAGTTAACTGTTCCACGAGAAAAGCTAACCGTTACTGTCGGATCAACGGACAGACATAACCTAATTATAGAAAAGCTTCGCTCCTATAAAATATAAACTGACAAAGAAGTTGTATCAACTTTTTTTTTTATAGCTAGCCGGTCCTTTTAGTATATAGTAGATGTAAAATTTTTCATAGAATTCAGATATGCAATCGGTTTTTTTGTAGACCTCTTATTTTTTAAGTAATTTAAGTTTAAAAAAAAAATTAAGTCAATTTTAAGGTACTAAAATGCAACAAAAAAAAGAAAGAAAATGGCCATTATGAACAAAAATAGTAAGATCTTTAATTTGACACCTTACTTTTTCAATTCTGTCAGGTAATTATTGAAAAAATCGATTTTTTTAAACCCACGAGAATAAAAACTTTGAACTCAATTTTATCATTTCACAAGTAAAAAAATATGGGTTCATATATACCTTTAGAATCAGAAAAATATTACGAATCCATTGTAAGCAAAATTGAAAAAAAAGTTTACAATATAGTATATAAACTACAATAAAAGGAATTATATGAAAATATCATATTATATTGTACAGGCAACGTCTTAACTTTTGAATTGGGTATAAAAATGGGAAGAGGGTATAGAGGGGGTAAAGAGGGGGTAAAAAAGGGAAGACGATAGTGTTGCCAGAACAAAAAATACAATTGGCCATTTTTATATTTTTTTATTTTTTTACTTTTTTTCAATTTTGCTTACAATGGATTCGTAATATTTTTCTGATTCTAAAGGTATATATAAACCCATGTTTTTTTATGTCTGTTTGAGAAAATATTTAGGTCTAAAGTTTTTATTAAACCGAGGTTAAAAAAATAGATTTTTTCAATAATTACTCAACAGAATTTTAAAAGTAAGGTGTCAAATTAAAGATCTTACTATTTTTGTTCTTACTGGCCATTTTCTTCTTTTATTTTGTTGCGTTTTAGTACCTTAAAACCGACTTAATTATTTTTTTTAAAAACTTAAATTACTTAAAAAATAAGAGGTCTACAAAAAAACCGATTGCATATCTGAATTCTATGAAAAATTTTACATCTACTACTTACTAAAAGAACCGGCTAGCCATAAAAAAAAAAGTTGATACACCTTCTTTAGTAGAAAAAAAACAATGTCTAAATGGACAAAACAGATGTTCAGTTGTAGTTAAATCTTTATATATTTTTATAGCAAATAAAATATAATAATTGTTTTAGCCATTAATTCAAAATTATAAATTCATTTACACCTTCTGTAGACGAAATTTGTGATGAAAAATTTTTAATTGTACTAGCCAATTATGATTCAACAATAATTTTAAGTCAACTAATAAGAAAAAATAAGGGAGGGAGTAAACCCATAGGGACGTTTCTGATACCAATATAATTTTAAGTTCAATGTCCCCTCCCTCACTCACTTCCTTTCTTCTCACCTTCTTCTGAATCACTGATGAAGATATCTTCTTCAATCTCTCTTTCCTCGCCATTATCTCTATCTTCTAGGTTATCACGTGAGAGCTCTTCCACTACCAAATCTCTACAATTAAAAAGGTCCTTGAGGGATAAGAAAATGGACGTTAAATTGGTATACATTCCTCAATATAGTTAACATGTACCCCTTCTGTAGATTAATTTTATTAGTAGAAACATTTGGACACTACTAATTTTGTGCTAACAAAAAAAAGTACCCAAAGCAGTACAATTAACAGCCCAATGTCCATAAAAATTAATAAGGATGATTATGTTCACAAGTAGCAAAGTTTTTAACAAGAGATGTATAGCCCCGGATGAGCAATCAGAAGTAATAATACGCCCAGCTTAAATATTAATTTCTAACAGGCGATTTTTTTTGATTCACATAAAACTACCAAATCTTTCAACAATTTATTTGCATGAAATAAAGAAAAACTACATTTTAAATGTTCTGATAGGATTGTTCCAACACTATGTTAATATTGGTCTAAATAAGCAACTGGTATCTAGAATTCAATTGGCGGAAGAAGTGAAAACTATATGCCTTTTTGAATATGCCTATAATATGATGAAATAAAAGCCACCTGAACTGATTGAGAGTGAGGTTGTTAGCCATATTAGCATCCAAGATATTATCCAAAGCCATGGCTATGCTCTCTACATCATACAATGGCAAATCTTTGCTGAAAAATTAAATAGTATTAATTTTACGTCTATTGTCCTATCGATGTTTTGGTGATTTTAGTCATAGGATATTTTTAAGCTACTTTTCTTCTAATTCAGAGCCCTTAAATGCTAGGGGTGCAGTAAAGATTTACATATGAGGTAGGTATTATAATAAAGAAAAAATCATAGAATAAAGGCAATGGCGGTAAAAAATTGACATTTTGTAAAGAAAATAATAGATACCTTAAGATTTGAGCCAAGGGCAGATTTTTTGACACGATCACATTCTTATTTATCAGCTTTCCATAACAACTACCAGATGAAGTTGATGAAACGGGGGACATTGAACTTTTAGAATAGCTACCCTCCGCATAGCTGCTCTCCAAGTTGTCCTCCAAGCAAAACATTTCTGCGTCGTGTTCATCCAGTTTAAAATCTATTATGTCGTCGTCATTCTCGTCCTAAACACAAAGACATAAAGTCGTCTCAATTTTTTATCATTATTAAAAATTAGAAACGTCATCTTACAATTACATATCTAAAATAGCGTGTTTGCTTTTATCCCTAACAAGTACATATCTAGTTTATCAAATTATCATCTTCAGTCATTAATAGAAAGGACAAGCTTCTACATCAGTGGTGTGAACAGGGTTTGTTCAGGGGGAAGAAAATTTTACACCCACCTAAACGAAAATTGTGTAAGCTTTAAAGGAGTGTAATACAGACATCAAAGAAAGTGTATTTTTAATGTTATGGGGGTGCATACATTGGATACAGTGTCCAAGCCCTACATAATCAACATACACAAAGATTAAAAATAGTGCAATATGTGCAAAAGCCATCTATTTTAGTTCAGGCAAGCCAGTTCAGAATTAATGTACATACCTTTGATGACACCGGGCTGTTGCCACCACTGGAACCGGGGGTATAATTATTAGAACTCAAATTTCTGGTGATGAAAGGTAGAAACTTGGATTTCTGGTTACTTGGTACGCCAATAGGAGCATTACTGGTCAACCAATGATTTAAATTTGGAGACTCTTCATAAACTAGAGAAAAAATTCTGATTAATTAACAAACTAAAAAAAGAATAGAACAAAGAAAGCTTATTTAAAAATAGTTTTAAGATCTTTTGCTATAGATTAGAGATTAACAAATAGACTTTAAGGTACTCTAAGATTTTAAAGATTACCTTTAGCTTGATTAATAGGCCTAGCCAAAGTTTTATTGCTTGCTCCAGGTTTAAATCTTATTGTTTCACCAGTTATTGATTGATTGGCTTTGTTTACAAAATAAAGTTGCGGCATTTGGGGCAGAGCGCGTATCTTCTCACTTTCCATTAAGCTCTTTATATTTAAATCACAGAGGGGTTTCATTGTTATGCTTCCAAAAGAGGCTTTACGTTCTTTTTTGGCATCTTTAGTTTGAATATCACTTTTAGGAGTTTTGGGTTTGTTATCAGGAGTAGCATCAGGAGATTTGTGAACATTTTTAGGTTTAATTTTCATTGCATTGTAAGTTTCAGGGGTACGTTTGGTTGATTGAGATTTTGTTGGGGTTGAAAGTAAATTTGGACAATCTTTAGCAGATATAAAAACAGCTCTATTTGAAAATTTTGGCTTGGTATTTTCTTTTGGCGTTTTGGAATTATTAAACTTCTTTAATTCTTTATGTTTTACATGTTTCTTGCCATCAATAAACCTATTTTCAGAATTAGATTTACGATTTTCAATTTTAAAAGATTTATCATCCAAAAACTTTGAGGTGGAATTAATTTGTTTATGGTCGTCGCAGTGAATATGGTTGGAAAGTGCGGCCACTAGCACGGCAACCATGAGAATGGCAGCCAGTAGTAGATGAATTAGCCGAATGGTGGTTACAACAGACATTGTCTAAAATAATAAAAGTAATAGTTGCATTTGCAGATTAAAATTGTTGGTGGGATGGGTATAGCCACTGCTAGTTTGTACCAACTAATCAAGAAGTCCAAAAAGCCAACAAATAAATACACTTAATACATAATAATTTGACAAAAATTTAAATTTTCAGTCCAATGTCCCCCCTGCCTCGCATAAAGAGCCTCGTTTCAAAATAATACCCACTTTCTAAGGCGGCTTCACTCTAAGTACCCTTCGAGCACAGAACCCTCTCCCATTAAAATAAAGTAACAATAATGGGGGTAGAGTTAGTTTATCGCGTGATTGGGTTTACTTTTAGTCAGGTTAGGTTATATCAGGTGTAAAATAGCCCCACAAGGCACCCCACCATCCCCGCCTAATTTACAAATTACAAAGTGTGTGTGTATGGGGGGGGGGGACTCTTTCCTACTCAAAATAAAATCCTACCTGGATTAAAGTTAATGCTGGTAAATCCAGGATAAGGTTAAAAAGACTGCTCCGCCAGAAATGAAGAACAAAGTTATCCTTACATTCCACACATTTATACCTAGAAATATTATTCTAGTAATCATGAGCCATAATGAAAAATCATGTATCGCATCGTACTACTGACAATTTGCACAAATAATACAATAAAAAATACTAACTGGGTAAAAAGTCTATAATTCTGTTAGATAAATAAATATTATTTTCTAGCTGACCTGTGTAAAGTAAAATAATGTTCTTTAACTGACTAATATTAGGGATCTTAAGGGATAAAAAAATGGATGATAAATTGTTGTAAAACCCTTAATTATCAAAATTTCCCTTTCTAGATTGCAATTGAAGGTAAGTCTAGAAACTGAGAGTTTGTACAACCCAATCAAGAGTTAGGAAAAAGACCCAAATGAAAAATATACCTTGAAATATAAAAATGGCAGACACAGAAAGCCAGCCAAAACTTCCAGCTGGTTAAAAAGCTGAAAAATGAGATGTAGGTCCAAAAAGCCAGGTAGCGAAACATTTCATAAATCTCCAGGTACACGGTGGCCGTTCTGGCCAGCTGCAGGATGGATGTCAGCCACCAGGATTCCTTAATATAAATTGTAGAGTGTGGATGCTCTTGCTCATTATAAACGAAAACTTAAGAATTTAGGAATTAATGGAGGGGAACCTAAAATAATTATTACTCAAGGGCATGTAACCCCAAATATTTAAAAGAAAAGTTTTTTTTTTTGGGGTGTGTGCCCCCGCCCCCACATTCCCCAATATTTTAATAGTTATTTCTCGTATCGTATTATAAACGGCTTTCCGCGGATATAGAATGTACAATTATAAGATTAAAACTAGTTTTTTTAGCCCCGTGGTGCCGAAGGCACCGGCTAAAAAAACTAGTCTTAATCTTATGATTGTAGTTACATTTCTATATTCGTAGAAAACTGGATATAATACGATGCTAGACATAGTTTTTTCGTATTCATGAGAACCGGTTCCTATCCACCGGATTCAAATGAATACGAGAAAGTATTATTCCCTCCCTTTAAAAAATGAAAGAAGTTTAACTAAAATACCACCCTTTAAACAAGGTATAATATTGCAAAATAAACACTATTTTATCAGTTATAATATAAAAAAATTTCCCACCTTAGCATTCAGGGATTACAGCTACTTAATAATTTGGTCTGTCTGTCTGTAATGCTGGCTCACCTTAATACTTTCTCTAGAGAAGAGAGTAAGAATATAACCAACAACCAGGCCCAAGCCGAGGAAAACGATCAAGTTCAAAAAAACTTTTTCCTTCAAAATTTTGGTGTAAATAGCACGGAAAATGTCAACTTGTCGCTCAGAGCCATCCTGTAATTGTTTAGTTTTTTAGTTTTTTTAAAATTAAACAAATGTCCATAAACCGCAGTGCAAACATAATAGCCCCTTTTACGAGAAAACTAAAGATATTAAAAAAGTTAAAAATCACGAAACCTAATTTTTACATAAATATTTTTTACCCTAGTTATGGAGTAGCTTCGCTACTTAAAATGTACTAAATATAAAAATCTATGAACACTTTTACATAATACATTTATGCTGTTTATTCAAAGATTATAAAGTATATGCTAAAAAAGATATGCTTCTTAACTGCGCAAATAAAAATAAACAAATATATAATTTATACAAAACAATCCGATTAAGATGAAAAGTTAGGATATTAAGATTATTGGTATAAAAAGTTGGGATACAGCTATTTTTGTACAAACCAATCATAATTCAACCTTACCCCCAAAAGATGACAAGCTTATAAACTTTACAAGAATGACAATATCCATTAAAACAAAGCTCTAAAATCAGATAGTAGGACAAGAAAGGACTTCTATAGAGTGTTGCAAATTTGCTGCAAATTGTTAAATACAGATACAATTTAAAGTACCTAATACATTTTTTCCAGATTTGACTGTTGAGATGCTTTGCTTATCATTTACATACGGACCGGCCCTAATTATAGAAAATCTTATTTGGTCGATAAAAAAATAAAAACAAAAACAATTCCTTAAGCTGGTTAATACAATGGCTGAATTTATCAGCGACGCCATCTTGGATAAAGACACCGCCATCTTGGTGAAACAAAAAATTATTCTCCACTGAAGAGGTCTCTGTAAACATTATGTCGTCTTCCAGATCAAATATCTGATAACATTTTAAAACAATTCAAAATTAATATTTTTTGGGGTGTAAAAACCTGTTTAAACATGTAATGATTGTTTTTAAATCAGGGATAAGAATGCTAGAGAAGAGAAAGATTAAAGTTATTGGTTGAAATGTATAGACATTGCTAAGTATATAATGTTTGAGCGAAATAGTTGGAAAATTTTTATTCTTTTGACCCCCAAAGTTTTTGAGCCAATGAATAACACTATTTAACAGATTAGGATACCTCAATATAAAATCTTTAAAAAACCTTAATTGCAATGATGAAGCTTTATCTTTTAAAGATAATTTTCCAAAATTATAATATGTTTTTTGAATTATTTTCCTCTTCGATTGTATTAATATCTTGCTTAATAAAAATATTGATATCATCCAAAGATTCATCCAATAAATCTTCTATTTCATCGGTTATCTAAAAATAAAACAAGCACGATTACGTCTAACGGAAGCGAAGCATTTTGAAATAATAAGCTATAATCCAAAGGGCATTTGTTAAAAGTGAGAGGGAACAAATGAAAGGGTAAAAGAGAGGGAGAAGGAAAGTAAAAAGGAAAGAAAAGAGAAAATAGGATGAAGAAAAAGAAGAAAAAAGAAAGAGAGTTAAGAGTAAGAAATAAAGAGATAAAAAAGAGAGAATAAAGGTATAAAAAGAGAAAGTGACAGAGAGAAAGAGATAAATAGATAAAAAAGACTAGCAAAATAGAAAGATACAATTTAGCGTTAAAGAAATACAGATGATTACGACATATACAAATTTAACTTAAAAAGTAGGTGCGCTACAAAACAGAAGGTCGAGTAAGACTTAAAAGCAGCTAAACTCATAGAAAGTTGTCAAAAAACCATAGAAGACGGACGATTGCTTCATTACTAAGACAAACGGACAGCAATAGTAATAGAGTAGCTACGCTACTTTAAAAAGGAGTACTCACTGAAAAATTCTGATAACTATGAAAGCCTTCGGGTTTCCAAATAATTATCTCATTATTTAAATCCTAAAAAAACAATAATATTAATAGTATTGCTGAGAACCGGTTCTAATCCAACGGATATTAGTCGGTTTTGAAACCACACTGTAAATAATAATCCTTTAGGATTATATAAGTAAAATATGTAAAAATTTTGCAAATTAGGCCTATAGATAAGGGGCCTATATACACTGCGAACCAAAAAAATGGGCAAATCTGAATTTTCACAATATCAGCTTTATTATTCATTTAAGATGATTTTGCTATAAATATGAAATGAAGATGCATCTTTTGGTTGCAAGTTTCAAGTGTTAATTTTTTATTAATCATCACCAATGAAGCACAAGATCTCAAAAACAGCATTTTGAGGAAATACTGTTGAACCAAAAAGATATGCAAATCCAAAACAAATCAAAGGAATTTTTTTTGCACGAACCCTATCACCCTAAAAAATATACAAAAAATGTTTTTTGATGTGTTAAAAAAAATCTATTTCAAAATCTTGATTTTGAGAATGATGGCTTTTAAATTTCTCCTACTGGTGGTGATGGTGAGCCAAATGTTATCAAAGTGCATGCCCATGATGACAACTTATATATTGAACTATGGTCCAATTTTTAATTTAGAATAAGAAAATAGGGATTTTATTTAAAAAGAAATATTTTGCGGATTTTACACCAACTATTTTTTTAAGAATTGGTCTCAGTAATAAATTAAGATAACATAAAACATGTCATTACAATGCCTAATTACGAGATAAAAATAAATTTTTATAACTATTACGTAACACTTTTGTTAAATTATTCATTTTGCATGCAGGTTAAATCATGAAAATTGCCAGGAAATGGGGCTGGGACAAAAACTAACATTTTTATGTCCATTTTTTATCTTAGGTAAGGTTATAATGGGTTAGTCCCGCAGGTTTGGGACCCTTAACAGGGGTTAGGCATAAAGAAAAAAATTAAGTCTTTTGACCATTAGGTCATATATAAGGAAGGGGGGAGAATAATTCAATTTTCAAATTTAAAAGTGGAGGGGGGAGAGCCAAAAAAATGTTTCCAGGATGTCATATTTAACTTGTAAGGTAGCTTCGCCACTAAAAATTTTACTTACATCCAATATTAATTGTCCAACATCGAAAGGGGAAGTAAAATTTTGTCCCCGACAAGGTGAATGTTGGCTGTACGGAGATTTAGGTCTGAAAATAAACATGATCAAAATTCAATTTAACAAAAAATGCGACATAAAACCCTTAGCTACCATAATGGATCTATTATTATTTGGATCTTACACCAGATTATCATGTACTCTAATAAAGTGAAACTTTAGCTGGTAAAAATAAAGAACCACCTCCTTCTCTCACCTCCAACTGGATGAACGAACTGGCCAGTAAATGACAAGGGAAATAGCAACCTTAGTTGACAGCAATTTTTCCCCTGTCCACTTATATTCTACATACAGACAATATGCATTTCGTATAGACAGACGAATAACAAGTCACAGATGGACAATGGACATACATACAGTCAAACAAATAAACAGAGATACAGATGGACAGAAATATAGATAAACATAAATTCATATAGAAAGACATTAAAACAAACAGGAAGACATACAGATATATAACTAGAGAGATAGATACACATACGGACATACATATACACATATAGAAAAACATAAATATAGAGAGACAGAAATTCTTACAGACAAAATATTTTGTAGCAAAAACCATAAAGTAAATAATTTTAAAGCTAAATAATAACATATTTGAAAAATAAACATAAAAAACTATAAAATTGTAGGTATGCCTGCTTATTTCTAAATAGGTGTGCGTATTCTGCAGAATAATTACCAAATTAATAATATAATTAGTAACAATAACAAATATAATTAGCTGAACCGTTTATTTCAAGAGCTCATTATTAAATGAAATTTAAAGTTGTGGTTTGGGGGGCGGGGGGAGAAAAACTAATGTTTGAAATTAAGGAAATGGGCGGAGTTTTACATATGTGTAATCGTATGGAAGCTTTGAGTTTATTTTCTAAAGAGGAGGAGATTTGGTAAAAAATTTGGGGAAATAAGGAAACATTTTAAAACAGTTTAAAGGAGGAGAAATATTCTATCAGAATAAATGAAGCTAAATTTTTTTGTTGGGGGGGGGGGAAGGGGGGATAAGGGTGGAGAGAGTAAATTTTATTGAGATGGTGAAATTCCCTTTCAAATTATAAGTTTCATTTCCTGGACCTATAAGAAGCTTCCATTTAAAGGAGACCCATATCATTTGAGTGGTTAGCGATATCATTTGCTAAACAGACAGACAGCCAGACATCCTGTTATTTTTATATAAGAACTGAAAGAAATATACCTTCCCTGTAAGACATAAATCCACCTACTAAAGTATATTTTATTAAACTTACTATGAAAGGGCGTTAACTAACGTAAATATAGGCTTTCCTATAATTTGAACAATGAGGACAACATCTATTGGAAATTGGTTTAAAAATACGTTTTTTTTGAGTAATTTTTTACTCAAAATTATCAGGAAAGACTTACTTAGGTTCTGCTAAAGTTTAAAACTTTATTCTCCTTTATATGTTGCATTGAGTGGTATGTAAAGTGGGAAGGGGAAGGGAAGGGGATTTGAAGGAAGGAGAATAAAGGGGAGAAAATAAACAAAAGGGAAGAGAAGAAGACAAGGAAGTAAAGGGAAGGGGAAGTAAAAAATGGAAGAAATGAAACAAAAGGGAAGGGGAAGAAGAGAAGGGGTTTTGAGGGGAAGTACAAGTAAAAAAGGGAAGAAATCAAACAAAAAAAAAGGGGAAGGGAGACATTACCACATACAGAGTAGCTTCGCTAAAAAAAACCACTTGATGAAATCATAATGAAAAAGGCATTGTAATATAAGTTTAGCTTTTCACTAAATAAACAAAAAAGGTTTATTGATTAATATTCCATAGAAAGTTGCTTGATTCAACATAAAAAAAGAAAAACGGAATCCTTTAAAATAAAATGTAGCTGGATGTACTGTACGTACACATATATGGGTTCAATAATATCTCGTAAACGGTTGGACCAATCTGTCATTAGGACAAATTTTTGAGAGGAGGTGATGCTACAGAACCCCCAAAAATATGTGGATTTTTCAACAAAATTAAAATTAAGGACCAACACTTCTCTCGCCCTTAAAGGCTAGGGACAAAGTAGAGCAAAACAAAGATAAAACAAAGATTAACCAAAGATAAAATCCCCCCCCCCCTCCATTTTAGAAAGGACAAAGTTAAATTCTTGTGTGTTAAAAATATTGGTGCTTGTTTTAAAGAATAATAGTCCTTTAAATGATGATATAAGGTGGGGGGAGAAGAGGTCAATATGGTTGTTTGCTCTAATTAAAAGGCCACGTAATCGTAATATTAATATCGATATTCGCAGTAACTCATACACGTACTTATTTCGAGGATTTAGGTTTGATATACAATGAATTTTTCAATAAAGCACAATAATCTCGCAGCGGAAATAAATGCACAAAAAAATATTTTACACGCATTTTCTTAAGTCAAGCTCTCAATGTGCATTATTAGACACTAGCAGCTACGCCCCTAGGGGCATTTCTCTTGAGAGGATGGTGTAGCCTTCCCAGGACATAAGAAGAGCTACCCTGTAAAGGAGAACCATATCGGTTCTGCGGTTAGCTACAGATGTCCTGTTACTTTTACATAAGGATTGACTATTTTGAAACGAACGCTTGTAACATTTCACCGTGACCCACGACATCTATAATACAAAGTAGAACGATGTCTGTCTGTTTGTTTGTCTGTCTGTTTGTTTGTTTGTAGCGAAGGATCTCGTTAACCGCTAAACCGAACGGGTTCTCCTTTACAGGGTAGCTTCTCATAGGTCCCGGGAAGGTTTATAACTATTTTCTTGGGGGGTGAGACACCCCACACCCCCCAAAAAATGAAAAATACCCCTCCCCCCCCCAAAAAAAAATTCTTTTTAAAACTAAAATTAATTTAGTGGGGTCGACTACCCCCCTCCCAAAAAAAAATCCCCCCCCTAAAAAAATGTTTTAAAATTTTTTTATATTTTTCTTTTAAATCTAAAATACGAAAAATTTATTTGATCAAACCTCTTAGGGCAAAGCTCCTAGAGGCTAGGGGCGAAGCCGCTAGTATCCAATATAATAAATCATACTTTCCAAAAACATTATAGGTAGGGATAGAATACTGAAAATAAATATCACCTTAATCTATCCTTGGCTTGTGCCAGGATATACCAAGAATGAGAATTATATCCTCCATCCAACACGTAGGATAAATGCGCCGTACAGTTACCAGATATTACGTCATCAGAAGATTCTAAAAATGATAAAAAAAATCAGAAGTCTATCTAACTAGCACTCGTTGCATTTGAAGTTCTTGAATTTGAAGGGGTAGATTAGATAAGAAAGAAAATACCCCAAAACCATTCTGATCTAAAAATAAAATGGTCTTTAAAAATCCAGTGACTATTGTTAAGCTTCTCTATAATGAAGAACTTCGGTACAGTAGTTATCAAAATCTTAAGCTACAGACAAAAACCATTACTACTTTGTATAATATTATTGGCTGCACCCCTAGCATATAGGGGTATACACTATACATTCATAGGGGTATAGAAGGGGCAGAAAATAGCTTAAAATCATCCAAAGACTTAAATCATAAAAGATAGAAGACTATAATGAAGTAGCTTTTTAAGGCCAAAAAATGACGAAATATATTAAATTAATGCATATTAAAAAAATTTTATTATTATCAAATAAGTATTTATTTTTATAAGCATTGTAGGTTTATTGATAAGCTCAAATTAAAAATATAAAATCGATTAAATTATTTGTATATACTGCGTAATAAACAAGAATGACCTTTTATAATTTTGTTTTATGAGTCTATGTAAATATCTAAAATATCTAAAAGTAAATTCAACAACATACAGGGCAAAGTAGGTTATTGAAGCTCACTTTTTCTTAATGTCTATCTTCGATATTAGCAGTAGAGAAAATCCACTTTTGCCCTACCAGTCTCTAACGGACGGACGTTCAAAATTATAGAGTAGCTATGTTCCTTCAAAAGCCAATAATAAAAAATAAAAAAAAACTGAAAATAAAGATTTTAAAAACTCAATATCTTGAACATTTAACGGACAGACATAAGACTAGTTATAGAGTTGCTTTACTACTGTTAATATGAATTAAGCTAAATTAACTTGGAACCCTGGGTGGAGTAAAGCTCAAGTTATTAATTTATTCCACATTTATTGCTTCGAAAGAAACGTCCTTTTGAAGAAAAACTCACCTTCAAATTGATAAATGCCAGAGTTTGCAAAATAGCACTCGGGCTTGGATATGCAAAAACTGCGGGAAATATTTGAGGGATACAGATTCTCCTCCCCATCCTCGTACAGCCAGGCCTCAGCAACCTTAAAAACGGCATCATGTCATTTCGGCGGTTTCCCTAAAAGCTCCTTGTCGAATATGGAACTCCCCCTTCTCTTTTTTGGAAATAGATAGAAAAAAGTGAGAGCATAGAAAACAAAGATACTGGACCGGCGATGGTTTTAAGCTATTCAATTAGGATTTGGGACAACCCCTCCAAAAAATTGACCCCCAAACCCAATTTTCATACAAGCAATGTGAGGAATCTTTCCATGATTTCTTTTCTCATGGGACGAAACTCCTAGAGGCTAGGGGCAAAGCATATAATTCACAACCTTTAACGTATTAAATCCATTGATGACACTATTTCTTAAAACAGGAAATATATGTCTGCTCTTGGTAGGGCAAACAAACACAGTGCCTCGCAACAGTTTTGTTGTAGACTGTTATTTGTCATCATTCTACGATTTTTATTCAACTATTTTGCCTCAAATGAAAGCATATCACTCCTTTTTATTTATTAAAAGTAATTGCACAATAATATTTCGAGTATCGCTTCGAAACCGATTAATATACGGTTGATTATGGTTCTTAGCCATACTAAAAAACTATGTATAGCATCGTATTATATCCAATTTTCATCGAATATAAAAATGTATACTCATAAGATTAAAACCATTTTTTAGCCTCGAGATGCTGAATGCAAATGGTAAAAAACTAGTTTTAATCTTATAATTGTACATTTTTATATCCGCGGAAAGCTGTTTATAATACAATATGATGCGACAAATGACTATTCTTTGAAAATATATTTTTCGATATAATTAGAATTTGAGTGTAAAGTCTCATACAATAAAAAGAAAATCCTATCTACTTTTTGTTTGATTTTCAAAATTTCAAATGTAAACTTCTCCCCTAAACTAATACATTTTTATTTAAGTTCCTCTAAAATACTTCATTTTTAAAAAGAGCCTTAAATTCTTTGTATTTGCATAAACTGCTTAGCTAATTTAGGAAGTAGGTTTTTTAGGTTTCTATCGTAAAAACAAACAAATTTTGTTAGGGGCAAGTCAATACAAAATGCATAAAAAATATTTTATAATTCAAAGGTAAAAAAGGTAAAAAAACATATTTTTAAAGAAAAGATTTGTATCCATAAATTACACTGGTATCCAAATTTTTCATTGGCTAAAAAACTTTGGGTAATTTGTTAATCCTAACTTATAATTTTAATCTAAAGGAAGGGGAAAATTGAGGGTGTAAGTCCATTCATCGTTAGTTGTTTTATCCCCTTTGATCCCTGGAGATGGTCTAGAGATAAACTTTCTTTTGAAAATCGTAGAAGATTCCTTTAAATATGGGGCGAAGAGGATCAGAATAGGCATCACTCCCATTAATTTTAATTTATCAAAGGCTCCGCTTTTCAGTTTCATGTTCACTCTAGTTTATATATCAGTGTAAATTAATTCAGAGGCACGTGTATAGATGAATTAGTGGACTTAGTGCGCGAAGCGCACGAAAATTTTTGCTAACCCTTAAATGCATTCTACACAAAATAGCTATGTAAGGGGTAAATTGATAATATTAAATAAAACCTCAATTGAAATTTAAATAATGTAGGTGTGCTTACACCCCATTAATAGCTTTAGGGGGGTGTCACACCCCTTCCCCCCCAACACACACCCCTGAATTAATTTCCAGCCCTCACTAGTTAACTAAAAACTTCATTGGAAAAATAAAACAAAGTAACTGACTAAGCTTTATAGCATGGATTTGTCATTTGGTTCCCGCGTAAAAAAGCTAACAAGTAATTTGTAGCAAAATATTTCTGTCTATAAACAGGATGAAAATTAATGATTTAATATGAAAAACATAACATATTATGTACTCTAAATATAATTAACCACAGACACGTAAATTAATAAACAAAGATTTCTTTACGTTGCTGTATACGCCTAACAAACCAGAGAAAAATTGCTATTACAAAAAATTACAGTTTTTGGGAAATATTCCTTATCTTTCGTTTTTCCTTTTTATTTGTTTATTTATAAAAAAGCGAAGCTTTTATACAGATATGTTGTAATTTTATGATCCTAATATGTGAAGTAGTAAGAAATGTTTTGTCTGTCCTTTAAGATCTCGCTAACTACCAAACAGTTTTTCATTTAAGGGAAGGTTCAAAAAGGTCATAGGATAATTTTAGGTTACATCTGAAGATGGATTTAAGATTTTTTCTCCCCTCTCTCCCCCTTTCTGAGCCCCTAGCTAGATGCTATATAGGGGCAAAGCTTAAAAACAATAAATAAAGGTACAAAATGATAAAAGGAAAAGGTCCAATTTGCGCTGTCATATGTATAATATGCTGTTGTGATGTATAAATAATGTGATTCCTTTTATTAAGTTGAAGATTAAGCTTTAAAAGTTGAAAATAAGTGTAGCCATTATAAAATTCTTAAAACGTCTATCGTTGATTATTTATTAATTTATAAGCTATATAACTCTATGGAAACTGTCATTCTTGTTTTACAAGGCCCAAAGTAACTTAAAACTATGACTGTATATGTGCTATTTTTATTTATTTACCCTTAATAATTTTGATAAAAACATGTTAAATATAATTTACTTCCTTTTAAAATTGAAGTAATCCTTCTGTACAGGAAAAAAGGGGACAATGGGATGTTTATTACACTCGTCCCCAAAGTTTTTAATAACGTTTTCTTATTTGCTGGTTAAACAACTGTGGAGGCTTTAAATGAATTTTGATTGGTTGTCTTATTAAGTTGAGTGTCCAAACATTTCAACCAATAATTGTACAAAAGATGAAATTTTGTGTATCTTCATTGGGGATGTGAATCAATTTATCGGCCATTGTCTTATACCTTTAGACATAAAACATTGAAAATTTCCAACTCAAATCCAAGGGCGAACAAAATCGCAGCAAACATCCTTACATCTAAGTTAGCTGGTATTTTAATCTGCGAACGGACTAGACATACCCTAAGTATAGAATAGATGTACTAATCAAATGCATATTTAATGGAAATAATATATAAATGGATATATTGACAGGGGAAAATTTGTCGTCAATGTAGCTTGTAAATATGGACCTCGTTTATTGGTCAGTTTGTTCATCCAGTAGGACGGGAGGGGATAGGGTAAAGGAGTGGATGCGGGCTATCGTCTATAAAGCCAGCTGCAAGCATTACTTTATCCGAGTACATGCAAATCCAAGTAATAATATATCGATTACATATTTATACTATTTAATTAAAAAAACAAATACATTAAAAAAACTTAAATCTAATTGTCGTCTTAAATTTAGAATTTATCGAAAAAAAGTTTTGTTTGGAGGTTAGGTCAGGTTAGGAACTAAAATTGATTCACTTCTACAAGAGACAAAATGAATTGAAAACACACTTACATATTGGCAAATAAACTTCATTAAAACTTTCGTCAACTAGCTGGTACGCCCCTAGCTATTAATTGGTGGAAAAGGTAAACGCTATGCTTTTTTTGAAAAGGCTTGAAAATAAATATTACCTGATTAGTATTGCAATAACAAGCAACAAATTCACCAAACGAGCTTTTTATCGCACAGATTTGCTGACTAAAATAAAAATAACAATTAAATTTTTGAAATTTTAGTAGCGCAACTACTCTATTATACGAGTCTGTTCTTTTGTCCATATATCACTGCTTCCAAGCGAGTTAAGATATAATTTATTTTAGACATAAAATTTATGTTTCAAGTGTATTCCATAATTCTAATTTGCTTATACTTGAGACTCGCATAAAATTCCTCTCCTCTCTTAATTTACCTAGCTAGGTCTATCCAGGGATAATGGTACTGTAAACAAATATTTACCTAGCTGGGTCTATCCAGGGATAATAGTACTGTAAACAGATATTTACCTAGCTAAGTCTATCCAGGGATAATGGTACTGTAAACAAATATTTACCTAGCTAGGTCTATCCAGGGATAATGGTACTGTAAACAAATATTTACCTAGCTAGGTCTATCCAGGAATAATGGTACAGTAAACAAATATTTAACTAGCTGGGTCTATCCAGGGATAATGGTACTGTAAACAAATATTTACCTAGCTGGGTCTATCCAGGGATAATGGTACTGTAAACAAATATTTACCTAGCTGGGTCTATCCAGGGATAATGGTACTGTAAACAAATATTTACCTAGCTGGGTCTATCCAGGGATAATGGTACTGTAAACAAATATTTACCTAGCTGGGTCTATCCAGGGATAATGGTACTGTAAACAAATATTTACCTAGCTGGGTCTATCCAGGGATAATGGTACTGTAAACAAACATTTACCTAGCTTGGTATGTCCAGGGATAATGGTACTGTAAACAAATATTTACCTAGCTGGGTCTATCCATGGATAATGGTGCTGTAAACAAATATCCCAAGCTATCTCCAGCTTAGAAAATAATGGCTCATCCTAAAATTACAAATAATATTTCAAGAAAATTCTAAGAGATCATATGGTTTTATGTTAGTGTTTGATTCTTATGTTCCCCTTAAGAGTACAGAGCCTATAGATGCTAGGGGCACATCCACAAGAGTATTCAAAATTAAGATTTCATGAAAAATTAGGATATTTTTATCGCCTATTGTCCTATCACTGCATTCAGGGAGAAAAAATGTGATAAATTTTCGCAAAATGGTTCTTTGATTCTTTATACTTTGCATGATAGTAAACATTAAGGTACAATCTATAATACAAAGTAGAAGGATGCCTGTCTGTCTGTCTGTTTTTTTTTGTAGTGAAGGATTTCCTAACCGCTGAACCGATCGGGTTCTTCTTTACACGGTAGCTTCTCATAGGTGCCGGGAAGGTTTAAAACTATTTTCTTGAGGGATAGGACACCCCCAACCCCCCAATTTTTTTTTCTTTAAAAAACTAAAATTAAAATAGTGGGTTCGACTAACCCCCCCCCAAAAAAAAAAAAAAAATTCCCCCCTCCCAAATTTACAAAAAAAAATAAATCTAAAATAGCAAATCTGTCCTACCTTTTGAATCCTGTGACGTCATAAAAATGATTGAGATGAGAGGAGAAGTGGGAAAGAAAACCCCTATGACTATTTATATGACGTCACAGGAATCAAAAGTATGACAGATTGGGCTTCGTCTTAAATTCATGTTTTTTTATTGTATTAGTCGTGGAAAATTGACTTATAATACGATGTTATACATTTTTTCAATTAAGCGGATATTAATCGGTTTCGAAGCCATACTGAAAAAAACTTACCCTACAATAATGTTTTTCAAATAATTTCTGATACTCCATCCCAAAAAGTTGTTCAGATTCTATACAGCTTAAATCCACTTCTTTTAACTCCTAAAACAATAAATATACAATGTCTAGATTATCAATAATAATCCCACCATATTATTGTTTAGAGAGTGTACATAGTTTTGTACAAAAAGGCAGTCATCTATAAATCAATTCACATTCCTTGAGAATTACCATCCAAGTAGCAGATTAAAATTATTGGTAAAAATGTTTTGACACTGTTTAGTGAAGTCCTAAAAGTCCAACGCTAACGCAAAAGAGCGTGCTTATAAAACTTTGGGTACCAGCATAATTTAACAGTCCAAAGTCGCCTCAATCCCTGGTAAAACAAGACAGTTTTTAGGAATAGAGGGAAAGGACATTAGACTTAGAAATATTTCTCTGGTTTGGAATGTATAAAAATATGCCTAAAGAGGTTTTTACAATTATGCGGGAAGAAAGGGATGTAGCTTAGATTAAATAATTTAATGCCATGTCGCCCTCTTCCCTGGAATAAAATGAACTTTCTATCTATCAGATAAAATTAAATCTGGTTTTGCAAGTAGAAAAGAATGATATTATGTCAAACAATAATTTCTTATTAATAGCGAAGCTATCTTCTATAACTACAGTCGGTACGTATGTCCATCCGTACGTACCGAAAGGCTTTTAGTTTTAATTTAGGCATGTTAGAAGTGTACTGTCGATTTCAAACAACAATTATACATGAGTTAGAGTGTCCATTTAAGAAAGATGTATAATTTCAGAGCTTCGCTCTTAACGATGTTTTTATCTTGTTAGTCGTAAGATTTGTGAATGTGATTCTTTACAATTTTTATTTTAATAATTTTTACTACTATCAGCATCGGATACGCCTCTAGAGTCTCAATGTTCACTCTCCCTGAGCTATAATAATTAACAAAATCTTTTTTTTGATACTACCATCCTTGTTTTCAATATTTTATACAGGTCTAATAAAAAATAAGATAAATAGCCTCTTTTCAAGTAATTTCTTAAGTACAACCTCTAAAAGTAGCAAAGCAACTCTATAACTTACTTTGTTCGTATTTCCGATCATATAGATATGAAGAAAAGTGTTTTTCTCGCAGCTAATAAAGAAAGACGGCTAATTTTTTTTTGTCAATATTTCTTATTCAAATAAGAAAAGGTTTTGGAAGGAAAGCATAAGTTAGGAGAAGTTAAGTGAAGGTTAGAAAAAGGAAGGGGAATGGAAATGGAGGGAAAAGGAATAGAGGGGAAGAGGAAGTGAAGTGATGGGGAAGTTAAGGAAAGTGATAGGAAAGGTTAGAAAAGGTAAGTGGAATATACAGGAAGAAGAAGGAGAAATAAAGTTCAGAGGGGGGGGGGGGGGAGTGATGATCGAATCCTAACATTACAGACGGAAGGGCAAACAGACAGACACGAACTCTTATATAGTAGCTATACAACTTTTGAAAAAAAAAACTTACCATAGGTTTAACTTTTTTTGAAGGTTTATGATAGCCACTACAGATATCTGTGGTAAAGCCGAAAATTGCATCTTTAGCATCTAAACAAAAAAAAATCAAATCTTTATATAAAAGTAACAGGATGTCTAACTGTCTCTGTGTTTGTCTGTACCAAAGGATCCAACTAACCGCTTAACCGATATGGCTCTCCTCAACTGTGGTGATTCGCATAGGTCCTAGGATGGTTTATAACTATTTTGTAGAAGGGTACCACCACCCTCCCAGGAGAAATCTCCTCTAGAAAAATGCTTATCAAGTCATAATGTACTTGAGCTAAAGTGTCTCGTCATACTCCATGACTACTTTTAGGTCTACCTAGGTTTAAATTTGGGATGAAAACACTGACAGATTGACTATCATATTCAATTCATAGTAGCTTCGCTACTCCTAAATAATACAGGGATCTAAAGGGATAATACAATGCCCGATAAAATAATATGTTCATTCCCAATGATGAAATGCAAAATAAGCCATATTTTAGAATACAATTAGTGGTTGAAACGTTTGGACACTCAAAGAAATGAACCAACTAATAGGTATTCAAAAAAGTTCCCAAAGTTGTTACTCCAACGAATAAGAAAACGTTATTATATAACTTTGAGGACTAGTGTAATAAACATCCAAATGTCCCCTCCCTCCCTGTAAATAATATGCTTACTTAAAAAATTTAAAATATGATGACGTTACTTAGTTTTATAGTTTATAAACAATTTTCATGTGTTTTAATTTTTGTTGAAAAAATTAGTATCAGCATGAAATGCGGGAGGGGTATTTATACAAAAATTATTTTAAATTACAAGGAGGGAGAAAAAATATCAGACAAAATTATGTACATTGTACTTTAGTCCCCAAAGTTTTATAATAACGTTTTCTTATTCTTTGGCTAAATATCTTTGAGGACTTCAGTGAATTTTGATTTGTCGGTTCATATTTAGTAGATTTTTGTATAATCTTCTAAATTGATAATTATTACAGCATAAAAAGGATGGCCATAGTTTATAATCAGATACCTGTACTATCTTTTTCTTTACAGTGAAAAGTATAAACAATCATAGACGACTAAAATGTAATATTGCTAACAATGCAAAAAATGAATATATAAAACATGATCGAGATAATGGCTTAAAGCGCAGCCAAATCTTAATAGATTTTTACAGGGGGGGGGGGCCCGGGGGGGGGGGTTGAGGGGACCTTGGGCTGTTAAAACACTAGACCCCAAAGTTATATGGTCACATTTTCCTATTCTTTAGCTTAATAACTTTGGGGACTTTTATTCAATTTAATTGGTTACTTCATTAAGTTGAGTGTTTAAAAGTTTCAACAACTTATTGTAATCTACAGAAGGGGTAATTTTGCATATCATCATTGGGAAAGTATATTAATTTGTAGGCCTTTGTCTTATCCCTTTAGATCCCTGGGTTTTTAGAGAGTTTAAAGAAGAAAATAATTAATGTTAGAAGATTATCAAAATTACATAATTTCTCTACAAACTTCGACATTATCTTTTAAGAACAAAACTTTTCTACATATAATATTGGTCTGTGCGTTAGTAAAAGATGGCTCTCATCTATATTCGAGACATCTCAAAATTGTCAGGTTTTATCCTATTAATTTGTTATAGGAACATTGATTCCTAAGACAATAAGATTTGATGTTATAAGCGAAGTCACTCAAAAATAAAGTCTTAAAATGTAAGTATGTCCTTATTTAAGCATCCTATTCCTGTCCTAATGTTGTTCAGAACTTCAGATAAATTTATAAGGAACATTTGTATTTATAGATAATGTTTAATATCAATCTTGTGTATATTCGTTTGTCTGACAATAATCTTTGCTTTTATGGATATTGGATGTGTGTAGAGGGATAAAAGATATTACAATTACCAATTATTTTATGTAAAATTTAGGGGGTTAAAGAGAGTAAACCCGAAGGATATGGGTAAAGTAGTATACGCCCCACAGGATAAGTACCCCACAAAGGAGCTAGCCATCAGAAAAAATATCAACCCAACCCCTTATCTTAATTTTTATTAATAAATAAATGGGGAAAGTACTTTTAGCGGTCGTCAGGCAATTTGTGTGAAAGCACCGAATAATGTTATTTGGATCATGGACAGAAAACGAAGTAGCGGGTTTCGTTGTATTTTTACAGTAGCTTTAGAAAGGTTATTTTAGGTTAGATAAATGTTTATATTGCCCGGCAGGGTTAGAGCCCCAGCTCGGGCTAGAAATTGGAGAAAAGCTACTGTGAACAGAAAATACGACGTAACCCGCTACTTCCTTTTCTTTACATGATCCCGTACTTTTAATGTATTTTGAAGTTTAAAACAAGTTTAAATAAAATGCACTTATGATTTAACTTTAAAGAAGAATAGAATGCATAACAAAGCATTTTTAGTAGCAAAGCTACTCTATAATTCAAAATGAACGTAAGTTTGTCCATCGGAAACGTATTTAGAAACAGCCTGATTTTAAAAAAAGTTATCCTTTCTAATGGACATCTATGACTAACTTGGTTAGTTAGCTTAGTAAAGCTATAATTCAGATTTTATTTATGTTTGTTATAATTTATTTGCGTCGCTACTGTTGGATGTATTTACCCTTGTTAACTTGAATTTTAAAATTCTTTCAATTATAATTTTCTAAAAAACTGCTAAGGAGATTTTCACTCCCAAAGTCTCTTATTTATACTAAAAGGGCGAATAAATCAACCTTCCTCAAAATTGATATTTAATTTGCGGTTTACCTCAAAACGCTAGTCGAGCACAGAACACTCAAACACCCTTTTATTAAAATAAATTAAAAAGGAACAAAGCTTTTAGTTTGTTTGTTTAGAACTGTGGATCAGATTAGGTTAGGTATTGGGGAGCAACGCAGGTATAGGATCCGAAGGGTCTAGGATTTCCTGCCTTTATAATCAATTTGTTAGAAATAAGGGGGGAGGGGAGGGGGGTTCGTGCTTGATAGCCGCTTTATTTCTATTTTCTGTAGAGGTAAATAAATGAGCCAGTAAATTTTACTATCAACAAAATATTAAGCATAATTGTCCTCTCCCGCATTAAAAATATTACACCAATACAAACGAACCGTTTTAGAGATCTTAATCTTTAAAAAACTTACTTTTATTAGTTGGAGGTTTATTCTTGCCATTCATGTTATTGGCATTTAGATATAATTCCTAAAAAAATACTATTTTATAAAGCAGTATTTTTTTTTGTTACGATCTCGCTAACCACTAAATCATTCTAAATTTTAAGAAGCATCTCATAGGTGTAATTGGTTACTTAACTTTAAAAACAAACATTGAAAACTCAAAACCTTTTACTTAACGACTTACGGACAAACCCTAATTACAGAGCAGCAGCGCTATTAAAATGTTTTTCTCGTGTTCATTCGAATCCGGTGGATAGGAACCGGTTCTCATCCATACGAAAAAAAATATGTCTAGCATCGTATTACATCCAGCTTTCTACGAATATAAAAATGTACAATCATAAGATTAAAACCAGTTTTTTTTATCTTATAATTATACAGGGTGTTTTTTTTTAATAAGTTAAAAGTATTGCTTAATTTAACCCACTTGCTATTGACAGAAATTAATAATCTATATCTTAATTTCTTCATTGATGTGGGACATTTTGTATGAGAAAAAAATATTTGTCGATTTTCAACAAATTCTGCCTTAAAAACCGGTTTTTCCAAAGTACCTATTTTTGGAAGATTTTTGGATCATGATTAATTTAAAGAGTGTGCAAAAATGGGTACATTTTTAAAAATCAAATTGCGCGGCTTGTGTTAATAGTAGAAAAATGTTATGCATATCGTTAGAATCGTCATAAACTCTAGTTTTTAGGTTTTTAAGAACTATTCCTGTGCTACGTATAGTTTAGGATCGCTACGTGGTAAAATGTTTCAACTTACTTCAAATCTTTAACATTTCACACAATTTCTAATGTAGCTTCTATACTACAAATAGCATGAATATGATACATATATTTCCAAAAACTAGAGTTTATGACAATTCTAACGGTATGCATAACATTTTTCTACTATTAACACAAGCCGCCCAATTTGATTTTTAAAAATGTACCCATTTTTGCACACTCTTTAAATTAATCATGATCCAAAAATCTTCCAAAAATAGGTACTTTGGAAAAACCGGTTTTTAAGGCAGAATTTGTTGAAAATCGCCAAATATTTTTTTCTCATACAAAATGTCCCACATCAATGAAGAAATTAAGATATAGATAATTAATAACTGTCAATGGCAGGTGGGTTAAATTAAGCAATACTTTTAACTCAATAAAAAAAAAACACCCTGTACATTCTATATCCGCGGAAAGCCGTTTATAATACGATGCGAGAAATAACTATTACCTGACATTTGACATTACGGACAAACCCTAATTAAAGAGCAGCAGTGCTATTAAAAAGTTTTTACCTGACATTTGACATTACGTTCAAAAGTTGTAATTTTATGTAGAATTTTATCCAACATATCTTTAGATCTCTCAACACCTAGGAGTTGCAAAATAGCGGGTCAAACAATGAATATAGAAAGCCTAGATGATCAATCCTTAACTTGGACTAATAGAAAGAGTGCAGAAATATACACATTTTTCATTTAATTCGACCCCCCATAATATAATTTTAACCTTTGCCCCCCACCCCCTCAAAAAAAAGGAATATAAAAAAAGACTGCTCTGTAAGTAAATATTTATTTGGACAGAGAGATCGACGGACCAAAAAAATCATGTACTGGATGCTAATTAGTATAGGGAATCTTTACAATAAAACTTCAATTTGTCTTGACATTAGCGGTTTATTACACACCAACGGACAGACGGACATTTCGAAGTACAGAGTAGCTTTGCTACCAAAAATCGCTAAATCAAAAAGTGACTGAGAAATTGTTTGTTTGACCCGCCTGGTCTCCAGAACTCGGCATTCACAGGTAAAACCTCTGTCGAATAATCTTGCCTCAATCCGCACGTCTAAACATAAAAAAGGTTTTTTCCTCCTTAGTCAGGGATAAGACAATGGACATTTGATATATACATCCTCCTTATGATAAACTCATTGCCCTAATTAAGATTTGAATAATTGGAGGAAAAGTTTGTACAACCCAATGAAAAACAGTCATAAAAAAATATTGCGCCAATGAATGACAGATTGTGTTTAAAACTTAAAAATTACATATATTTTTCATCAAATAATTGGTCATAAGAATCTTAACAAATAAGGAGCTTTTCCAATAATACGCTAGTAAATGGCAAGAATTTGTTTATTATTTAACCGTCAAAATAAAAAATATTGAAATGTTATGTAGTATAGATAGTATCTATTATGAACATTATCCTTTTTTTTGTCAATTCTATTGGTTAACTTTTGAGGTGAAGCTTCCAGATTTGTCAATTTTTGAGATTTGTGATTGGCTAGTTTAAAGTTACAATTAAGTGTTGCCTGTAACATATAATATATTAGGCCATTTAATTTTTTGACTTTTTTTCAAATTTGCTTATATACAATGGATTCGTAATATTTTTCTGATTCTAAAGTAAAATAAAAATTTAAAAAGTAAGGTGTGAAATTAAAGATCTTACTATTTTTGTTCATTCTGGTAATTTTCTTTTTTTATTTTGTTGCGTTTTAGTACCTTAAAACCGACTTAATTATATTTTTAAAAAAACTCAAATTACTTCAAGAATAAGAGATCTACAAAAAAACGATTGCAAATTTAAATTCTATGGACAATTTTACATCTATTACTTACTAAAAACACCGACTAGCTATTCTAAATAAAAAGCAAAAAAGTTAAGACGCCTTCTTTTTGTGTTTTGAACGATATTTTGACGATTTTTTAAGCATTTACTTTATTTCAGTGATATATGATGATACTGCATGTAGCTATCCTGCTTACCTCAACTGGATCTGGTGTGTCTGCCATTACAACTGGACAATATAGCTGGGCAGCAGCAATATAGATAACAAGGATACTCATAACTGGCATACTCATTATTACATCTGCTCATATCTGAAATATTATACCTGTAACCAACAATGGAATTTGAGTTCTAACACACTACAAGAGATATTGTTTGTTTGTTCTCCAAATAAATGTTGGTTCATCCAAAGTTTTATTTTAAGGTTGGGGTAAACCCTATAAAACCTTAAACAATGAGGTAAATTTATTTTGGACGAGTAAAAGGAAAAAAAGTAATACAGTTAACGGGCAGAGGATATAACTTCAAATATCACCCTTCCCGCAGGCTCTTCACCTGCCACGTTAGTTAGGGTTAGAGATGCTCCACTATCTATTATAGGAATGCTGCAGTGTAATTTTCTTTAATTTGGGAGGTAGAGAGCGTGAGAGAGAGAAAAGAGACAGAAAGAAAGAGAGAGAGAAAGAAGGATAAAGAGAAGGAAACAAAGAGAGAAGACGAGAGAGAGAGAAAAATTTAGTAAAATCAACGACCCTTTCTTCCGCATGAAAGTTAACAAAAAAAGGCATAAATAGTAAATACAAGAATTTACGAAGAAGTTTATCGTCCATTGTTAAATCCCTTTATTTATGAGCAAATAAAGCATTGCATCATTTTTACGCTAATACACGTGGCATTATAATATCATACTTAAAGAAAGGACCACGGACCTTCAGGGATACGACAATGAATGATAATTATAAATATATATACATTCCCATTGATGGTAAACAATATTTCCCTTCCTGTAGAAAAAATAAAGCATAATATTAAAATAAAACAGTGGCGGTAAAGTTTGGACACTAAGAGATTGTACACATCCTAATTGAAATGCAAGTCCCCAAAGTTTTTAAACCAACAAATGAAATTTCATGTGTATAAAAATGTGAACCTTATTACGTGTTAAAAAATACAGGTTTAATTTTAATTTAATCATAAGATTTGATATTATAGGATGAAATAAAATTTATACATAAGGAAAAAGGATAAGAGGATGAATACTCACCCCAATTTCATTGTAAAATATTACTTCCCCCCTACTAAAATAATTTGTCTGCTATTTATCTAAACCGTCCGCGGCTTTTTGCATCTTAATCATAACCTATTCTATGTATGTAAAAAAAAATAAAAAAAAATTTATCTTATTAATTATTATTATTTTTCTGTAATTTATTATGTTTTTAAAAAAATTAAAGAAAATATTTTAAATACAATTTGATTTAGAATCTTAAAAAACAAACAGCCGCGGACGGTCTTAGTGCAGCAGAAAAGTATGTTTCGCCTAGTTTAAAAATAGGAGGGTTCACCTTTTATGATCAAAAATTTATTTTTTTTCAAATTAGCCTAAATGTAATATTTAAATCTAATTAACATGATAAAACTTTTAAATGTTTACTAATAAAAAATTAATAGTTTAGCTCTCAGCCACCAGGTTCGCTAGTTGTCTACTTCAAAGACATACATTAAAACTAAGGCTAAATATTAAATAAAAAATTTCATAACTGAATAATCTAAATAAGTGAACAATCTGTTATGCTATCTATGTTCTTTCTCAGACAATACTCGTTTATACAATATTTTTAACATTTTCAAGTGATGTTATTTACCCCTCAGGGTTTGGCCCTTTAGTGACAAAAATGCAAAACAAGAAAAATACAGGCAAAATAAAATTTTATGAACGCTTTGATATTCTAGTTCTATATCCAAAGCTAGATGGCACTGAAACTGATTATTATAATTTACAATCAAATGTTCATATTAAATTTGTAAATACGTTTATTTATTAAAAATATAAGTTAGATAGACTGCAATATAAATCTTATAAGCTAATAATGAGTGTTATGATTAAAGTCAGTAGCAAAGTCATGAAAAATTAATAATGATAATTTTATATTCTTCCATTAGGTTTCATCAGAATGGATGATAATTCAAAATATTTCTATTTCATCCTATAAAAATTAGATTTATGCTTCAAACAGCAACTATAATTGCCTTGAAATTATATTTAATTTTAAGATATTCCCATTTTGAAAAGTGGTGGAATAACATTAAAAATTCAGCGCGGCAATTGCTCAATATAGGCCTCTAGGCCCACTGCCTATTTTAGTCCTTCAAATACCTCGATTTCTCTCTTTTATTATTTTCTCTATGAATTTATACATTTGTAAATGTTGTTTTAATAAATAATTTTTTTATCATATTAGAGGGGCAACTTTGTTTATCATCTTTTGTAATGTTAATTTATCGTCCATTATCTTAAACCTTCAAATACCTGGTAAAAGACTAATGGTCTTTGGAAATACAATTTACTATTTTTAAAAGCAAAGAAAATTGTGTTTCATAAACACAAACGGACAGATGGATAGACAGACGATCAACAAATGAAGCTTCCCTAGAAACAAGAAGATTAAGAATTGCTAGGTCCAAATGAACTTGATGAGTCAAAGGGTGCGTCAGAATATTTTAGAGTTTTATCGTAACAGCAAAGTTTTACAAATCGGAATAAATCAGTAAGTATATTTTGCACATGTAACAGGAGGTTTGTCTACCTGTGTAGGTACATCTAGATAACTGCTGAACCTTTATGTCTGTTTTAAAACTAAAGAGGTCCCTGAAATTTTTAAAATTTTGTTTTAAAATTAAAAATAAAATGTTTTTTGTTTGTTTGGGGGAGGGGGGGTATTGATTTTTTTCTAAGGGGTTATTTCTTTTGGGAGGTTGGTGAAAGTTGTAACCTCCAAAAAGATAGTTATAAACCTTCTAAGGACCTTTGAGGAGAAGCATTGCATAGGAGAACCATATCGGTACAGCGGTTACGGATATCCTTTAGTAAAAATGTATCTACAGTTTTATAATATTTTCTGGTTTGGACACACATCCGAATCGTAGCACATCTGTTTATTATGCGTTTAAAATATTCTTTCGAATATGCGTATTCTTTTAAATATATAATCATCTAAAGGGACAAGACAGTGGACGAATAATTGATGTACACCTCAAATCAAGACAAACAAAATAACCCATTTTTTTGGGTCTTAGCAGTTTAGACACCGTAGATTTGTACAACCAATCGAGATTTAATAAAAGCCCAAATAAAGGAGAGAAGATGTTTCTAGTTCATTATGATTATAAATCCAATTTCCCTTCCTTCCCTGTATAAACTAAAGTTGCCGGATATGTGGCTGTGCGTGTGTTTAATAAGATCTCTGGGACTGCTAAATCAAAAAATCAACAATTTTAGTAAAGTTCATTGTTGTTATCATATTGTTCACGAATTGTGGAATTTTGATTCTTATGAAAATTAAACATAATAATTAAATCTAAAGATGTCCATGTTCTCTAGTTTTACGGTCAAATATGATGAGTTTGCTGTTATGGATATTGTCCTCCTTGTTTAGACAATCAATATTGAAACCAAAAATTTGTATTTTGATTTATTGTAAAATATGTAAAAGTTTAAAAAAAAACCAACGACAGGAACCTAGTAGACCAAGAATGTACACAAATTTTAGAAAGTACAAAAGAAAAAAACCCCATACTGAATACTGCTTCTGAAAGTTAATTTTTTTTAATATAAACATTTATGAAATTTTAACTCGATATATTTAATAAGAGATATAAGTTTTCCGGAATTTTAATGTAGGGAGTAGATTTGAAATCTGCATCAAATTTTAAGGATTTTTTATAAAATTCGTTTTTTGTAAAATTCTTTATCTAAAAGCGAAAATACATTTTAAGTTAATTAATTTTGACCAATAGGATAGGTGGATTTTAAACTACCTGCGCTCTAATTGGTTGAATGATGTACGACATCTAATCAGAGCGCAGATTTTTTAAATCCACCAATCACAGATGCCAAAATTAATTAACTTAATTTGTATTTCCGCTTTTGGATAAAGAATTATACAAAAAATGAATTTTATAAAAAATCCTTAAAATTTGATGCAGATTTCAAATCTACTCCCTACATTACAATTCCGGAAAACTTATATCTCTTAATATTTAACCCAATATTTACAAAATATATAATGTACAAAATTGGACCTTTAAATAACCTACCATACATAAAGAAAAAGTTAAAACTACATAATACTTTTTTTTATTTAAATGAATAAATTCGTAGAAAAAATCTCTAAAACAAATACTTAAATAAAGATAATGAAAATTAAAATTAAATGGCATATCACCTAAATTTACTTTTTAATAATGCACAATATAAAATTACATCACTTAAAAATATTCACCATAATTTGATGTTCATTATTCAAAGTATCACTCTGGACTAAATTTAACAAATACATATTTGCAAGATATATATTTTTATACTCATTACACTTTAGTAGTAGTAAGACTGATTTTAAAAGTGACTTTCTACTTAAAAAATCAGATGATTTCTGTCAAAGGGGGCAGAAATTAGTGGAAAGGGTGCTTTATTTGAGGGGGGGGGGGGTATATAAACACAGACCGTCCGTACGTACATATTATATAAATTGTAGCAAATCTATTGTACAATTAATTGTATCATCATAAGACAATTAATTATGTTAGTAAGGGAGGAGAGCAGAAAGTACAAAAAAGAGTATGACAAATATCCATTATTAGCGAAGCTCAAATATAAAAGTTTAGAATAATTAACCGATGCAGCAATTTAGATCAGGCAAAATTTTAAGGTTTTCTATCAGAAGCTAAGCATAGTAAATTTTTAAAAAATCCAAGTGTCCCTGGACAATGTGAAACTGTTGACAAACAAATAATAGAGGAGCTTCGTTAGCGTTACTAATAATTAAAAATTTCAGGGAGGTAGGGGGCATTGGACTGTAAGTTTTACTGGTACCCAAAGTTTTGTAACTACATTATCTTAGTTGATGGCAAAAAAACATTGAGTACTTAGGGTTGTTCCACGCTAGTTTTGTACAAACTATTCAACTAATATTTTTCAGAGCGAAACTTTTCTATATTAAAAGCGAAGCTTTTCTATAATTAGGGTCGGTCCGTTCGTCCGTACGTCTGAGACAGATAGCTTTTTTCGTTAATTTAGACATGTTATACTTGTCCTATCGAATTCAAACTTTGCATAGCGATTTCTGTAGTAATTAAGTATGATTTAGAAAGCGTAGCAACTCTATATTCATTACCAGAATGTCCGTACGTCCATTTTAAACATGTTGATTTTTTTTACTTTTTAACAACAAAATTTTATGTTATCTAATTATCCGAATGTTCTGATTTTTGGTATACTGATTCATGGGACAACTAAGTACAATATCATAGGCAACGCAACTCTATAGACAAGTCCTAAAAATGTAAGTATGTCCATAAACATTATCCTCTATCAAGCAGTTTTTCAACAAATTTACTCACAATTTTGCTTTAACTCTTATACATTTATATTCTGATTATTCAGTTCTGACACTATATAAGTGTTAATGTCCGTTTGTCCTACAGTTTCAGTGCTTCGTTTTTTTTTATTTTATGGATGTTGTCATCCTTGTTTCATCTACAGATAGAGTAATTTAATTAATCATCTTTGCGGATGAATTTATCGTCCATTGGCGTATTCCTTGGGATCCCTGGGAAAATTTAATTTAAAAAAAGAGAGTATGTTGTGGGGGGGGGGGGTATAAAGGTACAATATAGGATAAATTTGAAGGTACATTACTGTACAAATAGACCCAATACAGCATTGCTACTAACCAACAAAAAAATTTTTTCTAAAATAAAAAATAAAAAAGGACCATTTTTTGTAAAGTATATTTTGTTTTTCTCAATCTTGAGTTGTAACAAAAATATCTTCAAAATGATTAAATACTAAAATTTATGTAGAAAAGATTTTTTAAAACTTAATACCTTTTGATGGGACCTCCATTCTGGAGTAATTTGTTGTACGTTTCTGTACAAAAAAATGTTTTTTTTGCTAGAAAAAGTGGGTAAAATAAGAACAGTGTACAAATTTAATCAAGGATTATTTGGCTCAAATTTGTACCTTAAAATTTTCTATTTTTAGAAGCGAATCTACTCGAACTATTTTGTTTTATGTCTGTCCGTCCTAAATTGTAAACTCTATTTCCCATATGGATTTAATTTCCTCCTATACAGAGCATTACTAACAGACTGACTGATGAACCAAGGATTATTAGATTCATAAAAGCCAAACTCTGAAATGGCAGGACAAACGAACATTAACACCTAGTGTCAGATCTGAATAATCAGAATATAATTATATCAAAGTCGAAAATACATGAAAGTAAATTTTTAGAAAAAAATGCTTAAATAAAGGAATTGTTTAAAGACAAGCATAAATTGATTATAGATTCAATCACAGGTTTCAAAGATATTTATTTATTTTATGGAAGGGTTCGTTTTTTTTCTTTTATAGGAGTTAGTGGTGTCCCACCCGCCAAGAAAATATCCTTAAACCATCGCAGGACAAGTATGTAAAGGGTGTGCAAAAAATGCGGACATTTTTAAAATTGGAATTGCGCGGCTTAATAGTAGTTAATAGTGTTAAAAACACTACGCATACCGTTAGAACCGCTAAGAAGTCTATTTTTAGGAAATATAAAAATGATTCCTGTGCTACGCATAGTTTAGGAGCTACGTGTTAAAATGTCCCAACTGACTTAAAACTTGACTTGTGAGTAAATTTGGGGACATTTTATCATCTGGCTCCTAGATTATTTGTAGCACAGGAACCGTTCTTATATTTCCAAAAATTACAATTCATAGCGGTTCTAACGGTATGCGTAACATTTTTCTACTATTAACACAAGCCGCGCAATTTGAAATTAAAAATGTAGGCATCTCTTTTTGCAAAATATCTTCTCTAATTTTTAGTAATATTTTAAAATTGACTCGCAAGTCAAGTTTTACATCAGTTGGGACATTTTAACACGTAGCTCCGTAACTATACGTAGCAGAGGAATCGTTCTTATATTTACAAAAAAATATACTTCTTAGAGGTTCTAACGGAATGCGTAACCTTTTTTTACTATTAACACAAGCCGCGCAATTTAAATTTTAAAAATGTCCGCATTTTTTTTGCACACCCTTTATATATATACCCTTAAAAAGCACAACATTGTCGGTCCAACGGTTACTGAGTACTTAACTTTAGACAGACAGACGGACAGATAACCATCATTATAGATTATGATTATATATTTATTATTGTAAAAATCACTTTTTATTATCGGTGAAGCTACTCTACTTATACTGTATTTATAACAGTCCATAAATTAAAAACACTTGAAGAACACTGTCCAAATGAATTTTAATAGTTTAATCATTAAAGTTTACTGGCTAATATTAGTATGATTTACTTAATTACCTAAACTTTATTATAAATATTTTATCCTAGTGTAACGTACTATAATGAATGTACTTTTCAATTTTCCAATAAACAAAAAAGTGAACATTAGCATGTTTTTAAATGCTTTTTCTAAACGTCAAAGAAATAAAAAAAAATAATAGTTATGAATCGCATTGTATTATAAACAGATTTCCGCGGATATAAAAATTTACTATTATCAGATTAAAACCAGAGGCACTGTCTAACAAAACTGGTTTACTCTTACGATTGTGTTTTAAATTCGTAGAAAACTGGATATGCTATGATACGATACATTTGTTCGGTGTGGCTGAAAACTGGTTCTTATCCACCGGATATTAATCGGTTTTGAATCCATACTGGAAAAGAAAAAATATACTTATCAAGCTTTGGTATCAAAATCACGAATCTAGTGGGATGCTAGGGGCTTTGTCTGTGTGTATTAGTGAAAGATCTCAGTAACTGCTGAATCGATTTGGTTCTCTTTTACATGAACCTTCTTATAAGTCCAGGGAAAGTTTGTACCTATTTTGGCGGAGGTTACCCTGTACCCGAACCTTCCAAGAGAAATTTTTCTGGAAAAATCCCCCTCCCTCCCTCTCTATTCCCCCTCCCCCTCTCTATTTTGCCAACAACTTATCCGCCAGCGAAAAGTTTATTTCTTGACTCCAATTTTTTTTATTACTTTAAAGGTTGTTCATTTTATTTTATTTTCACCTTTTTTTTACTATCACTTTTAAATAGTTTTTCTTCTATATCTCACAAAAATAATATAATATAGTAGAATTTAAAAAAAAATACTTTAAAACTTAAAAGAAAATTGAAATCGAAAATATAACAAAACCCATATGTTTTAAGGTCTATATAACACACAAAAATCACTTAAAATGCACAGCTCTATTTAAAAAAACTAACTAACTAAAAGCAGTTTATTTTAAAAATCACTATTTATGCAATGACATTATTCAATATACTTTAAAAACAGCTTTATTAACTAAACTGACTGAATTTTGAATCTTAGCTTGTTTTAATATCTTAGTATGACTTTAGTAGAACTCGTTTTGTTTATATTTATCCCTAGAGTAAAAGCATGTGGGGGGAAACGTCCCTACAATTTGACAAATATTTCGATGGCAGGACCTTTGTCTGTATGACCCAATTGTCTAGGTTATCATTTTCCTAAGAGGTGTTTGATATAGCAGAAGTTTGCTTTATAACTTTGTTGATTTAAGATGTGTCCAAACTTTTCCACCAATAATATTAATCCATCTAAGGTTTAATTATCTACAGTTACGATATTTGAAAATTAGATATTTTAGCTGGTTTTGGTTAACACCGTTTGAATACGCAGTGTTCAGTATTTTCTTGTGCTCAAACACGAACACACACACACACACTTCCTTACGCGCACACAAGCACACAACTCACGCACGTTTACACCCCTTCCCTTTCCAACCTACTTCCTTTTTCCTCCTCTTTTTTTGATTCAAATTTTACGCCCCCCTCCCAAATTCCTACTTTTTCTAAGATGCGCTTATTCTGAATATACCCCGAACGCCAAAGGGGGGACCCCCTCCTTCACCTTCACCCATTTTATTATTCATCAATCAGTTTCGCGGGGAAAGTTTCACTATTTTTTACCCCAATCAAACCTAACCCCTCCAAAGAAATCTTTCTATATTTTCCCAATATTTTAAAATTTTTCTCTTCCTTTCTCTTTCGTTCTTTCTTTCTCTATCTCTTTTACACATCTGTACTCTATTATATAAGTTCACCCAAGAATAAGTTTTCTAAAAAATCAAACTGCAGAAGAAAACAGACAAAAATTGTACTAAAATATTTAAATTTAAAGAGAGAGGAGAATCTATTTCATCAAATATAAAAAAAATCGTCAGTATGTCCAACACTTTCTGATGCCTGGAGGGTTCTTTCTCTAAAATGACATGTAAAGCAACAAACCCCTACTCTTTTCTTAAATATAAATGGGATGGGGGAGGAAAGTTTCTTCTCTTTATAACATCTGTGGGTATCTCTCTCCCTGCGCTACGTGGTCTAAATTGCGGTTCCCTAACCCTGCGGGCTACCCAGTACCAAATATAACATAACTTAACCTAACATAGAGTAACACACAAACAACCCTCCCCCCTATTTTCAATTTCCTAAAATAATAAGGAGGTAGGAGGATTCCTGAGCTCAACAAAGCACTCTGAGGAAAACGCTGCCTAGGTAAAAGTACAATAGAGAAAATTTCAAGAAACTGCGCACGTTTCTATATATAATGGTTTTACCATAGGCCTTTCTGTGAATATAAAGGGGGCCTACAGATTATTCAGGGATCTTAAGGGATAAGACAATGGACAATAATTTAATATGCATACATTCCCAAATGATAATAAACAAAATAAAGCTTTTTATTGGCCTATAAAAATGATGGTCAATTAAAATGTATGCTGGCCTGCCTTTGGTAATTTAGTCTGTTTATTGGCCTATCATTGGTCATTTGTATTGTATGACGTCATTTTGTGTAAAGAGCTTTAAACAAACTAATAAAAATTTAATCAAAGTTTTTGAGGCCACGAATAATATAACGTGTTTATAAAACTTTGGGTACCAGTGTGGTTTACAGTCCAATGTTCTCTGCCTCCCTGGTTAAAAGCACAAAAAGAAAAATGTTAAGTTTGCGTGCGTATATATCATGGGCCGTTTTGTCAATGTACAGTGTGACTTATGCCTAGGTAGGGCTGTTTAGTGGCTCTTTATTACACTAGTCCCCAATTTTTTTAGCGTTTTCTAATTAGTTTGCCTGACTAATTGTAGTCTAAGGAAGGGGTAATTTTGTGTATTAACACTGGGGATTTAAGTAAATTTAGCGGCCATTGTCTTATCCCTTTGGATCCCTACTTATGCCTATGATTGTCCTGCGGGTACTCTTATGGGGTACCTACCCACCCCCCTCGAGTCTTTCCCACCCCATACTTAACCTAACTTAAAATATGAAATATTTCAAACTGCCAAATAATTTTTATTGACCCAGTAGTTTGTATGTGTGCAAAAAAAGTTGCTTTAAACTTATAGGCAGTATAATTATATGTAGGCACTTTAGCATGCAGCAGGGGGGCTTTTACACGATAGGTTTTGCATTCGTTAAATTTCTCCAGGGGTTTAGCAACAGAGTGGGGGATGAGGGGGGTTGCATAGATGATGTAATCGTCTAATAGTATATTTTAGTAGCGTAGCTACTATTTTCGTCCGTATGTCCATTGGTCACCACGTAAATGTAATTATTTTATGTTCGTCCGTATGTCATTCGGTCACACCGTAAAAATGTTTTGGCTTAAGAGATTTAGTGATTTTTAAAAGTAATTTATTCTCAGTTTTTAAAATTTTACGTTATTCATTTGTTATAAATAACAGTTTATTGTTCTTTTTTCATCTAATGTTAACTTATGCTTTATTTCTTATGTAATTATCCTTGTTAACTCCAAAGATAATGATTATTTATGCTTAAATTTTAACACCAAAGCAAAAAAGGTATTTTTAGAAATATCGTTTAGTGGTTCTATTAATATCTTTGCATTTGCCATTTACAGATCTCATATAAAACACACAGACACAAAAACCCCTTTCAAACATGTCGACATGCTGTCTACATACAATTTCAATGGTTTTTGTCGACACTAGGGCATTAATAAATATGGTGATGGATGACATAGTATCGACATAATTTAATGACTATACACTTTAATTGTTATAATAAGGATGACAACAACCATAAGTAGCAAAGAATAAATCATGGAATAGACAAACGGACAAAGTAAGTTATAATGCAGATGTTCAGTTGTCATAACAAAGAAAAGAAAGTAATGTACAAAAAAAATGAAACTTTTTGAATTTTTTAGCTGTATAACTTTAATAGCAACCGAGAAAATCTTATATCCCTCATAGCGTTAACGACTGACTGACGGACAGACAAAGTTGATTATAGAGTATCTTAACTACTAATATCTAATTCTACACATTTTTGGCAGAGACACCAAACTAACTTATAGGAAAAGCCATTATTTATTTTCTAGAAGATAAAAGTGATACAGGATTTTTTTTGGAAAAAAACTTAAATGGTTGTGCAATAAATCCAAGAACAAATTTCTCCAAAGACAGTTGGACAAACGAACATTAGCAAGTATCCTTTCATTTCCTTATAAAAAGAAACAGGATCTGTGTCTGTCTACAACGAAAGATCTCTCTAACCGCTTAACCAATATGGTCCTCATTTACAGTTTCCCTTTAAGGAATCATAATTCAAAAAAGATGTATCCTCTATAATAAAAATTTACCCCTTCTGTAGATTAAACTTATTGGTTGGAAAGTTTGGGCACTGCCAATTAATATACTTACCAATCAATATTTAATAAAAGTACCTTAAATTTTTAAGCCAACTAATGAGGAAAGTTCAGTTTATAAAACTTGGGTACCAGTGTAATATACAGACCAATGTCCCCTCCTACCTGGATGGGTGATCTATATGCAACAATTCAACGTATTCTATTCAAAGAGAAGCTTTGCCCATAAATACATTAATTTAAACCAAGCAATGTTACATAGGTAATAAAAATGATGTAATTTTGCAGGGATCTTAAGGGAAAAGACAAAGTGATATACATGCCCAATGATGATAAACAAAATTGTACAATTGTAAATCAGTTATTAGTTTGGACACCAATCAATTAGTACCCAAAGTATTGATGAGAGAACTGATTTATGAAACTCTGGTTATCAGTTTAATTTACAGTCCAATGTTCCCTTCATCCCTGTAACTTTGGAAGAACAAAATGTATCAAAGCGAAGCTGAACCTATCGACAAAACAAACATAGAAAGAAAAAAATAGCTAAAAACAGAATGTCCTGTCAATTTCAAATTTTGCATGATGATTCCTGTATTAGTAGGGTACGATTTAGCAACTATATAATCATTACCAGAAATTGCGTGCGTCTATTTAAAACAAGGAAGCTCTGAAACGGTATGACAGATGAACATTAACTCTTGTAGATTGCCAGAACTGTATATACAAAATATGATTATTGATTATACGTAAATTTGTTGCAAAACTTCTTAAATACATAATTCTTTTTAAGGACATACTGCCCTTTTTAGAACTTGATAATATCATCATGCAAAGTTTGAAATCGATAGGACGATTCTAAAATGCCTAAATCAACGGAAAAAAGCTATCCGTTACGGACGGACTGACCGACCCTAATTATAGAAAAGCTTCGCTTTTAAAAATGAAATAATCTAGCAATATACTGAAAATTTATGTAAAGACTCTCTAAAAGTAATGCATATAGAGATGTTAAAGAAATCACAGTTTAAATCAAAGTTTAAAATCGCTGGAACTTGCCTGTACATTAACGATAAGAACAATCCGTTGCGAAGGAACGGACTGATCTACCTTAAATGTAGAAAATATTAACTTGTTAAAATTGTCGCTGTTACTTAACACAATGGTTTTTCAAATTTTGGGCCCACTCTTATAAACGCACTTATAGCAAATTGATGTATGCAATTTCTAGAACTATTAGATACAAACTTAAAAGCGAAGAAATCCCATTTCCCTTCTACAAAATATTTATACATTTTTTTTACCGTTCCTAATCGTTGGTTGAACAGTTAGGGAGTTGAATCCATTTTTATAGAAGCAGAAATATAATATATGATTATGGTTTGGACCCTCTAAAACTGTAATCTACCCTTCCACTTTCCCCTCTCTTGGTGAAGATATCTTCAACGCCGATACGATTTTTGAAATATAAGATTCCACTTTTGTCTATCTTGTTGAAGATATCTTCACCAAGAGAGGCAAAAGTAGAATCTTAAATTTCAAATATCGTATCGGCGTTGAAGATATCTTCACCAAGAGAGGGGAAAGTGGAATCTTACATTTCAAAAATCGTATCGGCGTTGAAGATATCTTCACCAAGAGAAGGGAAAGTAGAATCTTACATTTCAAAAATCGTATCGGCGTTGAAGATATCTTCACCAAGAGAGGGGAAAGTAGAAAGGTAGATTACAGTTTTAGAGGGTCAAAACCATAATCATAGATTATATTTCTGCTTCTATAAAAATGGATTCAACTCCCTAACTGTTGAATAACAAGAAATTGACCCAATATTTAAGATTAAAAATATTAAACTTTCTCCCTATCAGTCGCATGGACAATATCAACATTAACTTAATCATTTATTTGTGTCTTTTCCCTGATAAAAACAAAACTCAAAATTTCATATGTAAAAAAATAGGGTTAAATATTTGATTATCGTCCATTGTCCTATCCCTGAATCCCTGAGTGGTTCCTGCATGCGTCAAAGAAAAAGTTGTGGTAAACAAAAACTGCGTAGTAGGCTTAGTGAAAGCATTACAGGGAAAATATGTCCAGGGTGGGAGAAGACATTGAATGGTTTATTACACTAGTCCCCAAAGTTTTATAATAACATTTTGTTATTCGTTAGCTTAAAAACTTTGGGGACTTTTATTGAAATTTGATTGGTTGGTTCTTTAGGTTGAGTGTTACCACCACTTATTGTAATCTACAGAAGGGGTAATTTTGTGTATCATTATTGGGAATGTACATTTTTTTAAAAGTCCATTGTCTTATCCCTTAAAATCCCTGGAAAATTAGAACAGGGAGAGTAGAGCATCTGTTTGTAAATCTATATATCCTTATGATAAAGTAAAAGGATGTTTGTTTGTCTCTGTGTGTGTGTTTGTCTGTATGTTTGAACCGAAGGATCTCGCTAACCGCGGAACCGATCGGGTTCTCCTTAACAGGGTAGCTTCTCATAGGTCCCAGGAAGGTTTATAACTATTTTCTTGGGAGGTGGGACACCCCCAACCCCTAAAAAAATGGAAAATCTCCCCCCAATTTTTTTTTATTTGTTTAACTAAAATTAAAAATGAGGGGGGGGGCACTCTCCAACCAAAAATCTTTTAAAATCTAAAATAAGAAATTAGGTTATTAAATTTGATTCTCTCCTCCTCAAGTGCCCCTAGAGGCCTCTCAAGTCCTCTCATGAACTTGCTTTGTTACAAACTAGCAGTTTTTAAACTTGCATACCAATGAAAATATGTGATAATGTTGTTAGGAATGTACATTAAATTATCATCTATCGTCCTATCCCATAAAATTGCTGGAACTAAGGCCTGCAGTGAAACAAGGATTGGATGGTAAATGAATCTTCCTTCCTTATTCGTAATACTTGAGATATTAAATAGCAAAAGGGGAAGAATGAAGTCCAAAAAAAAGATTTTAAGCCAGCAAATTAAAGAACATGGCAAATCTTTGGGTACTATAATAATTTATACTCCAATCTCCCCTTTCTCCCTGACAAAATGTAAAATGTCAAAAACATGAAAAATCTATAAGCATTTTTTGATGTAATTTGAATTTTTTTCTTCAATATGTTAAGCTATAAAAGCATAATAAACATAATTATTTTTAAGTTTTATATTCTCTATTACAATAGTTATTTTTTTCACTGTATTTTAGTTACTGAACTGTAAAAAAGGAGAAATTTTAGCACCAAAAATATCTTGTTCAAACAAGTTAGGTATACTAAAGAAAGTATGTATGGTATGGATTATTTCGTGTGAAATTTCCTGTTCAGTGCAGGGTCATGATACATCATGAGTTCTCATATAATTATGTAAAATCCAGGGATCTTAAGGGATAAGACAATGGAAGATAAAGTACAACCATTAAATTATGATGTACACAATTTCTCCTTAGAATTAATGGTAGAAAGGTTTGGAAACTGCTAGATTGTACCAACTAATTAAGATTTGATAAAAAAAGTCAACAAATGAGAGGAAATTAGAATTTAAAGCGCAGCTAATCTATACCTAAGATCCGTTCGTCCATATGTCATATAGTCACGGGAAAAATGCAGTTTTTCTACTCAGTCTACAGTTACACCCTGACATAAAAAATGTGTACAGAAGGAATTTAATTTAAAAATTTAATAGTTTATAAACTTTAAACACATAGTTCAATTAATTTGCTTAAGATTAAAAAAAAGAATACTTTTAAATGTTCTATTGTATTTCAGAATTTTGTTAATTATGTAAAAATGTTAATGTAAACTAAAAAAGTTTTCACTTAAAAGTACAATAAACAACTGAAAATTTAAATTTTTTCGCAAAACATAGAGAAATTATCAGGAACATAAGGAAAACAAAAATTCGAAGAATAACTTTACCTCCGATTATAGCAAATTTTGAGACAAACCATTAACTTTACTATTTAGAGAAACAGCTATTTAAAGACGAATTTGAATGAAAAACAGTTTTTCTTTAAGAACAAAGTCCCTACACCTTGAAAAATGCGGTATTTTTTTTATTGCTGAGTCATTGCTGAAGAAATTTTTTACATGTACAGTACTTTTCAAATATCAAAGACGATATTCAACGAGATCTTTTTCTGTCTACTTCACTTTAAACAAAGGGGATATTTTTCTATCGGGTCTACTCAATACCCGATATATATATACCTAAAGTAGTAAACAAACAAGCTAAACCCTTGTTTTCAATTTATTTCTAACTATGAGGGGGTTGGTATGTGCTCAACATGGTAATTTAAGGGAAATTACACATCAAATGTCTACAGGATTAAAATCTTTTATTTCTAAAAATGGAGGATAAATAGTACAACCCCAATTACAAAACTAGATGGATATATTATTACTTGAATCTCACACAAGATTTTCACGTTCTATAATAAAGTGATACTCCAAGCTGCCTAAAAAACGATACCTCATTCACCCCCTTTATCCCATCCCCTCCCCACCTACTGGATGAATGAACTGATCAATAAATGAGATCCACAATATTGAATATAAATTGACAAATTTTCCCCTGTCAATATATCCCTTATTCTACGTATATTTTACTACAAAATATATTTATGGAAAAGTTTAGACACTGAAAATTTGATGTACAACCCAATCATTATTATAAAGGATTTAAGCCAGCGAATAAGAGATTGTGTTAATAAAACTTTTGGGTTCCAGCATAACCAACAGTTCATAATGTAAAAACAAATAAACATATAAGTATATTAATCTAATACATAATAGGATGATTATACTATTTTTAGGGTGAGAATATTTCAACTAAAGAAAATAATCATTTACCTTGAAATAGTTTCGATTTTACCAAATTTATTCTATTCACTTTATCAATCACATATCACTAAGATAACCAAAACAATACAAAAAATTTAGTTAAAATATTTTTTACATACTATTGCTCAATCATACTGGTTTTAAAAAATAAAGGAAATAAATTGATTCCAGGTGCCCTATTGAAAAAGTAATAATTTTTCTTAGAAACTTATTTAATTTTGCCCCTAAATTATAATACTATCATTATCAAACAGTATGACAAGCGGTCGCGCCAAAACTATCAAGTGGGTTTTATATTTATAACAAAAAATAGCATAAAACAGCTTCTGTTTTCAGTTTGAAAATAAAAGGAAAATACAATCCCAGAAACGATATGAACTTTTTCGCAAATGGAAAACCCAACCAGTCCAGCGGGTAGCGAGATCTTAACGGTGAATTGAATTAAACCCAACTTCTTTATCCATATACATAAAAGAATAATCGATTGTATTGCAACTTAATTTTAAGGGAATTTTCAAAGGTTGCGTGATTTTTAAATACAATTGGCTGAAACTTGATCGATAATACATGCCAAAGACTATATACTATTAAATAACAAATGTGGACCTGGCAAATGTTAATATTGAACAAGCATCACAGACAGACAGACGGACAGACAGGAAAGAATACTTCGCTACTAATAAATTACATTGATCTACAGGGATAAGACAATGGCCTAAAATAGATGTACATTCCCAATAACGATACACAAAATACAGTAGATTAAAATTAGTGATTGAAACGTTTGAACACTCAACTTAAGGCAACGACCAATCAAATTTCTCTTATTATAAAACTTTGGGGACAAGTGTAATAAACAGCCCATTGTCCCCTCCCCCTCTGGATTACCTTGCAGTTTAAAAGCAGATTATAGCAGTTCAAAAGATGAGATTATTAGTGTTGTGGAGTGTACATATAAAAAAGACTGCCTTTTTTTATTTTTAAAACTTATTAATAGTAACGTTACTCCTTTATGACCAAAGTTTCTGTATGTAGCGAAAGATCGCTCGGACGATATTGCTCTCTTCTTCATTCAAGTCCAACAACGGTTTTAAACCATTTTATCGTAAGAGTACCAGTAACTCCACTGTCCCAAGACAAATCTCCCCTATAGAAAAACTCATCCGACCCCTCAATTTTATTTTTTTTAAATCTTAAATTAGAATTAGAGGCCGCTATGGAAGAAGCTTCTAGTAAATATAATAATAATATTAGTTTTAGATAAAACTAAATTAGTGACTTGTAGAGAAGCCACTCACTTAAGGATGTATTTTATAAAAAAATGAGATAAGGCACAGTCTTTTTAGTGCTAAAATATTTATGAAAGCAAAAAAATTTATTTACACAAAATATTTTTAGTCTTCTTTTACCAAAAAAAAAAAAAAAATATGATAAGTTGCAATGCAAAATTAAAATAAAGGGGCATGTTTCTATTTATTTTAAACTGACCACTTCATCCACAAAGAGTTATAGATATACGTGGATATTATGACTGGAGAAAAATTGTCGTCGTCATTTTATGTTGCTAACATGGAACTCATTTATTGGTTAGTTCGTTAATCCAGTAGTAGGGGAGAGGATGGGGTAATGGGGTGGATGGAGTGTTTCGTATTTTAGCCCGCTGCGATTTTGACTTTATTAGAGAAAATAGAGATATTATGAAAATCTGGCCTGATATCCAAGTAATAATATATTCATTTATCCAAGTATTATAAACTAACAGGATGTGTGTTTGTCTCTTTGTCTGTACACAAGGATCTCGCAAATTGCTGTACCGATCGGGTTCTTCTTCACAGGGTAGCTTCTCATAGGTCCCCCGGGAAGGTTTATAACTATTTTGGGGGAAGGTACCACCACCCACCCTAGAGAAATCGACAAAAATAAAAAAAACGCCCCCCGGCAGACATTTTTGCAATTAACTAAAAACATATCTAACAACATCTATCGACGAAAAAAATATTTTTGGTAAACAGCTAAAATAAATTGAAAAGAAACAATTTTACGTGCCCCTAGAGTCCTCTGGGGGGGGGGGGGGGGTATCCTCTAGTACATAACAATACAGTAAGGTAATATTTTGCAAAAAAACAAAAAAAAACAATTTCTCTTGGATTACAGAACCTACAAACAGGGATAATAATAAATAAATAATAATAATAAATTGATAAGAAAATTGGTGATAAATTTATGAAAATTCCTTATGATTATATAATATATATATCCTATTTTTAATATATTAAGGATTTTAATAGATTAAGGATCCAAGCATAGGACATTAAACGATGAACGATCCTTTAATAAAAGTAATCTGCCTTTGCGAATATAATGTCTGTCTAAAAGATCTATAATATAGGTGTATGTATATACAGATAACTTTCATCCCTTTTGGCTGTCTGTTAATATTCCCGACACTGTTGGTTGATTTTTAAAACCCAATTGAGAGTTGGCACAAGGTCGTTGGTATAGGGACATACCGTTATTTAACCCCTTCCCACTCTAGTGTTTACTCAATAGTCTATCTATTGGGAATTGTAAAAATTTATATTCTCCTTTTTCTGATCCACAATATTAAAAGTTACTAAAGGCATAATTTAATTATAAAAATTAGGGGTAGTTGGTTTAATTCCATTTTAATATTTTTTAATTAGGGAAAAACTTAGAAAGGAAGGAGATATTTAAATAAAAATTTTATTGTTAGTGGTACCTAAAGTTTTATAAACACGATACATCAGTTAAAACTTTGGGGACTTTCATTCAGTATTATATCATTCATGGTTGGGTTTAAACATATATTGTCACAAACCTGTTCGCCAATAATTTTATTCAATTAAGAGGATATTTTTGTTTATAGTTATTAGTTGTTGGGGATGACGACGTCCATCAATTCATCGTTCATTGTCTTATCCTTTCAGGTCTCTTAAGAAAACTTTAAAATTAAAAAAATATATCCCAAAAAATCACGCAACCTGTTTTAAGAAATAAAATTTTCCTATGGCCTAAAAAAAGTCTGTCTGTCTGTACATTAAAACCAAACTATCTACCTCCCAAATAGAGTTCTCCTTTTTTTAGGAAAGTATAATATGAGTTTGGGGCAGGTTTTGTCTATTTTGAGATAAAACCAATTAGTTATAGGGGAGGGAGAAAGGGCTAATGAATTATTTTATACTTCCCCTCGATGAAGTAAAATTTAAATATTTCTCATTTTTAAAATATTTATTTATAATTCATCTATTACCTTTAGCACAGATTGTAGACAAATTTATCTATATAAAGTAATTCTTTGAGCCAATATGGTTTTCCTTTACCGTTAAGTTACTTTTAGGATCGTACCGGCTAGTATTATAAAAAGTATTATCTTCATTTGCCCGCTAAGACCTTGCTAACCACTGAACCAATTTATTTTTTTTTATTTTAGCTTTGTGTTGTTTATTGGGCTTTTTTCTCTCCTTCCTTCATCCCTGTTCAGATTAGGAGCACCTAAATGCTTGGGACGCAACTGCTACACAGAGAATCAGTTAGATATGAATCCAATTTGCTATTTGTTATTTTTTGCCTTTTTTAGATATAAACTCTGAAATGGTTTATGAACTGGGTATTGAAGAAGGGCTAAACACTAAACAGCCAGTGATGCTACAACAGATGATAAAATTTATATTTTCTCTAATTTTCTTCTGTAAAATATTTCTTTTGGTAGCTTTAAATAATTGGAAGTGGATAAAGTATGGTTTAGAGTAATCCAAGGACTAAAGAAGGAATTTATAACACAAACACAACATGATTGAAATCGATTATAATCGGTGATTATATGTCCTTATACAGTTAGGGAGTTGAATCCATTTTTATAGAAGCAGAAATATAATCTATGATTATGGTTTTGACCCTCTAAAACTGTAATCTACCTTTCCACTTTCCCCTCTCTTGGTGAAGATATCTTCAACGCCGATACGATTTTTGAAATGTAAGATTCTACTTTCCCTTCTCTTGGTGAAGATATCTTCAACGCCGATACGATTTTTGAAATGTAAGATTCCACTTTCCCCTCTCTTGGTGAAGATATCTTCAACGCCGATACGATATTTGAAATTTAAGATTTCACTTTTGCCTCTCTTGGTGAAGATATCTTCAACAAGAGAGACAAAAGTGGAATCTTATATTTCAAAAATCGTATCTGCGTTGAAGATATCTTCACCAAGAGAGGGGAAAGTGGAAGGGTAGATTACAGTTTTAGAGGGTCCAAACCATAATCATAGATTATATTTCTGCTTCTATAAAAATGGATTCAACTCCCTAACTGTTATATCTACTAAACATATGTGTATGTGTGAGTGTGTGTGTAAGGTGTGTGTGTTCATACAATGTTGCTAAATGTAAAATAGCGGTTCAGCAAAAAAAAAGTCAAAAAGGGTTATATCCAACGAGGACATTGGACTGTAAGTTATACTGGTACCCAAAGTTTTATAATCTCTCATTTGTTGGATACTATTATTAAGTCTTGATTGATTGTTTCAAACTAGCATTGTCCACCAAGAAACTTTATCTACAGAAGGAGAATCTTTGTTTATCATCATTGTGAAGTACATAAATTTGTTGTCATTTACCTTTCCCTTAAATCCCTAGGTGCTTCATCTAAAGAGTGACTATTGTCCCAGGGCAGGGTAGTTTTTTTGTTAGTTTGTTAATTACTTTGGTTACATTGGATACTGGGTAACCCCTTTTAAAAATAGAGAGGGGGGGGGGGGGGTCAGTGCTTGATAGGTACTTTAATGGAAAGCTCCTTCTCTTATACAAAAGAGCGCATCTAATTGAATTTGAAAATTGCTATAAACAAATATTGACGCAAATCTACGCACACTTTAAGAATGTGGTTGTGTGTGAATCTGTGTATGTATGGTGGTTTTTGTGTGTATGTGTGTGTGTGTGGTGGTTTTTGTGTGTATGTGTGTGATCTAAGAAAAGACGAAGAGCAGAGTAAGACATATTTGTGTGTGTGTGTGCGCGTGTTTGTGTGTGTGTACAAATAACTACATACGCGAAGAGCGCGATATTTACGAACGTAACAATCGTCAGTAACATATTGTGCCTGTTTACGTGCGTAGAGCACGCCAAATTTTTGTGATTTTTTCGCGCATTTTTAGTTATTTTCAAAAAGGTTTTTTCATTAAACAGCTTCTCAATAACATTAAAAGTGATTTTGTTAAAAAATTAAAATAAAAAAAGATATTGTTATTGTAAATTTAAAAAAAAAGTTTAAGTTAAAAGAAATTTGCCAACTGTTATAAGAAATGTTTCTTAGCATGGTACTTAATCTAAATTATCGTAGCTATGTGAATTACTATTAATTTCAATGATTTGCCATTAACAAGAAAAATAGCATTAGACCAAGACAAAGATCAAGCTAAAAACCTTCAACCAATCTCAAAGCAACCTTAGGTTTATTTTTAAATCAAAAATTAGAAGGAATTTTTTTTTATATTTAATAGCTTAGAACCTAACCTAACTTAGGTATTAGATTTAGATTATTTTGTTTTAAATATGATATGTATAATTATTTATTTTTTATTACATTTTTTAACTTGTAAATATTATGTTAAAATGTAGGAGCTATTAGTTTTAATTAACTAAATAATATTAATTTATTACTTTTGGTCTAAATAAATTATATCTAAAATGTTAGAATTAGCATTTAATGAAAAAACTTTTTCTTCTACAGGGTGAAACAATAGAAAGGTTACAAGTGAAAACTTAAAATGATCAAATCCTAACAGAAAAAATAGTGAAAAAAGTGAATTCTTTGCCAGAAAAAAGTGCCAAAAAATCCGTCAATTTTTTTGACTAAAAAATACTCGCTCATTTTTAGCACTTGGTTAAATATTATCAAATAATTAATAAGGCGAATTTTAAAAAAAAGTGAAAATGTCCCCCCGCCCCAAGCCAGTGCCCCATCGTTTGGGTCCCCCACCCCAGCTCACTGGGCTTAAGGTGCCTGTTGTACAACAGAAGTTTGCAAAAAAGGTAGCTTTTTTTTAGCAAATTTAGCCAAATATAAATACTGGCGGTTTCCCTTAAAGTGCCCATTCGAGCACTCCCCTTACCCTTATTTTGAAAATTTTTGTAAAGAAAAGCGGCTAAGTAGATTTTCGTGTCTTAATGTTTTACTTTAGGTTAGGTTAGTTAATGATTGGTACAGGGTTAGGTCACCACAGATATAGGCCTACCAGGGTAAGGGCTGCACCGCAGTGGTTTGGAATTTCAAAAACTCCCCACCCCCCCTGTATTTAATTTTTTTCCTCAAAAATATGGGACAGTTTAAGAAAAGCACTGCTAAATTCTAATCTAATTAAATAAAATTTTATTCTGTACTTTTAAAACAATAAGTTATGAATTTAAGTTATCTAATACAATAACAAATATTGATATTATTTTCTTATTTTTTAATAAATAAAATACCTATGTAATAACAAATTCCTTAAATAATTCATTTTTGATTGTGTAACCAAAAACTAATGAAGTATTTTTTTTAAGGGGGGGGGGGGATATATCCCTTGTTTTAAAATTGGAGTGTATATAATCTCCTGCCACCCCCCCTCCCTCCTCCCTCAATTCAAATTTTTACTACTATTGTCCACTCCCCCCTTCCTCTATTTTATTTCTAACCCCTGCGGGGTCTTTTATCCCGCAGGGCTTTAATCCTACAGGGTCTAGATCTATGTGGGGCTATAAAAGCCTTTACTTAACCTAACCTAACCAAAAATTAAACATACATTTTTTTAAAAATGTTTGTTTGTTTCTATTGCTGTTATGACAGATGCATGACACTTTTAGTACGACAGAATGCCTTGGTACATGAAAAGGCGTTCCAATTTCAAGATTAAAGATTTTGCTAAATTAGATAAGAAATTATAGAAAGGTATTTAAGCGTAACATAAAACGATCTTTATTATATCATCAGGGATCTTAAGGGATAAGACAATGGACGATAGATTGATGTACAATCGTACATCCCCAATTTTGTTAATCAAAATTAACCCTTCTGGGTAGATTAAAAAGGGTTCATAATTTTTTTAGCCAACCAATAGAACAACGTAGTCATAAGACTTTTGATACCATTGTAATTTACAGACAATTGTCCCTTCCCTCCTTTTATACCTATCTCCGAATATTTGTTATAAGGTACCGACATACCGATAGACCAAGAATACATTTTAGAGTAGCCTTTTTACTTAAAAAAGCACAGAAACAATTTGTTTCTCATTAAAATGAAAGGAAGTAATAAAATTAAAGTTTTGTTCCCCTAAGCAACTCATTACTAACTGCGGCGTGTGCCAGGGGGATATATACCCCCCTTCCCCCCGGAGTGTTTAAACCCCTTTAGTATATTTTTTAAAGAATACGTATATGTATGTAGGTATGCCATTTACATTGTTATACTTAATTTGATGTAAATTTTACTATTATTAAGTTTATAACCACAGAACCTTATTTGTTGGCTTAAAAACTTTTGATACTTTATCAAATTTTAACTTCTTGGTTCCTAAATTGCAGCTCCCGAATTTTTTCAACCAATAATTTTAAACTACAGAAGAAATCACTTTGTTTATCATCATTTGGGATGTATATAAATTTATCGTTCATTTTTCCACAAAGTTTTACGGACTTACAAATTACAACGGAATAAAGCAGTAATCCCGGGGAATAAAGTTTTATGTTATAGAGTAGATTTTCATTGTTGAAAATCATCACAAACAATTTCAGCCGTCTGTCTTTTATCGAAGCTGAGAAAAAGATTTTTTTTATACAAAAACGATTATTTGGAAATACAAAGTAAAATCGCTTTTAAAAATCCACTATTGCTAACTGTGGTTATTTTACTAACCCTTAAATATTAAATTATAATTTTACAATTGCTATTTTCTCATAGAAGATTGAAATCTATACATTTTATTTAAATATCTAACTAACTCTCCTATCTAATTCTTTTATAAAGGAAAAAGGATATCTGTCTGTACCGAAGTATCTCGCTAATTTTTTTCTTCATTAAACTAAAATTGAAAATCTAAAGTTTCAGTCTTAAAGAATCAGGTTTCGGATGGTTTAAGGCTAAACTTTTGCCTTTGCTCATTCTTTTGAATATAGACCTCCTTGATGCTAGGGGCACATCATATATAAAGTAGCATTGTCTGTATCTTGAGATTGCAATAACTACTTAACCGATTAAGTTCTCCATTCTATGTAAACTTTACATAGGTCCTAAAATGGTGTTACAAGCTTAAACTGAACTACGTTGTACCAACCAAAACATATAAAATATGAGAGTAGCTGCGCTTCGAATGTTGTGGTGAAACAACATTTAGAGGAAGTTTAAAAGTAAAAGTTTTAACATCTGGGAACAAATTTTGTTTATTTCCCCGGCGACCAAAGATATGCATTCTAATAAAAAGAAGTGTCACGGAAATATTTAGAAATGGTTCCTATTGCTGCTTTGTCAGACGCTTAAAAGTGTGATTAAGACTAGACAGAATGCTTTTGTCTATAAACAGGTGCACAGTTAGAGCTATTAGACAAGTGATGTACTATTAAATGGTTGGTTGTCTATAATAGGGAGGGGTCATAAAGGATAAGACAATGGATGATAACTTGATGTACTTCCCCAATTATGAAGAACAAAATCATTTCTGTTTTCTTATTAAAGTTATTGTTTAAAATTATTGGACATAGGTAGTTTAAACTGAATTTAATAAAGAAACCCAAAGTTTTTAAGCTAACGAAATAGAGAACGCGCTTTAAACCTTTGAAAAAAGTATGATTTACATTCAATGTCCCCTTTTTTCCTATAAATAGTAAGAAAATTTTTTTTAGTAAATAAATCTCTTTTCCTATTTTTTTTTTACAAACAAGGCCCTTTTAGAAAATAATATCATGATTAGCTGTAGTTTTAAATGCAAAGCTTTTTAACAACTCAGACCTTTTGTAATAATATCTGATCGTTTCAAATTGGGAATTTAAGATTTTTTTAACTGTTAAATGTGTTTACTGGTACCCAAAGTTTTATAACTAGTTTTGATTTATTTGTTGGCCTTTATTAGTTACGAACTAGCAGTGTCCAAACTTTGTATACCAATAATTTCAATCTACAGAAGGGGTATTGTATTTTATAACAGTCGGGTTTGCACATTAAATACCTGTTGATTGGCGTATCCCTTAATTTATCTGGGGAATTAATTTTATCTGCTATTGATCTAACCCTGTTACTCTTGTAACAAAATTATATTTGTTTAAATTAATGATTTATGATATTATTTCCACACAAGAAGACGACATTATGAGTTTCGCAGCAATCCCACACCAGCTCTAAATTGCAATATATTTCTATTAAAAATTGTGATTAGTAATTAACTTTGTGATCTTTGTGCTTTTAAGGATTGTATGATATTTAAATATTACTGACTTATTATACTTTCAGACTCCTTAAAGCATTCTTTTAGAACAATCTTAATGTCAAATTAGCTAAAGTTAATGTAAAATTAATGTTACTTAATGTTTATTAAAAAGTAACTAAATTAACATATAAAACGTATCTAAATAATCAAAATCGTGGTCTCTTTAATATTTTCTATTCTAAAGGTAAGAATCCTTTTTCAGTTCTAAAAGATTTTATTAGCGATTTTCATTAAAAAACGTTTGCGTGTTTTTTACGTTAATTCAATTCTTTCTTTCAAAGGCAAGGCATTTAATTTCAACTTAATTTTTTCAACAAGTGAATTAAAATGTACTGCTAATTGGTGTTGTTATACAGTGGTGAGTTTTTATGTTACTTGTTACATAACATATCAGGTTAGTGTTAATAATGTTAAGGTACATATATCCATTGTTAATAAAACCACCAAACTTTCAAAGCTCATTAGAGTACCTCTAATCCCTACTACAGTTATTATAGTGTAGTAATTCAAAGAAAAGGGTTAGTTTAAATCCATTTCTCCTCTTCCCCCTCCTTCTCAGGGTGGAAGTTAAGTTCTTTTGGAAAGGGGTTTTATTACAACCCATTCCTGCTCCCTTTCATCCCCTTTTTGTGTCATAGAAAAGGGATAATCTATTGAAAGGTTTTGTACACTTCAAGTATGTACTATTCATCTTTGTAAATCCCTCTCCCATAAAGTGTAGAATACAACCCTCTTCCTTTTACTTCTCAAAAGGTAGACCATTTGTGATTTCACTGTATATTATGGTTGAGTATTTATCAGGGCTTTTGTGTCCTAATTTATGAAGCTTTTGTCTTATAGATAAAAATTCTTTCTAGGGTACAAATATAAAATAAGAATATATTTAAGGAAAACTACATTCCTATTATTAATATACCTATTCTTGTGTAATTGTACATTCACATATTACTGTATGTTTTCTTTGATTCTAATAATATTAAAGGAAACATTACACTCGTAATATTCTAAACTTCTAAGAAGTTATCATTCAAAATTATTTAGACCTCTTCTCTTGTATGTTCCTCCCTGTTCAATTGTTGATAACAGGTTAACAAGGAAAAGGAATAAAGAATGTTGCTATCTGGTTCTGTGTGCCCATTTTGTTACATCATTACATAGTAACATACTCAAAGGGGTTTACTACTCCTCCCCTTTTTTTAAAAAAAGGTATTTCATTAGAAAGGGTTTGTAACCCCTTTTCACATTTTCCTACCCTCATCATAGGCGGAGCTAATTGTGGTAACACATTTCTCTTTATTTCCCCTCCCCTCTTCACTTATAGGTGGAGTCAGCGAAATATTATATAATAGTTTATATATACTTATTGATTTATTTCAAACATAGTTTTCAGTTTGAATATTTAATAGGGGAAATATTTCTTTCCCAATTATTATTCATAATTCTACCCTTCAAATGATTTAATGGCTTGTATAAACTAGATTGAAATCATAATTGTTGTTCTATTCTATTGTTCAGAAGGAAAGACATGGTTTAACATACCTCCCAAATTATTTATTATTTGCTTTGTTAGGCAAGGACAAAATAGTTTGGTAATATCATAAAATCTCCAACCCAATATAGATAAAAGGGATAGCATTTCTTCTCCCTCCTTTTTTCTAAGTGTGGAGCTCTTCAAGTCTACTTACCCAATTTCTAGGGGTGGAGCCTTCATATAAGGGTCATATCTCCCTATACCATTGTTGTGACAAAATCAAAGGCTAAAATATTTTCTCTGGTTTCTGTTTGAATGTTTAAGAGAATTAGCTATATATAAATTATTGTAAGTTCACAGTTTAATTGATGTAATAAAAACTTTATAAAAAATTATAATTGTTTATCTCTAAACAATTATTTTCATACTACTTATGGATGTTGTCATCCTTGTCATTGTAATTTCTGACATTAAGAATATCTGAGAAAGGAAAAATCCATTCATACTCATTTTTCTTACCAAGTTATTACATACAATTCCTAAAATCATTCACTATCATAATTTAAGTGTACACTACTGGTGTGTATGATTAATTATTTTGTATTGAGTTAAAGTTTGTGTGTATCAGATACAAAATTTTCTTTTCTTGTTTTCTTTGTTTTTTTTTAAGGAGAGTTTTGTTTTATCAGTACAGATTACAATTAACTTGCAAGAAATTTTGTGGCACAAAGTATTTTGATAAAGGAGTCTTGTACTACCTAATCAAATACTTCGTTCAGTTTTTGTTGAATATTTAATTCTGAATCTTCATTCTCAATAATTGCCTATTCAAGCATAATCATAACTGAATCATGTTGTCATATAAAAATTTGAGTTTTTTACCCTTAATACCTGAAGAATCTGAATCAGGTTATAGCAGCACATGTTCATTGAGTAATTCAGGTGCTTCAAGTTCTGACCTTTCACTTCCAGACTTGAATGATAATTGTACTATTACTGAATTGGACTTGTTTCTTGCCAATGCTGAAAAACTGATTTCTAGACTAGAAATATATGGCAGTGTATATTCAAATTCTTCTCACTTGAATAGCCATTTTCTATCCTATGAACATTTAAATGTAAGGTTACATTTTGCTCAAGCATTAGCATTTAATATGAAATCTATTACACATATTAAAAAATGTTGTGCTCTAATTCTTCAGATTGAGGAAAGTAAACTTGAGTGGCTAGTTAACTGTCCTAATCATCTTTTTCTATCTCTTACTAAGAAGACTCAACTTGATGTTTCATCTGACATTGATAGCATTTATGAAGTTGGTTCTTTAGAGGTTAATGTTATTCCTACCAATCTCATACAAAACTCACATGAACTTCATGATAATAATGCTAGGTTTGACAGTTTGGATTTTGCTATTCCTTGCAGAAATACTATTTCCAACTCTTTACCTAAAGCTCAGGATCAGTCTTCATTCTCTATACACAGTAGTTCTTGTTCTAGTCATATTGAAAACATCAATTCAACTCTGGATAATGAAAGGAAGAAGGTTGATATTGTTGATAAAGTTCTGAATAATGAGATGTATTATCTTTCCAAGCTTTTGATTGCTACTTCCAGTAAGGATTTGTCTCATTCTAATTTGGTCTATTTGCACAATAGCCATGTTCCTGTCGTAGATAGGCAAATATCTTCACTTCAACATTCTCTCAGAGACTACATTACTGTCAAATTTCATGATGCTAAGTTAGCTTTATCTGTTGCTGATGTAATTAGGGATGCAATTAATTGGACTGTTGATATTAGACATCTCTTTCTCTCTAAGGAACTTTTCAAGAAATCTCAAGGCCAAAAATTATATGGTAATTTGAGTAAGTTTTCTACAGATCCTAATATTGACATTTACAGATTCTTCCATGAATTTGAGGCTTTAACTATCGATTTTGATTATTCTGCTGAAAGAGCTGAATTTTTGTATTCCAAGTATCTTGTTGAGATTCATCAGGACGAAGTTACAAGATACATGCATGATTATGAAGCTATCAAATCTTACATGATTCATAAATATGGGGATCCTAAACCTATTTTAATGAATCTTATCCAACCTTTAATTGATTTAACAATACCTGACAATCATTCCAATCCTGCTGTTTCAGTTCCATACTACAGAAAGTTTCAAGCTGTTCTTGAAACAATAAATTCTTACCTGGTTTCTAATTCTGAACATTCAAAGGAGTTTGAGGTGTGTATCTTTTCACAAGAGTTTCTTCATAAACTCTTACAGCTCATGCCTCATGATGCTAAGAAAAAATTCTTTAAGCAGATGGATTCGATTAAAGAGGATACTATTCATGTTAAAGGTAAAATAGCATTTAATGTTCTGTTGGATACAATCAGATTTCAGTTCAAAATTCATGATAGAATCTTAAAGCATGATAGTTCTGCTTCAAAGTATTCCAATTGTGACGAGGAGTCATGTATCTCCTATCACAAAAGGATAAAGTCTGTTAACATATCAAAGCAGCCAATTGCTGGTGGGAGATTATTTCCTTGTGTTATTTCTGGACACAATCACAGTGTTAATGAGTGTTCCAAATTCCTCAATCTTTCAACACAGGAAAGAGTTAAGCATAGGAAGGATTTCATATATAAACATTGTGCTGTTTGTCTCCAATCTTCTCTCTCATGTCATGGTGGTAAATGTATAAATATAAAATCTGTTCCACAGATTTTATTATGCAAAGGGTGTAAATCTATGAATAAGATTAATCCTGAAAGACCATGTTATTCTGTATTGTTTTGTCTAACCAATTCACATGGAAAACCACCAGACTCTGAAATCCTAAAAGGTTTGGAAATATACATTCCTGGATTTAAACCTCGTGTAGGACAGAGAGTTTCTATGGAAAAATTTCAAGAATCAAGATGATTAACGTCTTGTTTATCACCATCTGGTTGCATTCTGCAAAAATATCTATTTTATTTCAATACCTATCAACTTATATTTTGTGATTTTAATTTCATTGTAATAATATTCAATTATTGTGTTAAAGGTTTCATTAAATATTTTGTGAGGATTACCTTATTTAAAAAAAATTCTATTTTTATTAATACTGAGGATAGATACAAAGAATACTTCAACAAGTTTTAGAGAGTTTTATCAGTAAAGGGATTATTAGATACCTAACTGAAAAGCTCTTAAGTTATTTACACTATTATTATTATGGTAAAGGTTTTTCAAACAATATAACCATAAAAATGTATTTCTATCTATTTGTCAGTAGAGGTTTTATTATAAATCTAACTGCAAATATGAGTTATTTAATGTTATTATAGTACAGGTTTTTTTTACAACCTAACTAAATAACATAATTATGACAAATCTTATTTTCAGTAGAGGTTTTATGATAACCTAACTGTAAAAGTATATATATAATTGGTGTTATTAACAGTATGGGTTTTACTAAATAACCTACCTGTTTACGAGGAATGTACGCTATTGTGTTGAAATCTTTGTTGCGGGAGTGTAACAAAATTATATTTGTTTAAATTAATGATTTATGATATTATTTCCACACAAGAAGACGACATTATGAGTTTCGCAGCAATCCCACACCAGCTCTAAATTGCAATATATTTCTATTAAAAATTGTGATTAGTAATTAACTTTGTGATCTTTGTGCTTTTAAGGATTGTATGATATTTAAATATTACTGACTTATTATACTTTCAGACTCCTTAAAGCATTCTTTTAGAACAATCTTAATGTCAAATTAGCTAAAGTTAATGTAAAATTAATGTTACTTAATGTTTATTAAAAAGTAACTAAATTAACATATAAAACGTATCTAAATAATCAAAATCGTGGTCTCTTTAATATTTTCTATTCTAAAGGTAAGAATCCTTTTTCAACTCTAATATAGATGATGTCGTGTCAGTTTCTCTTTTATGGATGTTGTCATTCTTGTTATTTTAAATAGCGCAGTTACTCTATAACTAGCATTATCACTCCATCATGGTTGACATTGTAGACTCTACTATTATACGCATTTCTAAAATATTGCTGCATTACAATTTACTGTTCTTTTTAAATCTAAAAAATATTAGCTTGTTATAGCCGCGCTGTTTATGGATAAAATTATGCTTGTCTATTTTTAAAAATCTTAATTTATGATTTATCAAAGTTTATAAACTTGTAAAGAAAATCTTTGGTGAAAGTATTTTTGTACTTTTCCTTTTAACATCTATTGAACCAACATTACCCCTTACCCATTGACCAAATAAGCTTTATTTGGAAGGATATTAATTTATCTACAAGTGTCCTTTATCTCTAGAACTCTGGTATAATGATGTTTTTTTTTGGTTAAGTTAAGTAAGTTCTTGCAGGGTTAGAGTTTCTCCAGTTTTTTTTTTACAAAATTGTTTTTCTTTCTTTGATATATCTCTCTCACATAAAATTAAGAAATTTAAAATCTAAAAAGCTTTTATGCAAAAATGTTTGAATAGCTATACTACTATCTAAAATTTCTCGTTCTATTTGATATAACAATATAAATGATAAATTATTTCTTTTGAGCCTAAAGATATTCTAGTAAAATCCCTTTGTTCTTTATGGATTTACTATTCCCCCGCACCCCCCACCCTCATTCGAAATTTTGTTTGTTTACATATAAGCATCTACTCTATCGAAACCGATTAATATCCGGTGGATTAAAACTGGTTTTCAGAAATACTGAAAACTCATGAATAGCATCGAATTACAGACAATTCGGCCACCCGGGTTTACAAAACTGTTTTTAATCCTATAAGTTTTTATTTTAATATCAGCGGAAAGCTGTCTAAAATACGATGTAATGAATAACTAATTTTACTTTTTTTTCACTGTTTGTTCACTTATGTCAACATAAATAACATTACTGAAATAAACTATAAAATAAATAGATTAATTTTTACATATGGGGTAACAAACATATAAATATTTAGTTTCCTAAGATGGCAATATTTAATTTTTCTCTAAAACAGATATTAGAATTGGAAAAAGTTGGGACCATTATAGTTTATACAACTCAATCAATATTTTTTTAAATGTCTACAATTTTTGCTTAATTATTTGAGATCTTGCTTATAAAACTTTGGGTACTTTATTGATTTATTCTTCAATGTACATTCCCTGCCTAAAGAGTAAAGAGAATGCTCTGGCACAGAAATGGATATATAATACATGGACATTGTGACAGGGAATTTTTGTGTTAAATTAGGTTGCTAATTTAGTCCTCAGATATTGGTCAATGCGTTCCTCTATGGTTAGAGTAGGGGATGGGGGTAAAGTTATAAGAGTGAGGGGGGGGGGGTTAAATTATCCAGCTTGGAAAAGCATTTTATTAGGGTACGCGACAGAAACTCTCACAATATCCACGTATTCTGTATCCAATTTTAGAGGCTATGCATGGAGCATAAGGCACAATTCTATCCCGCTTAAACATGCTTATTACGCAAAATACACACTTGTGAAGATGCATATATAATACAGGCAATTTCTCTCTAAGTGACTTGTTGAGCGCCGAAACCCACCTCCCTTTATTTTAAAACAAAATTGGAAAAAATTTAGCGATGGGGAGAATAATTTTTTAATTTGTATGTTTATTACTTTAGGTCAGGTTCGGTTGCGTTATTTTGGATAGCCCCGCAAGATTAGGAAGCCGTAGGTTTAGGGATTTGGGTACTACCTCTCTTTATTTTAAAATTAGGGGGGGGGGGGTGAAGGACGTCCAATGGGGAGGTAAAGGGGTGTTTAACCCATCCCCCAACAAATTAGGGGGTGCGATAATGATTTTTCCTCCCCCCCCCCAAAAAAAAAATTGGATCTCCTTGGGGGTCAGGGCTCTACAGGCACTTTGTGGGAAAACATCATGAAAAATATATATACGTATTATTGTACATATATTTATATTTACCTGTTTAGTCATACTATCCAGGACAATTAGGTACACTAGTTGCCGCCAGGGATATTAAGGGATAAGACAATAAACGATAAACCCAAATTATGAATGATGAGGAACAAATTTACCCCTTATGTCGATTAAAATTATTTGTGGAAAAGTTTGAACAATGCAGCTGTTTTGTACAACACAATTAAGATTATATATAAGTCCCCAAAGTTTAAAAATTTGTATATCAAACTTTGGGGACCAGTTTACTGTCCAATTTCCCTTCCTTTCCTAAAAAGCTTAAGATCTTTTCAGGGAAACTATGAATGTCTTGTGTTGGTTTTAGGCTAGTTTTCCCTCGCTCTTCACCAGAGGCTAGGGGAGAAGCAACTAGTATAAACTAAAGAAAAAACAAATAATACATTTTATAAATCGTTTGTAATAATGTTTAATAACACAAAATTGTCTAAAATTTACGGCAAAAAGTTTAACAAATATGAAAAATGACAAATATGTCCAAAAGTAGCGCGGCAATATCAAAGTATGAAAATTTCTCTTTCATATAATTACATCATATATAATAATAAAAAATTATGTATACTCCCTATGATAATTAACAAGATTACCCCTTATTGGTGGGAAAGTGTAAACACTTCTGGTTTGAACAAACCAATCAAGACATGATAAAAGTCACTATTTAAGCATTCGAATGAAAGAACGTGTTTACAAAAGAATAATTTACAAACCCCTCCATCCCTGCATATATATTTGTGTAAAAAATTGCTATAACAAATAAAAGTATGTAAATATTTTTTGCTGTTTTTGCGTGTTTCAAAAGAACCGAAGCTTTTCTAAAATTAGGGCCAGTCCGTATGTTAGTTATTAGTGGTAGAAACTTCCTACCGATATCAAACCCTGATTAAAGATTTCTTAAATAACTCAGCATAATTTTGAAAATTGTTACAAGAAAGAAGTTCGAATGTCCATTAAACTTTTGTGTTTAATATTCTGGTATTCTTTATCATAATAAAAAAACTTAAAAATGCCTCTCTATAATTGCAATTGTTAATATTCGCTTTTATGGATGTTGTCATCAATTTTATTTTTCTATTTATTGTCATGAAAATCAATAAAAACGTATTTCAGCATTTATAAAAATTAAAACAAAAAAATTCAAATAATAATAGCTATACACATGTAGGAATGTTTTACTTTTTAAACTAAGAGAAAGTTGTTTTGTCTATCATTAACCTATCCCCACCAATATATAATGGAAAGGTATAGAGGTGACATTAGACTCTGAGTCAAACATGTACCCAAAGTTGAAATGTTGATTGGGTTGGTATAAACCTTTAGTGTCCAAATTTTTCCGCCAAAAACTTAAATCGTAATTTGGGTGCAAAAAGCAGGGCTAGAGTTGAATATTTTTTAAAGAATAGGCAACTAACTTTTATAACATTAATCAAATATTGACAGAAGGGGTAATTTTATTTATTATAATTTTCTTTCTTAAAAGCATGCTGTTATTGTTATAAATTAAAAGATAGAATTCAATATCAAATACAGAAGCTATTAGATGTATTTTTATCTTAGAAAAGTTAAGGCAAAACAGATTTTCTTAAGATTTCTTTCTCTGTACTTGACAAGTGTTGACAAGAGTATTACAGACTGATCTACAAACTGATCGTAAGAAAGACCTACTTAAATAGTAGCTTTGCTTCTAATAAATGAAGGAAAGAGAAATTTGTAAAATCAAGATAAGTATATTCTTTAAAACAAAGAGAGTGGAATATGAAAAAAGCTTTAAAAAGCTTCCCTAAAAGAAAATATATTGAAATAATAATAATATTTAAATATCTAATACATACTTTCTCTTAAAAGTGATAATTTGGATTGGTTGAAATGTTTCATCCCTTTTGTCTATTTAAAAATATATGCTAATGGCTTTGCTAAATTTGGACGCAATCAAATTTGTTAAATGCAATATTATATTTCGAAATCAAGAAAAATTAAGATTTAAAGGAAACTCTTCTATTTATAATTATAAAACAATTTAAATACAATTAAGTAGGTTCGAGGCTATTCTATAACAATAACCAACTGCTCCTTGTTTACCAAAGTACATGGCTCTTTCTGAAAATCAACACACATATACTTGTATATCTTAATATATAAAATAATAAGATTTGTTGTTAGTTAGTCCGTTAAGATCTTGCTAACCACTAAAATGATTCAATTATTAATTTTAAGGAACCTTCGGGGATGATTTTAGGCTATTTTTAAGTGTTCTACCATTCCATTCTTAAAAGCCACCATAAGATATAAAAAAAAGACTATTCCATCAAAATGCAAAATTTTATGTCGACTATTAATTTTAGAGAAAATAGAAAAACCATAAAAATATATTTTGGAGATTCATTATTAGACTTCCTATCATCGTTATATAAAAGTAACAGTATCTGTGTCTGTTTGTTTGTCTTTTTGTACTGGAAGATCTTGCTAACTGATATGGTTCTTCTTTACAATGTAGCTTCTCATAAGTCCTGGGAAAGTTTAACCTTATTATGGAGGAGAAAACCACTACCCTCCTTAGAAATATGGCCCAAAGAAAAAATTATCTGAAAATAATATTTTTTACTTTAAAAAAAAAACTAAAATCAAAAAAAGGGGAACGAGTTCCCTTCTCCCCTCAAGTGCCCCTAGAGGCGCCTTGGGTCGAAACCGATAGTAAATAGATAATTGAACAGGATAGACAAACATTTAAAAAGCCAAAACATTTGTTGTTGTGTTTATGTCTTGTTTCAAATCTTAAATTATTGGTTGGATATTGTTCTATATGTCATTATTTCTACCTCCTAAGTACACAGACATCAAAATCATAGAATTGTTTTAAATTTTTCTAATAATGAAGTTTCTGTTATAATATCAAATTAATAATTTTTTTCGCAAGTTATTTTGATGGAATATTTCCCAAACTATAAAAATATTTAAGAAACATATAGATTATATATTAAAACTTTCTTTTTATTAAAAAATCATTGAAAATAGAATTATTAAACATTTATTAACTATTTTAGATTTTGCCTATCTACAATCCGACCATCATAGAATAAGCAATCATATTTTGGCTAGTGTTAATTTCAACCAATAAAATTATACCCATCAAAAGTTTCACCTACTGTAGACTATTATAAATGTATCCTGTAAATTTTCTAGATTTTTTTGAGGGTGATTAATCTTAAAACTTTAAAATCTTTTAACCTTTTTTAAATTTTTTTTTTCTGTTTCAGGTTGAGCCAAAGCTGAGGGAGAGCATAACAAGACAGATCAAGATTCTTGCGAGGAAATAAAATTAGTCAAAATTTATAAAAGTATTGCTTTGTCATAGCAACGTCATTTGTTAAACAAAATTGGTAGGATTTATCCAGTACACCATAAATTCAACATTACATCAGTTATTTCATCTTAGGATCTCAAACAAATTTCACTTTGTTACTTAAATAGATGTTCAAAAACTTAGACTTTGGGTGGTTAATCCATAGGCTAACTCAAGTAATAGAAATATTTAACAAATAAGTCTAATAATAACAATTCTGCATTATGTCTTTGGCAGTAGCTAAAGCATTTTTTAAATAGAAATGCATTATCTTAGATTTTATACTTTAAAAATTTCATAAAATGATTGGTAAACAATATCAGCAAATATTAAATAATGCAATTTGATAAATAATTAAGCCTTTTAACCTAATTTGAGGAAAAAATGCGCAATGCTTTAATTATATATAAATAGATTTAGATTAGAACAAAACAAGTGTTTTTATATAATTAATAATGCAAATATTTATTCAAATAAGATAATTGCAATATCTGCAATAACTAGAAATTTAAGAAAAAAATTGCCAAAATTATCATACTGATTTTTTTTATTAATCTTATAATTATGTAAAAAAAAATCTTTTTTCACCACGTATTCTTTCCTCTGAATACATATACATATATTTATATTTTAAGTGCATTATTTGAATTAAAGTACAAATTTAATATTTTTTGCACCTTAATATTTAAAATTATAGGTACTTGTTCAATTAATTTTTCTTTATTCTAATATTTAATTAAAGATTTCTTTTTATTTGTAAATCTATTGAATTTAAACCTAAGAATTCTCTTATGGTCTCGTTTATAATTAAGTTGTTGAATGAAACTATGGTTGGTTAAATATTGATGGATTTTTAAAAATTTCCTTAAATTAATTCTTTGATGATGTCTTCATCAATAATGTTGTTAGCTGCAATTATTTATGGATTTAATTATCCTTGGCAAAGCCTTTATCATTTATTGCAATGCACAAAGGTGATTAGATAGATAGATAAACTAAATAAAGGGATAGATAGATTAATAACATAGGGTTGAAATGTTAATGCTTTGCTTGACTTCACCAGTAGAAAGACATGCATCACTATAGGTCTGTTTTGTGGATGTCGCATTTTTGATTGAGCCTTTTTATGGGAAGACATAATTTTTAGTCTAGCGGATGTGTCATTTTTTTAACAGGCGTTTCCTTGAAAGGTCATTTTAAAATTTGACATTTTTGAGACAAATCATTTAATATTGAAAAAGTTTTGTGGCCAAAAAATTTACAATTATACTAAATCAATAGGTATTAAAATTACTTTTGGTCGTAATAATAAATAAATGTACAGTATTTTTTTTAAGGAAAAGAACAGATATCCTTTAAAGTCATGTAGGTTTTAGGACTAAGGTTTTGATATTTATAGATTATTGTTTATTAATAGATTTAGAAAATTCAGAAACTTTTATTGCGGCATTTGTCCTTTTTTACGAAAACTTGTCTCTCTCTCCGAGCATTTTAAAATTATTGCGAAAACAATTTTTTGCAATAAAATAATTTTTGCAATTATCCAGAGATTTTAAAACAATAAAAGATGCAAGTAACCGCAATCAGTTAAATCGCTTATTTTACTTTTGGACTATCAAAGCTCCCATTCCCAAACCGCTCTTTAAAATGAAATAATTTCTAGCCTCTGCGGGTAGCTTTAATCCTGCGAAAAGTCAGGGAGGAAGGAGACATTGTAAAACTTTTATTCATTGGCCTGAACTTTTTGGATACTTTCATTACATATTGATTGGTTTGTACAAACTAGCAGTAGTCAAACTTTTCCACTAATAATTTCAATCTACAGAAAGTGTAATAATATCATGATTGGGTGGCGTACATCAATTTACCGTCGATTGTCATATCCCTGTGTGTTGGGGGGCGAACAATAGGTTTCTTATCTGGCTATTTGAAAGATTTTACCCATAAAAATATTATACTAAGAACTAAAGAGTAGAACAGAACAGAGGGGCGCATTCCCTTAAACCTCCCTCCTTTGAACGTCCTTATATTAAAACCAGTTCTACGCCATACAGAAAAATCATGTATTTTCTACGGCACCTTTCAGGCAACAAATATAGAATCCTATTATTTTTATTTTACTATCTTCGGAAAAATGTCTACTACTGTTTAACATTATTCTTAAATGCATTAATTCATACGTTGTCGATACAATAATAGCACCAATGATCAATAGGGTAAAGTTTAAATACAGTTAAGTTAAATACAGTTAAGTAATCAATTTTGAAATTTAAAATGGTTTAATTAAATTTTTCCTTTTACATACTTTGATGTTATTTTTGCAGTTACATTATGTAGTAATTGATATAGAATACATGGATATATTGACAGGGGAAAATTTGCCGTCAATTTAGGTTGCTAAAATGAGCCTTTATTGGTCGTTTCGTTCATCCAGTAGAAGGGGAGAGGATGGGGCAAAAGAGATGTATGGGAGGTATCACTTTATTACAGTACATGAAAATCTGGTGCAACATCCATGTAATAGTATATCGATTTAAATATTTGTAAGGAGGTTGATAAAGGTTTTCTTCTCTGAAGAACAAATTTTTGATACACAACGCGTGTTCTATAAAGCTTATAGGACCTCATTTTTAATTTAGTTAAAAATATTTAAATTTTTTTTGGGGGGGATAGGGGGGTTTGGGGTGTCCCACCCCCCAAGAAAATAGTTATAAACCTTCCCGGGACCTATGAGAAGCTACCCTGTAAAAGAGAACCCGATCGGTTAGTGGTTAGCGAGATCATTCGGTACAGACAAACAGACAGGCATCCTGTTACTTTAGTATAAGGAAATGATTGGAAAATTTTAAGACAAAATAGTTGAAATTAACGTGCTATATTCCCGTTTGATAATCTCAAAGACAAACATATATTATGGGTGGAAAATTTAAACAGTTAATTATTATATCTTTAGCAAAGCCGCTCTGCGATTTTTTTTGTTTGTTTATAGGCTTACTATTATGATTTATAAACAATTTTACCAAGGATAACTACCAAAAAATAATAAATTGAGAAACAGATAAAGTGAGTTATAAAACAGATTTTCAGTGGCCCTGGAAATCAGTTGATGTTCTCAAGAGCTGTACAGACATACCGACAGACCAAGTCAATAACAGCATTTACGACAGACCGACGGACAAAAAAGTTAAGTGCTCTTTTCTTGCTCCTTTCATATTCAATAGATAAATAATTTTTGCTTGTTGTTGCTGCGCTACTTATGCACATATAATCATCTTTGCTGCATATTCATATTTCAATAAATATAAAACCCAAGATGATCAATCTGACACACTAATCCGTCAAAATTAAAAAGAGATTTCTAACAGACGAACCGTTATGTTTGTTTTTGGTTATATACGATTCAATACTACGAGCGATGAATTTTTCGATAATATAATTTCACGAAAGTCAGCTTTATCCAAAGAAATTCAACTATTCATAGATGACTCATTATGCGAATTAAATCTAAAAAATAACCACTCTTTCATACCAAATATGTACATTTTATAACCAATAATATGGTAGGATTGTTCCTGTACTGTTTTCCTATTGGTTTATTCAAAGATTATGTATCTAATCCTTCTATATTTATTATGATATTATAGCATGGCGCATTTTAATGATATGGGCTAAGTGAAATAGAATCATTAAACACTTCAATTAAAGGGCGGCTCCATTTTAAATTTCAACTGTTTCAAAGATTAAATTTTATTGGGATAGCAATGCAGCGAGCGAGGGGACAATGGGCTGTTTATTCACTCGTCCCCAAAGTTTTATATTAAAGTTTTCTTATTCGTTGACTAAACAACTTTAGGGAATTTTACTAAATTTTGATTGGCTGATTCATTATAATGAGTGTCCAAACGTTTCAACCACTAATTGTAATCTATAGAAAGGGTAATTTTGTGTATAATCATTGAGAATGTCAATATTTTGGCCTTTGTCTTATCCCTTTAGATAGCAATGCGAAAGCTAAGTAATATGGAGATTGAAATGTGCATAGTTTTTAAAGGGGTTGGTGCTTTTCCTCAAAGGGCCTAGCGAGCACAGAACCAACTCTTTTTTCTTCATGGAGGTTCTTCTGTGCTCAAATACGCAATTTCAGGGAAACTGCAAAAAGAGGTAGACCTACTCTTTTAATGAATAGCCTAGACCCTGCCGAAGAGCAAAACTAAATTTTCTACAAAATTTAAGATACATCGGTCCAGTTGTTTCATAGATCTTAATGGACATTTTTAATTCAGGAAGCAGTAAAAATGTCTTGGGGGTGGTTTCAGGCTGCTTTTCTGACCTCCCGCACCACTTTCTGTTATAGCTGCTAGTTACTACATATTAACGTTAATTTAAATCGTGGAATGTATATGCCCGTACCCTGATAATAAAATGCAGAAACTAAAAGCGTGTAGATAGTTTATTGTAGCCAGCAATAGAGGAAACGGTTTATAAATTTAAAAAAAAACAAGAGATTTAAAATACTGGCAGCTGAGCCCGTAGCATCGATAGGGGGAGGGAGGCAGTATAAGAACCTAATCCAAAGTTTAATTTAAAATTAAATTAGCATGAAACTATACCGGTTGAACTAACCAGTTAAGATAGATCTCAAAGTTTTTAAGCCAACAAACGAGAGAGCATTTATATAAAACTTTGGGTACCAGTATGATTTAAAGTCTAATGTTCCCTCCCTTCTTCCCTGGAGGATAACAGTAATATAAAATTTCCTAACCTTTTTGCAATCCAGGGATGCAGATATAGGACAATAGACGATAGATAGATATTCCCCCAGGTTTTTTCAGTATGAAGTTATACTTTTTTAGTAGGTTGTATATAACATTGTAAGAATATAAAGGGTTGTAGATTATTTTTACCGTCAATGTCATATCCCTTCCATCCTTGTTGCGCGATCAGAGTTTTTTTTATTTACTTCACGCTTTGAACATTTCTGTATATTTGGTGTATCTTACATAACATTCTCATCTTCACGCGGAGGGAGGGAGGGGACTTTGGACTGGAAATTAAACTGTTATCCAAAGTTATCTTTTGTACTGTGTACTTTTATTGAATCCTAAGTGGTTGATCCAAACTAAAAAATCTTAAACATTTCAAACAATAAATATGATCTACTAAAGGGTAAATTGTATTCATTATTATTTGGTATTATTTATCTTTCATTGTCTTATCACTTAAAATCTCTTTATTTTTCAAATTTAAGAAGTGCAGCTACTCTATAAATCGTGCTATTCTGTCTGTCTGTATGTTTGCTTCTGTAAATATGTGCAGTGTTTCAGGGATCTTAAGGGATAAGACATTGTAATATAAATTAATGTACATTCCCTTTGTAATCTACAATAATAACTCTTCCGTAGATTAATATCATAAATGGAAAAGTTTTGTCCCGTTATTTTGTACCAACCAATCAAGATTTAAAGAAGTCCTCAAATTTTTTTTTACTAGAGAATTGTGGAACTTGATTATGAAACTTTGGTTACCAGTGCAATGTTTACCTCAATTGGTAAATGTATCAACCCAATTTGGACCTTTTAAAATTAATAAGGAGTGTTTTAAGTGTAATGAATTCAATATTTTAAACATTAGATAACGCTAAAAATACGTTAATGTAAACTTTAAGGCCCAGGAATATAGAGGTATGTACTGCAACTAGAAAAACAGTTGACATTCTGCAATTCAATAGTTTATGTCGAATTATTTAAAAGTGGTCAATCATACTCATGGCTGATATGCTATGGACTTTTTATTCAAATAACTTGGTTGATTGTTATCCATTAAGACTATATGGCTATTAAAAATGGATCATGGCTTGCTTATAATGATATTCTATTAACATTATGATGACTATTTTTTGTAATGGTTGTAAGGGATGGGATGGGATATCTTTGGAAAATAATTTGCACTTATCTTTTCCACTAGTCAAAAAAAGATGCAATAGTCAAAAAATACCAAAAATCTGATAGAAATGTTAGACAAAATGTTTTTTCCTATTTGCCATATTTCTGGGCCTATGTTACATATATATAAGTCTTTTAACCCATTAGTGACGAACCGGCTTTTAACGCCCGGTTCCAGAAAATGCCGAAAAAAACCGGTTCTCAGTTTTAGGATTGCATCATTCTCAGTATGAATCCCCCCTCTACTACCCTGGTTTTCATTTCCCCCTGGAGCAGGCAGATTTGCTTACTTCCGTTTGCCGGTATAGCTCAACAAAATTTGAAAACCAAGAAAAACAAGGTGATTTTAAAATACCCCTCCTAACTTTTTTGTTTATGAAGTAAAGTTAGTGATTTTTTTCGTGAAATTTAAAGTTTATTTGCATTTACATTCATTTGTGAATTCGTTTTATTCAAATTATTATTTTTTATATGATTTTTTTATCGTTTTTTTACGTTCTATATAGACCCGGCTCGGCATATGGGGGGAAAGTCTGAAATTTTCATTACCCGGTTTTACTAATAGATCTTTTTTACAACAACAACAAAAACCGGGTTTATTAACCAAAAAGGGGTGGTACCTATAGCCAAAATCTTAAATGTGATATAAATTGTTTTGTATGTTAGTTGTAGCTCTATCAATTACTTGAGGTTATGTAGTTTTCAATTACGGATCGTATCGTAGTTTTAAAAAGTGTTCATCTCACTTTGGGCGTTCAAAAATTACATTTTTAATTTTTTGGGCCAAATAACCGGGTATTTAGGTCGCAAACGGGCTTTAATGCCGGGGGAAAGCACCAAAAAACGCCAAAAACGGTTATTAATGCCGCAAGGTTTTTTTACTCGCGCCGAACCGGGTTTTATTGCAACTTTCCTGTGCACGCCACTAGAGCAAAACAAAAAAATTGGAATTCCGTTTTTACCATTATAAAGCTTCCCTGAGATTTTCAGCTCGATCGGTCCATACAAGTGGCGCTCGGCACTAATGGGTTAATGACCCTTAGACCGAACCTAAAAAAAGTTATTTGATAAAACTACAAACAAAATTATTTTTTTACTTCTTCCATCTTTTTCTTTTTTTATTTCTTCTTTCTCTTTCTTTCTCTTTCTTTCTTTCTCTTTCTTTCTTTCTCTTTCTTTCTCTTTCTTTCTCTTTCTTTCTTTCTCTTTCTTTCTCTTTCTTTCTCTTTCTTTCTCTTTCTTTCTCTTTCTTTCTCTTTCTTTCTCTTTCTTTCTCTTTCTTTCTCTTTCTTTCTCTTTCTTTCTCTTTCTTTCTCTTTCTTTCTCTTTCTTTCTCTTTCTTTCTCTTTCTTTCTCTTTCTTTCTCTTTCTTTCTTTTTATTTCTCTTTCTTTCTTTTTCTTTCTCTTTCTTTATCTTTCTTTCTCTTTCTTTCTCTTTCTTTCTCTTTCTTTCTCTTTCTTTCTCTTTCTTTCTCTTTCTTTCTCTTTATTTCTCTTTCTTTCTCTTTCTTTCTCTTTCTTTCTAGATGTATAACCATACAACTACCTGGATCACCCTGTCAGGGACCTTTTTCGTCTGCTAGCAAATTGCTTTCTGCTTTTTTGTAGCGAATAGGCTGTATTAATATTCCCTACGCTACTGGTTGATTTTCAAAGAATTATTGAAAGTAGGTACAGGGTGATCGGGAATGGGACATACAGTTATTTAACCCTTTTCCCCCTTGTTATTTGAAGAAAAATTAATTTTCTTCAAATTCGTAAGAACACCCAAAAAAGTTTAATAATTTATCTTTAAACTAACTAATACATTTCAATATAAACGTTGTCTATATATGGAGAATCATTAATTCTATAACTTACATGGTATTTATCAGGGATCTAAGGGGTTAAGACAATCAAGAATGAATTGATGTAAACCTCGATTATAACTAACAAAACTACCCCCTAATGAAATTTAACATCATGGTAGAAAGTTTTGTAATATCCTTAAAACAAGGTCCCCAAAGATTTTAAGCAACATATGAAAGAACTTATTTACAAAATTTTAGGAACTAGTATAGTTTAAAGTTCAAAATCACCTATCCTTGTAAAATGTATTTAGTTAGAAAATAATCAGAAGATAAATAGTATACTTTGTTTATTACATTGTGCCTATTCAACATAGGAATCAATATTCCAAAAAAATTTTGCTACTCATTCTAAATTTTACCTAACTGTTACAGGAATCATTCTCACATGCACCGTGCCTCAAATAACGATCAGTTCTATCCATTACGGATGGACGTACATACCAAGCCATAGTGTAGAAGAGCTTCGCTCTTAAAAATGGTAATACGGGGCCCTCCCAGTGAGTTAGCAGTATATAAAGTTTTTTAATTAACATTTTGTTTAGTATTATTTCTTAGTAGCGCAGCTACTCTAGTGTAAGGGTATCTGCGTTCATACGTCTATTAGAAGCATTTTCAAATACATGTTCTACGCAGTCTATAAGATCTCTAGAAGACTGTGTAATATTTATTATTCAAATACAAGCGGTTACGCCCCTAGTATCTAGTGACTTTGTATTTAAAGAGTGGAAGGAGAGAACATAAAAATGGCCTAAAACCATCCCAAGATTAAAATTTAAAAACAAAAATGGCTTAAAACTATCCTTGGACCTATGTGGAGGATCTAAAGACGTAATACTTGATATAATTGGATAATGTTCAAATATATTCAATTATTGTTTTCTAATTTTGCCCATGGTAGCCTAAAAATATTAGAGATAAGGTTTGGATAGGATTAATTATTTATCATCCATTGTTCTACCCCTATATCCGTGGTTTGATAGCTGTATTATCAGGGAGGAGGGTACATTGGACTGTAAATTACACTGGTACCTAGAGATTTTTAACTACATTTTCTTAGTCGTTGGGTAAAACATGGGTATTTTTATTGAATTTTGAAGGAGTGGCTTTAAACTTTTCAACAATAATTTTAATCTACAGAAGGGGTAATTTTGAGCATCCTTATCCTTGGTGGATCAATTTATCGTCCATTGTCTTATCCCTTAAGATCCCTGTGTTTTTTTATAATTTATTATTGTCAGTTTATTATGTCTAAATAACCTTTTAATTCTAAATTATATCATTTGGTGTTTAGAGGTAGCGAAGCTCCTCTTATTATGAAGTTGTTGGTCTGTTCGTCTGTCTGTCTTTCAAAGGTTCTTAAGGGATAAGATTAGACAATGGACGACAAATCGATGGACAGACGTATATCCCCAATGATGATAAATAAAGGTATCACATTCTGTTGATTAAAATCATTGGTTGAAAAGTTTGGATACTGGTAGTTTGAACCTACCAATCAATGTTTCACAAAAAGTACCCGAATCTTTAAAAGCAAAATTAGACTTTCAGACAAATGTCGTGTAATGAAAGAGCTGTACCTTGAAACAAATATTAGACAAAATTGGCTACGCCACATTTTAATATTATCAGCTTTAGTCTTTTAAAAACATTTACTATAAATCATTCCCAATAAGTCTATAAAAGTCAAAAAGGTCATTTAAGATTTATACTTCATTGTTATATTAAAATGTAAAAAAATACAAAAACTTTTAAGCTAATTATAGCATTGTATTATAGACAGCTTTTCGCGAATAGTAAGGTGAAAAATCATAACATTAATTTCAATTAGTTGGCCCCGATAATATTTATAGGTTACTGGTACTCAAAGTTTTAATTAAGAAAATTTGGGGACATAATCAAATTAGCAGTGCTCAAACTTTCCAACCAATTATTATGATTTTGGGGTGTGCATCAATATATCGTCCTTTGCCTTATCCATTAAGATCCAAGATTATCATCCTTTCTTAAACCCCATTTAGTATGATAAAATCTACACAATTACAGCTAATAATAATAAACGAGGGATAAGACAATGGACAATAAATTATTTTCCTCTACCTCTCTTGTAATAAACAGTATATGATATCAATAATTATAAAAAGGGAGAAAGGGAACATATGAATGTAAATTACCCTTTTTTGGCCTTTATATTTTGGGGACTTTTATTAAATTTTGATGGGTTGGTTTGATCTAGCATCGTCTACACTTTTCCATCAATATATTTGCTCTACATTAAGGGGTATTTTGTTTATTGTGATATAGGACCACCCGTACATTGTCTTATCCCCTAAAATCCCTGTCTGTATATAATAAGACAAACCTACTAACTCTTTGATTTTTAGAGTAGCTTTATAACTTTAAACGATTAATATAAATCATTTTTGTAAGTATAAAAATATTTGGTAAAACCTTTTTTTTTCAAAGTCCTACTGATTACACCCCACCCCCCTCACTCCCCATATAAAAGCATCTAGGTTTGATTTAACCCTACGGGAAGCTTTAACCCTTCAAGTATCTATGAATTTACCTAACCTAGGAATCTTAAGGGATAAGATAATTTAATCCACATTGATGATAACCAAAATTATCCTTTCAGTCGATTATAATAATTGGTTGAAAATTTTGGACACTGCTCGTTTGTACCAACCAATCAAGATTTCATAAAAGAACCTCAAGCGAATGAGAGAACGGGATTATTAGGCTTTGGGTAAAAGTATAATTACAATCTAATGCCACCTCCCTCCCTGACCTAATATACAATAAGAAGTGGTTTAAAGTTATCAAATACGATTTATGAAATGATTCCAAATTTTGGAGGTTTTCCAAAATATTTTATTGGTATATAATTATTTGCTATTAATGTTTTGTTAATTTTGATTCATTGTCTAGATAGATTTTAATCTTTGTATAAAAGTAACAGGATGCCTATCTATCTATTTGTGAGAATCAGGATCTTGCAAACCGCTGAACCTCCAACCTCGCAAAAAAAACGCAAATAGAAAAAATATCCCAAACTAAACTTTTTCTGTTAAAAACTAAAAATTAAATCGAAAGATTTAATCAGTCATTAATATTTTAAGCCAGCGAATAAGAAATCACGTTTTAAAAAACTTTGGGGACCACTAAAATCATCAGTGCAATGTCCCCTCCCTCCCTGAATCCACAACACAGCGGTACATTTTGCGCTAGATTATTTTTTCTTCAGTAATTTGTCCCTACGCGACGCTGCCAATAGCGGCACGTACAAAATAAACCACCAAAAGCATCCTGTATTAAAATTGCCTTTCTTCAAAATGGCTCTAAAAACGAAGCAGCTAATAGTTCCTAATAAAAAATTAAGTCATACAATACATTTATATTGACCAATGGTAAAATGTATACTGGCCTATCATTGGTCCTTTTTAATTGTATAAAGTAGGCAATACAAGCTGTTTAAAAAAACGTAACAGACATGTGTAAGATTGTTAAATTTTTGTCCTCTTTTTATATCAACGTAAACACTGTAGAAGTCATAATTTCATTATTAGAATAGGGTTAGATAAAGTTGGTCATAATGTTGACGTAGTTCGTTAATATGTCATCCATGACCATTTCAAACTAAAGATAACAACAGACTGTTTGATTAGTAATGTAGTGTAGATTCTCTTATGAGAAAGTGGACATTGGACTGTAAATTAAACGGGTATCCAATGAATTTTATGAAAACATTCTGCCATTCGTTGGCTTGAAAACTATAAAATTTCTTATTAAATCTTGATTGGTTGCTTCAAACTTCTGTGACAAATCTTTTCCAAGAATAATCTCAATCTACTTAAGGGCAAATTTTGTTTATTATAATTAGGGATGTATATAAATTTATCGTCCATTGTCTTATCCCTTAAGATCTCTAATCTGTGCTAAATTTGCTGGCTGTATTGTTGGGATACCCTCAAGGATAATTTAGGTGAACTGAAATTAGTTTCCGAATGTGAACACATTTTCCTAGGTGTTTCCCAATCCTATCTCAATATTTGCTACTAGCTAAAAAAACCTTCAAACTTCCCAAAAAAAAATCTAAATTTGAAAAATTAAAACTTTGAATGTATAATGTATAAATCGTTAATACATTCAAATTTTGATTTTTTTCGAAGTTTGAAGGTTTTTTAGCTAGTAGCAAATATTGAGATAGGATTGGGAAACACCTAGGAAAATGTGTTCACATTCGGAAACTAATTTCAGTTCATCATAATTTAGGCACGAATTCTTTCTACCAATCTAATTCTCTTTTTAGTAGCGAAGCTATCATATCATTAGGCTAGGTCCGTATGTCCTCAAATTTACTCAGATCTCTCTAAAATGTATTTAAAAATAGTGGCTGAGCATTTATCATCAATGTTTAAAGTGAGATAGAGGTAGCACAATTATATCCCAAAACCATCCTTGAACCTATTTAAATCGAATCTAAAACATATATCTCAATAGGATAATAATATAATATAATATGGTTGTATTTTAGCTTCGCTTTTATGAGTTTTATGAATGTTGTCATCCTTGTTTGTAACATCTTTTAGTTTTTAGGGGGTTAGCCGCAAAAAGTTGGTAATCTTCACACTAACAATTTACTTAATTCTTTAACTGAAAAATTCATACAACATGAAAGTTTAAGGGAGGGAGGGAACATTGGACTGTATATTACACTGGTACCCAAAGGCAAAAAACCACGTAATTCGATGTCTCAAAAGCAGGGTACTTTTATAGAATTTTCACATTGAATGGTCCGAAACTAGTAGTGTACAAACTTTTTAAGTAGTAATTTTATATACATACGGGGTAATTTTGTTTATCATCATTGGAGAATGGGGAGTATACAATTTAATCGTCCACTGTCCCTTAAGATCACTGAAAACATTTTTATTTAAGTGATATTTCAAATAAGGTATCCTAAGGTATAAGACAATGAACGAAGGATTGATGTACACTCCCAATTATGATAAAAAATTATTCTGTAATTCTGTTATTTTGATAATTTGTACCAACCTATGAAATTTAAGAAAAGTAAACAATGTTTTAAGCCAATGAATGTTCGAGATTGTTTAGCGTGCAATTTATAGTCTAATATCCCATCCCTCCCTCAAAAAGATGATTTTAGGGGAAATACCTTGGTATAACAAATGAGTAAAGGGTTTTTGTTAAAATCCTAAGTGTTTGATTACAGCGGAAACATCTAATATATTTGTGTAACTAACGACCTTACATTGGCTCCGTCTTAAGCCTTCAGGGGCCAACACCCTCCCCCCCAACCTAATAACCACAGAGGCAAATTAACCTCAGGGGGTTTTTTAACAGTAACACAACCCTCCTCCTACACTTTTATATAGATAGATAGATAGATAGATAGATAGATAGATAGATAGATAGATAGATAGATAGATAGATAGATAGATAGATAGATAGATAGAAAGATAGATAGATAGATAGATAGATAGATAGATAGATAGATAGATAGATAGATAGATATATAGATAGATAGATAGATAGATAGAAAGATAGAAAGATAGATAGATAGATAGATAGATAGATAGATAAATATTTAACCTTCTTTATTTGAACAATAAAATTTGAAATAATAAAACGCATTAATCATTAGATTTTTTATTAAAATATAAGCAATATATTTTAAGAAACAGTAATTCGAAGCTAATTTAGTAGTGTTCATTCGATTTAACAGATTTTTATTAAAAAAACTAAATGTACATGAATTAAACAAATAATGCTCCTAAAAATACCCATTTTTTTACCTGTAGGAGAAAAAATACTACATTTTTAATGGTTAATTAGGATACAATCACTAAAACAACCTTTTATACCCTCTAACACTTCAAATTGAAGATTTTAAATTGGAAAATTGTCTAATACGAGGCTCTGCATAATTTTTCAGTATGGCTGAGAACCTGTTCTAATCCAGCGGATATTAATCGGTGTAAAAGCCATACTGAGCTGGATCTCTGGAAAATCTTTTACATTGTATTGATACCAATTTCAACCAACACAAGTAGCCTCAAACCAAAACCTTCTACCAACTCAACTTACATTATACCAAAATATGATAAATGGCATAAAACATGCACAGGCCAAATATAAAACTTATATGTGATGTAAAAATTTTTGTTGTTGTTTGTGAGATCTTTAGGGACAGACAAATAGACATATTTGTTCTTTGATTTTAAGTTGGAAGACTTTTGTTAGAATTATATTACTAGGACAATGTTAAAACAAAGTAACTAATTTTTATTTTAGCAAAATGGATAAAATCTCTTCTGTTTTGTTCTCTAATACCTCTGGGGTACTTTAGATTCAGTGGGGGGGGGGGGGGGGGAGATTCGACACAACACCTTTCAATTTTAGTTTATAAAAAAATTTAAATTGTGGGGGTTGGGTATTTTTTCCTAGGGGTGATAGCTCTTGAACGAGAGGTGTTACCCTCCCTCAAAATAGTTGTAAATCGTCATATGACTTGTGAGAAGCTACATTGTAAAGAAGAATAATAACGGTTTAGCGGTTCAGTTTAAAACGTTCTGTTTAAAGGTAAATGTATTCCCCTAATTATCTATAACATAATTAAACGTAGGAGTATTTTTTTAACGTCTTTAATCATGACAAAGTTTGTTAGAATCTTCAGTGGCTTTATTTTGTGAACATATTATTATACCATATGGCAACATTGAAAATATAATAACTTCACAACAGGAATTATAGATACATACTTTTATATAAAGTAGTAAGGTTTTTGGTTTGTCTGTCCTTTAAGATCTCGCTAGCTTCTGAACTGCTTGGGTCCTTCATTTTAGGGGATCTCCATATACTTCCCAGGAAGGTTTTAGGTTATTTATTTTTAGATTTAGGTCTTGGGATGGATTTAGGCTAATTTTCTGCCTTTTCCTTTCTCTTTACAAATAATACTGATATTAAAACTAGTTTTTTTTTGTCCCCATTTTATCCTTTTAGGGAAGGGTTACTTTAGTCCAGGATGGATTTAAGCTATTTATTCTTAAATTTAATTTAATGCCTTTATAATGCCCTCCCTCAAATAGAATTTAGGGGCGCAGCTGCTAGTTTGTTCTAAAGAAATTAGTTAGACCCTACTCTCAATCTAAAACGTCGAACTTAGCAGCTTTATTTTCTATTTTTTTTTAAATTCAGTATACGTTTAATCCTAGAATTATTAGCCATAAGACACATATTTAGCGGTTATTCGTATTTAAACAAAATTTAAATCCTAAGTAAAAATATTTTCGTTCAGATTTTAAAGATTTATTAAAAATTTAAATCATTAAAGTTAAGTAATAATTTGGAAAGTCATAGCATATATATGAAATCATATTATGAATATTTTTTACATCAAGGCAGAGATCCTAGAGGATAAGTCAAAGGGCGAAAAATTTCCGTAATATCCCAAACATGATAAAGCTTAACCCTTCTGCAAATTAAAATTATTGGTGAAGCTTCTAATAAATGAAAAACACCCTCCCCCTCAAATAAATATTTTTACTTTCTAAACCCGAAATGGAAAATGGAGTGTCGACTAAAGGCTTCCCCTCCCATCCCCTCCTCTTTCCACAAGTGCCCCCAAGAGGTCTCTAGGGGCGTAGCCGCTAGTTATAAATATTTGGCATGTCACTTCGTATATTTCAAAGAAGCAATGATACACTATAGAAATTATCTTTTGCAGGGATATGAAGGGATAAGACAATGAATGATAAATTGAATGTAAATTATATTGATACCCAAAGTTTGATAATCACGTTCATTCATTTGTTCACTAAAATCCCAATAAATTGGATGGTTCAAAATAGCAATGTCCAAACTTTTTCAACACTAATTTCAATCGGTTTTCATAACTAATTGGGGTAACATAAATTTATTCTACATTATTTTATCCATTTAGATCTCTGCATAATGCAAATATTAATCTAGAAATAAAGCTGCGCTACTGTTGAATGTAATTATTCTAGTTTGATAAACAAAAAGCTTGATGAATACAAATTGGATCAGGGAGAGGGACAGATAACCAGCGTTAAAAACCGAATAATTTCAGCTTTGATCATTGCTTATTCAAAATCTGGAAGGGGCATTGGACAGTAAATTATACCCTACGTTTTATCAACATGTTATCTCCTTCGTTAGCTTCAAAATTTTGTTGACTTTTAATTGATCTTGATTGATTGGTGTTTAAACTTTTTGAAGTGGAGATATGCTTAGGATGATTGGGTTGTACAAATTTATCGTCCTTTGTCTTTAGACCCAATGCAATGGTCCAAAGGGACAATGGCCGATAAATTGATGTACATCCCAAATGATACACAAAATTACCCCTTCTGTAGATTACAATTAGTGGTTGAAACGTTTGGACACCCATCAATTTAATGAACCAACCAATCAAAATTCATTAAAAGTCCCCAAAGTTTTTGAGCCAACGAACAATAGAACGTTATTATTAAAATTTAGTGACTATTGTAATTAAAGGCTCAATGTCCCCTCAATCCCGTCTTAAGACCCCTTGCATAAATTGAAGTAACACCTCCCTATAACAGAAGACATCCTGTTACTTTACTATGTAAGATTGATGTTAAAAGATAGTATGTTAATGGCTAATAAATAGAATTATGCCATTGATTAATTAAAATTTCTGAATGTATATTCCTAACTCCTTGAACAAATTAAAGATGATAGTTTTTTTAAACCATGTAGACCTATGCATTACAGGGAGGGAGGGGACATTGGATTGTAATTTATACTGGTACCTCAACCTTCTATAAAAATGATTTTCCATTTATTGGCCCAACAACTTTTGGTTCTTTTATTAAACCTTGATTAATAGGTTCAAATTACAGTGTTCAATCTTTTCAACCCGAAAGGGAAGATGACATACATAGGTTTAAATCAAAGTGATTTTTTATATACAATCAATTATCATATACTCTATATCAAAAAAATGTGAAAACAAAAGTTATCAGTTTACTATAATTTGGTTAGAAAAGTGAAACAAACCTTAATATCTGTTAATTTCTTCAAATCCTACTTACACATATTCCTATTATTGGGTCCCTTACAAACAACCCAAAAACATTTAACCAGTTTCTAACATGGAGACTCTTTCTAAAGGTGATCTCATTGATCACATACAGCAGCTACAATGGTTCCTTAATGAGTACAAAACCCGTATTAAAAGGGCCGAACTATTGCATAGTATCAGATACGATCTACCAAGAAATGAAATTATCAATCTTCATAGCCCAGTTTTAACACCTGAGTTAAAAGTTATTGCCACATCAATGTATATTCCTAACATAACTAGCATCGCTCACATTAATAGGAAAACTTGGGCTATCCAAAATTCAAACTCTCATAATATTGCCTGTAACCTAGGGGGATGGGGAGCAGTAGAATCTGTCATTCAGCTACCAGCTAAATCTAAGCGACTTGATGCTACAGTCCTATTCAACAGTGTAGGTGCCAGAAAATCCGCACTCTACAATATCAACAAAAATATTGGCCCCAAAGCTTCCAAACCTCAATATTCTCTCAATAATTTTCCAAAGCTTAAATTTCAAGTGCGATGCTTAAATAACATCTTTAAGGAACTTCTGGAAGAAAACATCATAACAAGCTACAACCTAAACAACTTTGCTGCTTGCAAGCAGAATGAGTTTGTTTTTCCTTTATACAGCTTTAGAGTAGAGGGTGAAACTAAAAACACCAAATTCCTTGAGTCCAGATGCATACACATGTACAAGGAAAATGGTTTTCTTGTACCTTTGGATGATGTCGATTTTAAGTCTAATGAATATCTCAAACTCAAATCCACCATTCAAGATCACGTATTTGAGCATATCGAAATGCAACGACGACCATCAAATCCCACACTTCTCGACCATCTAAAGAACATATGTCCAAATGCATCTGTTACAGCTTCTGCGAGTTTGCCAGGGACCCCACATCCAACACCAACTCCCTTTCTAACTTCCCCGCTCTCGGAGCCAACAGTATATTCAGCTTCTACCAATACTCCAGTGCCATCAGCTGATGAAATTTGTTGGCCCAAAATTGGTCAAAACTTTGTCAATAATCATTTAATTTCAGGTTCTAATGAACAGTTTGCAAACCAAACAAATATTTGTAATGAAAATATCACTATTGATCTAGAAAAATCTAACAGCAATCATAAAGTGAAAACATATATTGCATATCCAAGTGACAATGATAATCTTTCTCCTATCGACCTTAACAGATTATTACCTTTAATGTCACCTATGGCAGGACCACAAATCATAATCCCATGCACGCCTAGTAAGTTGCCAAATAATAGTGAACCGCTTACAAACTTACTACCATTAAGAATTGAATTTTCTGATTAAATATTTTCTTTTGAAATTTGTCCATTTTCTAATATTTTTTCTACTGAACTAGTGTGTTTCTTTTGACCTTGTTTCTATAGAATGAATGGGGGAGAAAATACATGGCTGAATTGCTCTTTAAAAAGGGAACAGTCTAAAATCTAGCCTATGTTATATTTTCCAGCAAATCTTATATACAATTTACGTTCAATTAGTTCAGAAAAAATTTTGAGATGGACATTTTTCTCTACTATTTTTTTTTCAAAAATATATTAATATGTAACATATTAACTATCATATTGAAAATTATATGAACTCCATGATATTATGTTCTAAATTAGGGTTTTAAGTACATCAAAGGACAAACTCTTGCTAACCCCTAAGGCGAATACTTATGTAATAATTAGGGAAAGAAGCCTCACAAAGCTTTGAAAAATACTTCCATATTTTTTACAATTTGTGATATTTTATTTTATTAAATCTAATGTCTTTTCAAGTAATATCTGTTAATGTGATGGGGCTCGGGGGCAAAACTAAATCAAAACTTAACAATAAAACAAAAAGGGTATCTCATAAAATCAAAGAAATAATTTCATCCTCTCGTTTTATACCTACCTTTTATGTCCTCTGTGAAACCAAAAGAAAATGCAACTTTGCCAGTTTAAACTTACCAAATCATATAGAATATATAGGTGAGACCAGTTCTGGCATTAGACCAAGTGCTGGCCTCTACCTATTTTCTGACAATATTTTAACTATTGAAAATAAAAAAACTGATGTTTATGTAATCAGTTCTTGTCATGCAATGTATACTAAATTAAAAGTTTTTGACATTTTTTATGAATTTATTTGTGTATACCTGCCTAGCGATACTAATCACTGTTTACAAATTCTCAATGACATTGACAAATTTATTAGTAAAAAGAAACTATCAAAATTTACTCTAATTGGAGATACAAATATTTCTTTTTCAAATCCTTCTCATAAAACTAAAGCAAATGCTTTTCTAAATATAACAGAAAAATGTAATTTATATGATTTAGCTGCTCATTTAAAGCAAGATATTAAATATTCTTGGCGTGGACGTGGTAATAGAATTAATAGTATGTCTCTAATTGATCACTGTTATACTAATGTACCTAATTTTATCAAAATTGATTACAAATTTAATTCCTTTTCAGATCACAAATCTCTATTCATTGGGACAAAAACCAAATTTAAATATTGTGCACCTTCCTGGAAAAAATTTTTATTTAATAATTCTGAATTTCAAAATCTTATGAAAAAAGAGTCTATTTCTTTCCTTTTTGACAATGCTGATTTGATTTCAAAAAGTAAAGGTGTTGAGTTTTATTTAAATAACCCAAATTTAATCGAATTTGATCTATCATTTTTAAACACTGTATATGAAGAAACTTCTGTTCTGTTTGTTTTGTTGAAACATTTAAAATTACATCATGACAAATTTTATTCCAATTTTCGTCTTAAAAGTTATCTTAAAACCAAAAAATTTGATGAATCTATCTCCCAAATCTTAGAAAAATTAAAAGCTTCAACAATCAACAATACAGAAGAAATCGATATTTTATATAAACAGCAAAAAGAATATTTTCTAAATCTCACACATTCTCGCTCTGAAACTATTTTTATGAGAAACTTGCTACTAGATGGAAAATCAAATTCTTATACTTTTAGCCATTGTCGACGTAAATTTAATCAAAAACATTGCATAATGATTAATGACCAATTAAACAATGACCCCCAAGAAATAGCTAATCATTTGAGTAAATTGCATGCAAAAACAGTTTCACCCAATTCTATACTTAACTATGATTTAGATAGTTTCTTACAGAAATTTCACCTGTCAATTGATCAAATTTATCCTCAGATCTATAATCTAACTTCCCCTATTTGTACTGTCAATGAATATAAGGATGTTATCAAATCTATGAGTAATAATAGTTCTCCTGGGTTGTCCTCTGAACCAAAAATTTTATTTCAATACTTGTTTGATTTATTGCCTAATTTCATGACACGAGCTCTAAATCAACTTCATCTAGTTAAAAACATTGATAATTCTCCTTTTGCATGGATTAAGGATAGGAATATTGTTTTCATAGATAAAAAAGGAACTGATCCCTCACTAGGACAAAATAAACGACCTATTTCGTCTATGGAAACACTATATAAAATACAATCTAAATCTTTAAACAAAAAGGTGATTCCATATTTGAGCAAAATAATTTCAAATGATCAATTTGGCTTTACCCCTAAACGTCATATGCACTCTGCAAGTGTTTCTACTATTGCAACAATGAATTACATTCAATCCCATAATTTAGACAGCCAACTTATCAGCTTTGACATTCAGCGTGCATTTGATCGTATTATACCCGAAGTGTTACATAAAATAATTAAACATATATTTCCTAATGGAAATTTTGCTCAGACATGGATAAACCTTACTTCTAAAGGCCGTTTTAGAGCTAAAGTAGAAAATTGCTATTCTGAATTTATTAACATTATCCTTGGAACACCACAAGGAGGCCCAAGCGCCGCTACTCTATTTAATATTTTACATCATATATTTCCTTCTGTACTTGATTCTATAGTTTTTCATCATATCTCTTTGAAAATAAGTAAAAAAATTTTAAAATCTTTAGCATTTGCTGACGATACTTGGAGGTTTTATTGTATTCGATTCTCGAGGGATATCGAAAAACTATATTGCATGCTAAATGAATTAGAAAATAGTACTGGTTTAAAAATAAACTTCTCTAAAACTAAAATTCTCGTCCATGGTACAATCCCACCAAATCTTAGCAAAATAGGAACTATTCAATCTAGCCTTAAACATTTGGGTATCCATTTATCATTTGATATGAAAAATGCTGCCCAAATCACTTATGATGAATTATTGAATAATTTGAACAAAAAAGCAAAGTTTCTTCCCCTTAGAAATAGTTACAATATCTTCAAACGACGTAATCTTTGCATGTCTTTACTTAATTCAATGTGTTTCCATATTTTTCGTGTTTACTGTCCTAATATTGAACAAATAAAAAAACTATGGAATATCATTTCTAAATTCTTGTGGTCTAATAAATCTATGGATGGTATATCACATCGTTTCAAAGTCTCAGAAAAAAGAATTGAACTTGATTTTGTCAATGGAGGATTAAAATTTTTAAAACCAGAAAATCAAAGTTTATCTATTTTTATTCCCAGTTTACTTAACACTCTACATCATGCTTTTATTTATCCAAATTCAATTCTAGGAATTATTTTTCGTCACAAACATGTAGATTTAAATAACCTTTTAAGTAACTTTGGTTACTCTACTTTTCTTCAAAATAAGAACTCCATTAAATCGATATACCCTAACTGTAACGATAGATATTTTAATCAAATTATATAATTTTTAAAAGATTTGGAAACTAATAAAAACACTTGTTTAAAAATTTCATTAACCTCTACTTCTATGCTTAAACACAAATTATCATCAAATGAAATTTCCCTTCTTAAACAAAATAATATCATTACAGTTGCAAATATTTTTGACCACAGAATAATTGGAGATAGAATTATCATACTTCCTACTATACATACTAAAATAACAAATAACCCTGCATGTACTACTCTAGTTAATAAATTAAATGTTTTGAAATCTATTGCATCCCACTTTCCAGTAGTCACCAAAAAAGAGTTTATGAATTTAGGAAAACCCCTCATTAACCTAAACAATTTTAATCCACAAATATTTTCTCTACACTTCAAAATCATGTTAAGAAATAAATTCAAAAAACAACATCCTGCAATAAAAACTCGTTTGAGAGATGGTCTATTTTTTCCTGACACTGAGTCTTTTGAATTGAGTTTCAATAAATTATTCTCTCTTCCTCTACCCCTATATTTTAAAAGTTTCTTTTTTGAACAAATATGCCGCACTCTTGTATCAAAACGAAAACTAGGTCTTTTTGGTCATAGTGACTCTACCAAATGTAATCTATGTAATGTAGAAAGTAGTATAGAACATTCATTATTTTTTTGCCTTTACCCAAAATTCTTCATAAATGCACTTGCTTTATATTTAGACTATTATTTTAATAATGATACCCCTGAATTCATTTATCTCAAAGAAAATTTTTATCTTTTTAATGTTTGGTACCCTATATTTGCTAAAAATGAAATATTTTTTCAACTATCATTGCTAATTCTAATTGCCAAAGATCGCTCATTAAAAATTAGTAAAGATGAATGTTTATCAAGATGGACCATTCTAAACTGTTTCTCTCAATCATTGTTTGTTGTAAAATCTGCTTTATCAATTTTAAATAATATGGGTCTAAATTCTGATTTTCTTAATGATTTTCTTGAGTTTCTATTAAAACAAAAAAATAATATCTCATACTTCAAATGTACATGATTTATATTCCGTAATTCGTAATTTATCTATTATAAACATTTAAAAATACATAAATTCATAGTTTGTTTCATGTTTAACTCGAAATAAATTATATAAAAACAACAGGTTTAAATCAATTGGATGATTCTATGTTGCATAAACCTGTATAATGGGGGTAAGATGAATCTCTATCTCATTGTCCTATCCCCATATGTCTATTACGCTTTAGATCTAGTCAGACTATCTAATTCTATACTAGTATCTATACATTTTAGCAACAAAATAATAACAACAACAATTATCTATCTATTTTTCATGGGTTCCATAAGACAATATACTTTAAAGTTGATGTATATCCCAAATGATGATTAATAAAATACCACATTTGTAGATTGAAATTATTGATGAATAAGTTTAGACACTTTTTTTTTATATAAAACAGTATAAAACTTTAGGTAATTACATTAAAAAATCATAAGTTTAAACACTACTAGTTTGAACCAACCAATTAACCAAATCTTAAGCCAACGAATAGCGTGTTATGAATCTTTGGTTACCAGTATAATTTACAGTCCAGTATCCCCTACCTCCCATTCTTTGAAATTATTATGTTAGATAGCAGGAACGCTTCTATCCTACATATAGGGCTATACACCAATTATTTCACATACAAAAAGTCAGTGCTTTACGATTAGGGTTAGCTCAAAACTTTTAGTAGCGTAGCTTCCCTAAACTTTAAATGTGCATCTGCAAGTCTATCCGTTTTGTGGCTTAGTTTTTTGTGAAGGTTCCCTATATTGATTTGTATCTAGTATATGACTAACTTGGTCTGTTAGTCTGTCAGTCATGCTACAAACAAAAATACCATTTGATATTATATATGATATCTAAGTTTTTAAAAAAAATATAGAGATATAAGGGATAAATTGATGTACAACTCCAAGAATAATAAACAAATTACCCCTTCTGTAGATTAAAATTAGTGGGTGAAACATTTGAACACTCAACTAAACGAACCAACCTATTAAAATTTACTAAAGTTCCCAAAGTTGTTAAGCCAATGAATAAGAAAATGTTATTATAAAACTTTTGGGACTAGTGTAATAAACAGTACATTTCCCCCTCTTTCTCTGCAAAAATCGGTTTTTCGCAATACTTTTAGTGTACGGTACTAAAATGATCTCCCCCCCCCCAAAACCATACCCCCAATATGATTTAAACTATTTCGTTAAGGTGATCTACATCGTATTTATGTGTGTGTATGAGTGTGTTTTAGCTTGGCTCGAAACTCTAAAGTAGATTGGCCAATCAAATAGCTTGAAACCACCCAAAGGCTTTAAATGAAGGACTAAACATTATACTTTCAAAATAAATTTTTATCATTGAAACACCAAAAACTTACAGATGTAAATTTGAATAGGCCTAGTTTGCGTTAAGCCTTCCTTTTATAATTCATGAAGGAGGGAGGGGACATTTGACTATAAAATACACTAGTATTAAAGATTTAATAGCCACGTTATTTTATTTGTAATGTTAAAACTTTCAACTATTTATTTGAAGATATGTTGTTTATTATTACAGAGGATTTGCCTTGGGGGTAAAGAGTATTTTTTTAATAGGCAAATATTTTTAAAACTAGTATTGTGAATTGACGATAAATTGATGCACATCCCCAATGATGATGTACAAAATTACCACATCTAAAGATGACATTTATTGGTGGAAAAGTTTGGACACTACTAACAAATAAGAAAATAAGTTTATAAAACTTTTAAAACACCAAGGGATCTAAAGGGATAAGATAATGTCCTATAAAAAGATGTACATCCCCAATTCATCCCCCCAGCCAAAATCATCCCTCTTTAGATTACAATTAGTGGTTGAAACGTCCCCAAAGTTGTTAGACAATGAAGAAGAAAACGTTATTATAAAACTTTGGGGACTAATGTAAGAAACAGTGCAATGTTCCCTCCCTCCCTCCAGTGACCTGTCAAAGGTCTCTGATACATTTCAATCCATTATGTTCCAGCATTTCCACCAATAGAAAATTATTAAATCAAACATGGAAACCATGAGAGGGAGAGGACATTGGACTAAAATTTAAGCTGGTACTTAAAGTTATTTCTCTAAATTGGAGATTTCTATTAAATCTTTTAAACTAGGAGTGTCCAAACTTTTAAATCAATAATATTGATATTCAAAAATGGTAAATTTGTTTATCATCATTTGGAATGTACACTCATTTATTCTTCAGGTTTTTTTCCTTTGAGACCCCTCATGGAAAAAGGTTAAAAACACTTAAGTATAAACTAGAATTATCAAAGACATATTTAGGAAATGTTATGTAACAGGCAATTTACATATGTGTGCGTACAGCTAACGTACAGACAGACGAACATTTTAATAATATTCATGCTTACTCTCTTTAAAAAAATTAGTTGAAATGTTACAACACCTGTTGATCTTCAATATGTTTCAATGTCAGTTTTTGATACCTATCACAAATCAGGGAAAAGTGTTCCGAAAAAAAACAAGTATTAAAATAGGACAAGCTTTGATTTCGGGGATCCTAAGGGATAAGACAATGCACGATAAAATTTATGTAAATCAACATTATTTGTTGAAAAGTTTAGACACGGCTAGTTTGAACTAACCAATCAAGATTTGACAAAAGTAACAAAAGATTTTAAAGTAAATGATAAAAACATGTCAATTTCACTTTGGGGACCAGTTTAATTTACAGTCCATTTTTCATTCCTACTTCACGTTCTCTAATTCGTTAGCTCAAAAACTTTGAGAACTCTTATTAAATCTTGATCTAAACTTTTCTACAACTGATTTTAATCAACAAAAGGGGTAATTTTGTTTATAATAATGGGTAGTATATGTAACATATATCATTTTTATGAATGCATGTCTATGTGAGTGTAAGCCAATCAGTTTTATAGGATCAAGTCACATATCTTTGATTGGCTATGCTCTTTATAAACTCTGGCAACAGCTTCGCCCCCAGTCTCTATGGATCTTGAATATAATTTATTGATCCAATTCATGATTCTACTCCCTGCAGGAAGCTCTAACTTAGCAGTGTAACACTCACTTTACCTAATCTAACCTAAAATCACTATATTCATAATTTTTTCACTAGCATCTTAGATTTATGAGATAAAAACAGCGTTAAACCTGTTAAGACCTAATTAAAGTTTCTCTTAATTGGAATTCAGTGAGATCTTAACATATTTGTACCAGAGATCTTAATGGGTAAGGCAAAAAATGTACACTACCAATAAAAATTTGGACTCTGCTCTTTTGTTCTATAAAATCAGATTAAAAATGAGAGAGAAGTTGTTTTAAAAAAAACTTTGGCACCAGTATAATTCATAGTCAAATGTAAAATAACGACCCTCCCATCTATCCCCTCTACTTTATTCCCTCCCCTTCTACTGGATGAACGAACTGACCAATAAATGATGTCCATGTACACAACCTAAATTGATGACAATTTTCCCCTGTATATCCATGTATATTCTTACATCTATATTTCTAGGAAATTCTAATTTTATTGTGTGTGTAGATGGTTCCACACCAAGTTCTGTTGGCGCAGGTTCCTGATGTCCTGGATGATCCTGCTGATCGCCAGCAAGATGGTCCTCCTGGTCCTCACGTACCAGCACTTCACCCTCACCTCTCTTGTTTCACTACAGGTATGCTACAAGTTTAAAGTGATCGGTGGAAAAGTTTGGACACTGATAGTTTTAACATACCAATCAAAATTGTGTCACATGTATTTTTATAGCTTTGTTTTTAGAGTAGCGCAGCAACTCTATAAGGAATATCCGTTCGTACGTTCCATATGAAATAGTGCTTTCCCCTAAACATGCCTATTCGAGCACTAAACCTTCCCCCTATTTTCAAATAATTTGAAAATAAGTCTAACCCCAGCGGGCCTATATTTGCGGTGTACTACCCCTGCGGGACTATCCTTTATCCGATGCAACCTAACCTAATCTGACTTCTTAATTGTACCAGAAGAAAGGTGTATAGTTTGTAATATTCCAGCAATAACTGTCAGTTTGTCCTACCATACCTAATTTAATTATAATCTAATATGATTAGGCAAATTATACAGTAGCTGCGATTCTACAAAAACATTTATAAAATAAAGACAAATAAAAGAATAAAGAAAGAAGCGCATACAATAATTCTTTTAAATTAAATGAAGCTTAACATTAAGGTGAAAATTAATGCAATGGAACAAGGATGACAACATCTTTAAGTAGCGAAGCTCTTGAATGTAAAAATAAGAACAAAAGAACAATCGAAATGAAATAAAAAGGCAAAGCCTCATTAGTAATAATGTTCAGTGGTCATACGAATATTTACAATAACAAAAAATCATAGGTCATGGAAATAGTTTTTCTTGTTAAACATAAAAGTAAACTTAATTTTAACCTTGGCTAGCCATTTGAATAAAACGTATTTGTAGTAGCGAAGCTACTTTTTTTACTTTTAAGTTCGTTAGTTTGTCATTTACAAGATCGACAATTGACTTTTCTAGCGTTAAGACGTTTATAGTAATAAACAGTAGAGTGTTATGTAGTAATAAAATCGAAAATTTCATATACTATTTTCTCGTATTCATTCGAATCCGGTTCTAATTCATACGAAAAAACTATGTCTAGCTTCGTATTATATCCAGCTTTCTACGAAAATAAAAATGTACAATCATAAGATTAAAACCAGTTTTTTTAGCCGGTGCCTTCGGCACCACGGGGCTAAAAAAATAGTTTTAATCTTATAATTGTACATTCTATATCCGCGGACTGCCGTTTATAATACGACGCGAGAAATAACTATTCTTGGGCACTGCTAGCTTGTACCAACCAATCAAGATTTAATAAAAGTAACCAAAGTAGCCAATGAGTAAGAGATCAAGTTTAAAAACTTTGGGTACCTGTATAATTTAAGCCTTTACTACTGGGAAGGCTTTCCATCTTTTAAACTACTATAATAATTATGAAATAGATGAGCTGTTTCTATTTATGTTGTCATCCTTGTTTCATATGAAATGAACTAAAATTTGATAAAGAAAGTATAACAAGGACAATTATGTTCATAAGTAGCGCAGCTATAATATAGTAGTTCAGACGGACGGACATACAAACATTATAAAGTAGCTGCGCTATTTCTATGGATGTAGTCATCCTTGTTTAATATGAAATGCACTGAAAACTTGATAAAGAAAGTATAACAAGGACAATTATGTTCATAAGTAGCGCAGCTATAATATAGTAGTTCAGACGGACGGACATACAAATATTATAAAGTAGCTGCGCTATTTCTATGGATGTAGTTATCCTTGTTTAATATGAAATGCACTGAAAACTTGATAAAGAAATTTTAACAAGGACAATTATATGCATAAGAAGCGCAGCAATCTATAATACAAAGTAGAATGATGTCTGTCCGTCGGTCTGTCCGTCTGTCCGTCCGTCCGTCTGAAGCTTAAGATCTCGGTAACCACTGAACGGATTGGATTCTACTCTTCAGGGTATATACCTACTGGTCCTTTGGTGATTTTAGGCTATTTTCTTGGGGGGTGGGCACCCCCAAACCCCCCCCCCCCCCAAAAAAAAAAAAAAAAAAAAAAATCCCCCCCTTTTTTTTATTTTTTTTTTATTTTTTTTGCAGAAGATTTCCTTGGTCCTAGTATTATAACAAAGCAATAAATTAAAAATAAAAGTATAGATGTATATTGAATAACACAGACCATTACCTGGCCATAGTAGTTAGGGGACTTCTTGTTTACCAGCAAATTGCTTTTTATACTTTTGTAGCGACTTAACTTTGTTAATATTAACACCCAATTGAAGTCGGTACAGGGTTCCACCCCGTGGGTAGAGTTACATATAGCTCAAGCTTCTCTAAGTAGGACAGACGGACGGACATATCATTATTATGAATTAGCTGTTTTTCAAGATGCTGTCATCCTTGTTTTAATATGAAAACAATTATTCAAAGTTCTTGTGTGGAAATGTAAAGAGAACAAGGATATATGCATCTTATATCTCATAGGCTACAAATCCTAAATATAATTTTTTGGGGGGATCAAACTGTGGATTTTAGGGGACAATTAATCTATTGTCCATAGTTCTATCCTGTCTTAAAGTTCTTCTATTCTTATAAGAAAAGACAAACGGCCATGATAAATTTAAGAGTAGCCGTGCTAGTAACAAAAGAAAAGAAAACCCTAATGTCAAGGGAAATTATTGTTCAGCTTTGAAAATTTTAGAAGGTATCACGTCGTCCTTAAAACCTTATTTGGACCCCTTTTATAATATTTATTTTACAAATATTATCTATGGGCTTCGATCCTGTTATTGGGGTGTCTAACGGCCCCTAAAATCTCCATTAAAACTTACTTTTAGAGATGGTGAGGGAGTTCGATATTTAATCCAGGGGTGTAAATCCTAAATAATGACAAATAATTTTCCAGTATGGCTTCGAAACCCATTGATATCTGCTGGATCGGCTAACAAAACTGGTTTTAAATTATGATTTTTCATCTTAATATCCACAGAAGGCTGTCTATAATACGATGCTATATTCTTTCATTTTGTCAAATTTTTTATATTTTATTTTTATTTCAGGTAAGCTTTGATAACATTAGGCTAAGAAGGACCCCAGAGCGCTAGATTTTACTAACAAATTTTCCCTGAACGTTTTTTAAAGCATGATACAATCACCTTATTGATTTCAAACTTGGAATGATGAATCCAATAACTATATGTATATTGTAACTTGTTTTTTAAGGCTTTATTCATATAAGCCCCTTTAGGCCTCTAGGAAATAAAGTAGTTTTAAACCTTCCCATGACCTATGAGAACCTTCATTATAAAGAAAACCATACCGGTCCAATGGTTAGAGGGTTCATTCGGTTACAGATAGACTTCTTGTTACTATTATAAACTGCAAGGGGGTTTGTAAACAAGTCAATCTTCAAATCAAGGATTTTTGAAAATTTCTTTCTTATTGTATAATAATGTAAATTGTTAAAATTTGAAAATCATTTTCTTAATTGAATATTTGAAATACTAGAATTTCAATTAAACTAGAAGGCTAGAAATTAATTTTATGCGGTAAACTGTCAATGTTCTTATTTCGTAAAATGAAAAGGTTGGACACTTCTAATTTGAACCAATCACTAAAGATTTAATAAAAAGTACCCAAAATGTATATGGATCTAACGAATATGATAACGCGGTTATAAACTTTGGCTACCAGTGTCCAATCCCACTCCCCATCCCTCCCTCTCTATGAGAAAAGTACACTACAAAAGGGGTTGTATTCTTTTTAATAGAATCTATTTTACATAAATTACGAAGATTTCGACATTATATTCTTAAATTTTAATTAAGTTGGAAATTTTTAAATATTTTATTTAAAATCGAAGGTTTACTTCATAGTCATTGTTTAGGTATTGTATATTGTAACTAGTGGCTACGCGCCAAGCATTTAGGGATTCAGGGGTAGGGAATTTTAGAGAGAAAAAATACGGGGACTTAAAGGGATAAGACAATGGCCAATGAAGTGATGTACTTCCCCAATAATGGTACTCAAAATTACCCCTACTCTGGATTAAAATCAGTTGTTTGAAACGTTTGAACACTCAATTAATTGAACGAACCAATCAAAATTCGCTGAAGTCTCCAAAGTTGTTAAGCCAACGAGATAAGAAAACATTATTATAAAACTTTGGGGACAAGTGTAAAAAACAGTCCAGTTTCGCCTCTTTTCTGAGAAACTAGCTTAAAACCACGCTAAGTCCTAAATCTAAAAACTAAATAGCCCCAAAACATCAGAATACCTATGTAAAGCTTCCATAACATGGAGAATTCAATCGTTTTTGTAGTTGTCGAAATCTTAAAGTACAAACAAAAAAAACTTTGCTACTTAATTTTAAAGGATAATCAATTTTAATTCACTATTGGTTAAGAAGAAATAATAAATTAAAACGAACCAGACACTTTAAAGGAAAATAGGCAAAAACCTGTCTAGAACTTAATTAAAACTTTTCTGAAAACTATATGCTCGTATACTTTAATTTTTCTTGTTTATAACAATTACGGCAAAATATTTTTCATTGGGGTGCTTTAAAATTCCGGAAATATTTTATTCAATTCTAAAATATAAAGCTATTCATTGAAAACAAGGATAACAAAGTTCTTAAATAGCGCAGCGACTTTAGTGTCCCTACTTTTTAACCAATTAAGTCAGTCTATACAAGGAGTAGTTTTGTTAATCACCATAGAGAATGTTTTTTCAATTTATTGTCAATTGTCTTATCCATTGATACCCCCTAGTTATTCAAACAAGAATTTAAAAAAAAAGACGTTCGGAGTCGAACTTACCCTCCTTGTATAGTAGCTGCGCTACTTATAAAATTATATCTAATTAAAACATTTTTAAAGTCCAAGGTTTTTTTTTACATATATTTATTACTAGGAAAGGAATATTTTTCTGAGAAAATTTTTTTTATATGCTTTTAAGTAGCAGGGGGCATGTCCGTCTGTTTTTATGTTCTTGTTATGTACAGTAAAATCTCTAAAACGGACATTCCGATGTTTTACTTTTCTTGGAGAAGTGCTGGATCAGGGCAGGTTTTGGGCTATTTGGCCAGGAGATACGTTGACTTCCTTAAGAAAAATGGCTCCAAGAATAACAAATCCATTTAGAAAAGGAGACTGTATAATTTTTTTTTAAGTGCAATATCACCTCCCCTGAATATTTTTACACTTGACTAAGTAAACTTAAAACCCTTTTATTCTGCATTAATTTTAGTAACGCAGCCTCTCTAAAACTTCTATGTTTGTCTGTTTGTTATTCTAGATGTCTGGAATGAAAACAGTAAAAGTGTCTGACTATGACTGTGGCCTCTGGAATAGCTGTAATAGGATCTACATTCCTTACTGCTTCCAATTATTTACTAGCTACAAAAGGCAAAATTGAACATATTTTTATTTGGGGACAGATTAAATGTGTTCTGTTATGAGGGATTTTAAGGGATAAGAGAGTGAACCAAACATTAATACATCCCCAATGATGAGTATTAATATTAATTCTTCTGTAGATTAAATTATGGTTGAAAAGTTTAGACTCTACTAGTTTGGACCACTTTCGATGTCCCCTCTCTCCAACCAAAGCATTAAATATTATCATATTTAATGTATCTCTTCAAAATCTCTGCTTGTATTTGATGAAATAGTCTTTTTTTTTTAAATGAAACACCTATCCAATCCTAGAAGTTTAAAACAAGGCACAATATCAAAATATTATTCCAAAAATATAAAAGACAAAAATGTATGAATATGCAACAATATCCCTTTTTCTTTATACATGGACAATTCTTAACCCCCCCCCCCGGGCCCCCCCCCCAATTAAATATTTGCTACGGTGCTTTCCATCTAAGTGCTTATCAAGCATTGACCCCCCCCCCCCATCCAGAAATATAAATTTTCTAATAATTGTTTTCTTTTTAATTTTTTTTTGGGGGGTGAGGGGTGTGTGTGGGGGGGGGGGTTCATTATGCCTATCCCCTGTAAATGACACTAACCCTACGGGTACTATACCTACTTTGCCAACCTTTCGGCCAACAAATTTACACAACTTTCATTGTCCTATCCCTCAATATCCCTGAAAATACATAATACACCAAAATTAAATACAGGAAACTTGAAGCAAGAATTGGGACATATTTTCAACAATTTTAATCAATTCAAATCATACAATTTTAAGATAATATACAATCCTTCTATCCCCTTTGCTTCAAAAGGCAGAATTAAACCCAATAATTCAGGAAATGTAAACAAAACCGGTCCCCAAATGTTTATAAACATGTTCTCTCATTCATAGGCTCTAAAGCTTTAGAGATGTTTATTAGATATTGATTGATGGGTTCAAAGTTCACACTGCCAGTGTCCAAACTTTTCTACCAATGATTTTATATTAAAATAAATTTTTCTGTCCTTTTTTTCATAGAATTTTTCTTCTGTTTTTCATGTATTTATTTTTGAATACGTCGAAAACATAAAAACACCAAAAAACAATTTTAACAAGGATGACAACATCCATACAAGAGGAGTTTATAGAGTTATTTAAAGGAATTGCAATTGCAAGTAGATGAAGTCTTAGCAGAGGCGTCCAAGCTTTTATTTTGAGTGGGGTAAAATGAGGGTTTTCAAAGGTTGTATGTATTCTCTCATTCGTTGGCTCAAAAACTTTTAGTACATTCATTAAATCTTGATTTGTTTGTTCAAAGTTTTCCACCAATAATTCTATTTTTATTTACAGAATGGGTAATTTTGTTTATAATTATTGGGCGTATAAAAAGATTAGATTTTAAACTATAGATGACGTACAGTCAAATATTATTAGAAAAGCTTCGCTTCTCTAAAAATATGGAAATAAGACTGTGTCGTTTTTTCAAAATATTTTTAGACCTATTCAAAATAGATTCATTTAATACGTGTATAGATGTTTTTATAAAACAGTAAATTATGAGATAAAGATTTGTGTAAACTTTAAAAGCTGAATTATTAATAATCTTTGCTTTTATGAATCACTTTATCCTTGTTATTTAATAGTTTTTTCATAAACCCCTTTCCTTAGTTTTCAACCAACCAGTGGGTACGATCTAGAGGCCTCTAGGGGCACCCAAGTTCATTATTTTCTAGGGGTGTTTTCTCTTCGGAGTGTAGTGGTTCCCTTCCTAAAAATAATTACAAATCTTCCCAGGGCCTATGAAAAGCTACATCGTAAAGGAAAATCATATTGGTTCAGTGGTTCTTCGGTAACAAACAAAGAGACACAAATTCCTGTTACTTAATTTTTTATAAGGATTATATCAAAAACATGAATTTTGCTTAAACAAAATCGCTAAATAGACTTTTATTATTTAGATGTAAAAAATAAACATACCAATTTTGAAACACAACAAAATTCAATAATGGAGTTATTTTTAGTTCTTCTTTGGAAAAAAAATAGAGATAAGACAATGGATGATAAATTATTCTTGTATACGGATTCTATGTATCACTGTCAGTTTTTACCAACCAATCAATCTTGTAACTGTTTTGCATACGGATTCTATGTACCATTGCCAGTTTTTACCAACCAATCATTACCAAAAGTTTGTCAGTAAACTTTTCCACAAAATTTTGGGTGTTTGTATAATTTACAGTGCAATGTCCCCTCCCTCCCTGCTTGTTTTTGTATATGTGGGTTTTTAAGGAAATAATTTACAAATCGTGGCATTTTAAAATATATGTTTCAATATTTTAGAAATATTATGTAGACATATATGTATAAATTTCCTATTAACCGTATATTTTGTATTATGTCGACAGACATATGGGAATAGTTGTAATGTCATTGTAGTTTTTTAGAAGGCCTAAATATGCTGTTCTTTTAGGGTTCTTTGAGGGATAAGACTAATCATCTTCGGGGTTACATAAATTTATCTTCCATTGTTTTATCTCTTAAGACCCCTGAATTTGCCTGATATTTACATCGGTATTGTGATCATTATTGCGTTTTTATACTGAAATTTACCTGAACTAAATCAAATTAAATGCAGCTTTGAAAAGCATCACTAAAAAAAGACATATCGACAAAAAATTATCCTTTTATTAAATTAAAAGGCTGTCTATCTGTTTGTACCGAAGGAAATCGCTAACCGCTGAACCGATATAATTCTCATATACAGTGTAGCTTCTCAGAGGTCCTTGTAAAGTTTAGATCTATTTATGACAAATGTACCTTTATGACAAATGTTTTTATGACAAGCGTACCTTTATGACAAACTTACCTTTATGACAAACGTACCGTTATGACAAATGTTTTTATGACAAATGTTTTTATGACAAATGTTTTTATGACAAATGTTTTTATGACAAATGTTTTAATGACAAACGTACCTTTATGACAAATGTTTTTATGATAAGTGTACTTTTATGACAAATATATTTATGACAAGTGAATTTATGACAAAAATTACTATGCCATTTCACGTCCATTGCCTTTTCCCTGATACCAAATTGTATAAAATCATCCTTCTTTGAATTCATCCCCCCAATCTCCATATTTTATATAACAGATATGTACGCGTAAACCTAAATTGAAATAAATTATGTGTATTTGGATGTGTGTGTGTGTGTGTGTGTGTGTATGTATAAGTGTTTGTGTATGAGTAGGTGTGTATGTGTATTTGGATGTGGGTGTGTGTATGTGTTTGTGTGTAAGTCATCAAATGTTGCAAATAAGAAATAGCCAAAAATGTAAAAAGCACAGAGAGAAGATTCCTTAAAAAGCCAGGATATTATATAGAATTTAAGGAGTTTTAGTTGTGTACTTTACCTTTATATCGGCCAAGGCATGTCCTCAGTTCTTACAAATTAAGTCATGCATCGGTCATAGCAACAGTAGTTACATTTTTTTGTGAAAAGAAGGATGAATATATCAATAAAATAGAAGCTCAACCAATCATACAATCAATGTATTACTTGAATGTAGGATACTTTCTAAAGACATACTAACATTTAAGACTTATTTAGTTTTTAACATTGTACCTGATCGTCTTATGAATCCCCACTATAAAATAAAAAACTTGCCTTATTGTTACAAGCATCATCATGCTAAGTTTGAAATCTAGAAGACAATTCTAACACGCCTAAACTAAAATTAAGATCTAACCGTTATAGACGCACCGACCATAAATATTTTTAAAAATGCATTTTTACAGTTTGAAAAAACACTTTACTAAAAGCATTTGAAAGGTCAAGCGGTTGTATATGTGCGAGATATAAAATAAGAGATAAGACAATGGACAATAAAAAGGTGTACAACCCTAATTATGTTAAACAAAATTACATTTAAGATTATTTGTAGAAAATTTTAAACATTGCTTGTTTTAACAGTGTCTAACGAATGAGAGAACATGCTCATTAAACTTTGGGTACTAATATAACTACCAGTCCAATATCTTCTCCCTCTTTTGATTTTAAATTTGGAATGTTAGAATCATCCCCTTCAGTTAAAACCTTGCACCCAATTTTTACGTATTTGTCAAATTAAAATTTTGATTCCTATTACGATAAGCCACAATGATCATAATATAATTACTGAATGACCCTCCCTGTTTGTGTGTGTGTGTGTGTGTGGTTGTGTGTGTATTTGTGTGTGTGTGAGTGCACTTGGTAGACGTATTTCGCCTCTAAAATGCAAAATATTTGTTCCAAAAATTCGGAATTTTCCCCAAAAGAATTCTATGGACCCTCTAACATTATTTTGAAAAGATATGAGAATGTTTTATCCTACTGATTTAAAACAATCGTTGTGGAATTCTTCAACAATTTATAATATCTTTATGATTATAGGAACTCGGTAATTAAAACCATGGAGGGAGAGGACATTAGACAAATATCTAAAATAGTACCCAAAGTCTTAAACAACGTAATTTTATTATTCATTTGCAAAATAACTTTTGATACGTTAAATTTTGATTGGTTTGTTCATTAAGAGTTCAAAGTTTTGACCAAAGGTTTTAATCTATTGAAGGGGTAATTTTGTTTATTATTATTGGAATGTCAACAATATGTCAGCCATAACCTTTTTTGTTTAATTTAAATAAGTATTGTCAACATCGATTGTTTTATTTTGACAAGATTCCATTCTGCTTTGAAGGGTGGGGGGAATTTATATGGTCGAATTTATGGGAAACTGAATATAAATAAAAAAAAACTTCACCTCAGGCTTAAATTGTTGAATTTGGCGAGAAATGACCCGTTAACATTTTAAATACGGGCGTTCACTGAGATTTGAAAGGGGGGTGATTTTTAAGTTTCCAATCCGCAGCATTACGTAATTGTTAACATCTCGCGGCTTGCTGTCGCGTCGGGTTCGAGTCAGGACCCAATAGTGCGCCATACTAAAGATGTTAAAAATGGTTTCTACTGCTACTATGTCAGACACATGTAATCAATTGTAAGAGTAGGGTGACCAGAAACAACTCATTATCATACATAGTTAGGATTTCCAGCCAAAGGTCAAAAATAAATATTGGTATTTTGAACATAAGTACTCTTGTTAAGTATAGTTTTAACTGTACACATAGTAAAAAAATAAAAATAATTCTTTAAAGTCTAGACTTTGAGGAACGGAATCTTAGGGTTAAGACAATGGACGATAAATTGATTTACATCCTCAATGATTACCCCTTCTGTAGATTGAAATTATTGGTTGCGAAGTAAACATGTAATGCTAGTTTGAACCAACCAACCCAATGAATTAAGCTTTTAGCCAAAAGATAGTGAAGCGAGAAAAAGCAAGAGAATATAGCAAAAGGGAAGGATTGATAGATCGATAGAGAAAGATAAATAGATAGAAAGATAGATAGATAGAAAGATAGATAGATAGAAAGATAGATAGATAGAAAGATAGATAGATAGAAAGATAGATAGATAGAAAGATAGATAGATAGAAAGATAGATAGATAGAAAGATAGATAGATAGAAAGATAGATAGATAGAAAGATAGATAGATAGAAAGATAGATAGATAGATAGAAAGATAGCTAGATAGATAGTGTGTGTGAGAGAGAGAGAGAGAGAGAGAGAGAGATAGAGATAAAGCTTAAAATCCTTTATCTCTAATTTTCCACGTTTTTAATGAAAAACAATAACGTTCAAACAACCACAATTCTACAATTTTAGGAGCAAAGCTACTCTTTAAATAAAGAGGTACGTATGTCTGTCGGTATATATAATCTATAAAGTTAGGTTTTGATCTGTAAAAAGGGGGGGGGGGTGAAAGTTTCGCCTCCACTCTTTAATACTTTCCCCCAAGGATCCCCCCCACCCCGAAAAAAACAGTAGGGGGGATTGGTACCCAAACTTCTAGTTATAAATAACACAATTGTCTTATTTACTGGCAGAAAAGTTGGTAGAAAATACTACGCAAATTATGGATACGCTTGTCCTCGATAATTATTACTTCTTATTTTTCACTTAACTGGAAAAGTCTATTTTACTACGGGATAGAAATATAAGTGAATTGAGCATAAAAAGTAATAAAAATTTTTGTGACTGACGTTTTATCGACTTATTTTTTGTCATTTACATCAGTATTTGTGTACTCCCAATTATGATAAACCAAATTATCAGAATTGATATATTATTACTTGGACGTTGCACCTGATTTGTGATTATGTAATCTGATAAAGTCATACTCAAAGCTGGCTAAACTAACGATAGCCCCCATTCTCTCCCCTCCTACTGAATGAACTAATTGACCAATAAATGTCCATATTAGCAAGCTAAATTGACGACAAATTTTCCCCTGTCATAATATCCACGTATTTCCTTCATCCTTTAACGAGAGCAATTTTCTGGGTAATTTAATTTTGACTTTATCTCTTGCATTTACTTGATTTTAAGAAACAAAGATAAATCCGTTATTACAATCTATTACTCTTTCTCTCTCTCTCTTTCTCTTGCTCTTTGTTTCTGTCTCTTTCTTTTTCTCTCTTCCTTCTCTCTCTCTCCTACTCTTATGCTGTCTCTTTCTTACACCCTCTCACTTTCTCTCTGATTGTGTCTCTTTCTCTTTTTCTCGCTCTCTGTTCTCTCTTTTTCTCTTACACCCACTCTTCCCTCTCTCTCTTTCTCCGTCTCTCTCTCTCTGTCTCTCTCTCTGACCCTCTCTCTGTCTCTCTGTCTCTCTGTCTCTCTCTCTCTTCTCTCTCTTTTTCTTTCTGTCTCTGTCTCTCTCTGTCTCCCTGTCTCTCTTTTCTTACTCTTTTTCTTTTTTTCTCTTGCTCGCACTGTCTTTCTCTCTCTCTATATGTCTCTTTTTCTCTCTCTCTTTTTCTTTCAATATCTATAAGTATCTCTCTCTCTGTTTCTCTGTCTGCCTGTCTGTCTCTCTCACTCTTCTTTCTCTCTCTTTCTTTCTTTTGCTCTCCCTTATTCTCCCTTTCTATCTCTTTCTCTCTCTTCCTTCTCTCTTTTTTAAGACTTTAAGTAGCTGCGCCTTTAGCAAATAGTAAAAAAATCATCCCAAGACTCAAATTTAAAAATAAAAACACCTAGAGCTATAGGACCTATGGGAAGCTTTCCCAAGTTTCTATTCAGTTTAGTAGCAAGATGTATGTGTGTAATGTGTATGTCCCCAAAGATCTCGTAAACAACAGACCAATAATAATACAATTTTAAGAAAAGTTGAAAAATGGTTCTATTTAAGTTCTTTCTTTTGGGCGAAGAGGTGTAACTACCTCCCCCTCCCAACACGAGCAATATATCTTCCCCTTAAAACAAATTAAGTTAATGATTCGCCCATGTTCATGTATGAAGACAAGTCTTGATCTACATGTATTTAAAAGCAGTTATTTATAATATTATGAATCTCCCCGACAACCATCGATCCCGTTACACTTGAACTATATAGTAGCTTCGCGCTTTAAAAAAACAATATGTATCAAGCGCGCCAAGTTTTCTGGACGTGCTTAGCATTCAGAATTTCGCCTTTAGGCCACATTTAAATGTTTTTCAGTAGCGAAAACACACTTTAATTTACGTTGTCTGTCCATCCGTCAGTCCGTAACGCTATGGAGGAAATGTCATATTCTATATTGCTATTTAAGAAAAATTTTTATTCTTTTGTAAAGATAACCCTTTTACAAATTATTTGGACAGACTTTTATTCTTAAATCTTTATAACTCTCTTTTTATTAAATCTAAACATCTGGTTAAAGGGACTGTGAACGTAAATTTTTCTCATCTTAATATCAAATCTTAACATTATCTCATTCATAATATCTCACAGATAGAGCAAAACGCGCTTTTGTTTGCTTAAAAAAACGGCTTTTTCCGACGATTTTTATAAGGTACGGGGAAAGGAAGAAATTTTCCGTATTATATAAAATGTGCATTAAATTGCTTTTTTCTCCCATTATAGCTAAAATTAAACTTTTTCACATAGTTCTAGATTTTTCCTAACAGTTAAGCTGACTTTTAACATAATCCTTGCTTTAATCCAATGTATAGTTACTTAGAAATTGATAAAATAAGCAATATTTTTTTATTGAAAACCAAATACAATAACAAAGCCAGAAACAGGTTTTTTATTAGTATCCAATTAACTTTAAATGGCCCATCTCTAGCCCACCTTTAATTACAAATTTGTAAATAATAAAGACGCAATATTTCTTTATAAACAGTCTGATAAAAGTGTAAACTAATTCTCCAAAGTGGGTTATTTATTGTTCAACACAATAAAAAAGGATATTATTATTTTATATAACCTATGAGATTCAACCCTTTGTAGACAGTGAGGTATTTTTTTTGTCAATAATACGAATTTAAAATATGTCTTTATTACCTAATTACTACGTTATAAAAAAACGAATTGGCAATTTTATAGCATAAAATAAATCCTTAACAGTAAGTAAATTGTTTCAACTATATATGACAAGTTAAATATCCCTACAAACATTATAAGAAATAAAAACGTTCAGATTTTCCCTGTTTTTTCCTTTTTCCCTCTCAAAATACCATAAAATCAAGGCATTATTTCTGGATATTTTTGTGAATAGGACATTTTTGGTTGATCAGTGTAGTGAAATGTGCTTAGTAAATGTTAAGATTTGATAATCAGATGAGAAATTTTTACGTTCACACTCCCTTTAATAACATTACTTTGTCCGTTTGTCAATAATCAAGTTTTTGAGGTATGTTGTTTATTGATGTTATCATCCTTGTTTTTTTTGTATAATTGTCCATCCCCCCCACATACCTCTGTATAACGTTCTTCAAGTGTCCAGTCTCTCATTGATATACAGTTGTGGACCTGTGTTAGTTGTAGTGCAGTGTGAAGGAGACATTCTCCAGTCTCTTATTGATATACAGTTGGGGAGCTTTGTTTGTTGCAGTGCAGTGTGGAGGGTACATTGTCCAGTCTCTCATTGATATACAGTTTGGGAGCTGTGTTAGATGTAGTGCAGTGTGGAGGATATATTGTCCAGTCTCCATTGATATACAGTTGGGGAGCTGTGTTAGTTACAGTGCAGTGGGGGGGGGGGGCAGTGTCCAGTCTCCAGTGATATACAGTTGGGGAACTTTATTTGTTGCAGTGCAGTGTGGGGGGCAGTGTCAAGTCTCTCATTGATATTCAGTTGGAGAGCTGTGTTAGTTCTTCAAGATTCCAGTCTCCAAGTTGGGGACCTGTGTAATTTCTTCAAGTTTCCAGTCTTCATTGATATACAGTTGGGGAGCTGTGTTTGTTGCAGTGCAGTGTGGAGGAGACATTGTCCAGTCTCCAGTGATATACAGTTGGGGAGCTGTGTTAGTTTTTCAAGTGTCCTATCTCCATTTATACAGTTGGGAAGCTGTGTTAGGTGCAGTGTGGCAGTGTGTCCAGTCTCCATTAATATACAGTTGGGGAGCTGTGTTAGTTGCAGTTCAGTGTAGGGGGGGGGGGGCAGTGTCCAGTCTCCAGTGATATACAGTTGGGGTGCTATGTTAGTTGCAGTGGTAAGTGGTACCAAACTGGTACCAAAATTTGTAGAACATATTTTATTCGTTGACTGAAAAGTACTTTTATAAAATCTTTATTGGTTCATTAAACTTATAGTGTCCACACTTTTTCATCAATATTCTTGGATGTTTTTGTTTAACATCATTGGGAACTAGTATTTATCATAAGTTGTCTTATTACTTTTGGTTTTTAATTTGTCTGTTAAGATCTCCTTAACCACTCAGTCGATTGGGTTCTCCAGTGTAGGGAAGCTTCACATAGCTCTCTGGATGACTTATCTAAATGGGTAACCCAATGGCTTCAGTGGTAGAAAAGATCTTAATGGACAAACAAACAAACCAAAAACCTTTACATACTACTTTATTTAATTGGATTGAGATCTGCAACTGTTAAAAAAATGAACTGTTATATTAAATACTCGGCATATAAAGGGACGTTCTCATGAGTAATATACTGACAAGGATGTAAGGAATAGGTAAATAGCGGAATAATATAGTACAAAAAAAATTCTATTTTTCCCCTTCTAAGTCTTAAATAGGCTAAAATAACACATGTTGCCCAAGTCCTTACCCAAAATATTAAAGTTAAAGAATAGAGGGGACATGAGTTATATATAAATCTGCCTACTTTGTCTTTGAAATAAGCTAATTTTGTCAGAAATATAAACACAGCAAAGTCCCCACAAAAGTACAGATAGCAATTTGTTAGCAGCCAAAAAGGGTCCCTACTACTTGGGCCAGGTAGTTGTCTGGATTATACATCTATACTTAATATACATTTATCTTCCAACGACTGAGACAACCAAAATTAGATTTACCTCTCCCAGCAATCCTGATAAATATGTAAACAAAAATTAAAACTAATTCATTTTGTCCATGGTCTATTACACACAGAAACAGAGAACAGAGAAAGGGAGACATAATCACTGCATGATATTGATCAGAAAGAGAGAGAGAGAGAGAGAGAGAGAGAGAGAGAGAGAGAGAGAGAGAGAGAGAGAGAGAGAGAGAGAGAGAGAGAGAGAGAGGGAGGGGATAATGGGCTGTTTATTACACTAGTCCCCAAATTTATATGATAAAGTTTTCCATTTCTTAGGCTTTAGACTTTGAGAACTTTGGTGAATTTTGATTGGATGATTTATTAAGTTGAGTATTCAAATGTTTCAACCACTAATAGTAATCTACAGAAGGGTAATTTTGAGTATCATCATTTGAGAAGTACCCAAATTATCGGCCATTGTCTCAACCCTTTAGGTCCCTGGGTATTAATCATCCTCTACCTCAGATATTTTAAGGGATAAGACAATGGTCGATAAATTGATGTACACCCAAATTCTGTACTGTAAGACTTAGGTGCTAAAATGTTCGACAAATTGCAAAACAAAAGAAATATTACTCTACATTTTGTCAAAACAATGATAATTACATTCTTGCACTTTATACGAGAAAATAATAAAAACACGAAAATAATTTAAATCTCTTAATTTTTATCTTTTTCTAGTGCAGAGAAAGGTATTTATGTTCGATTTTCTGAAATGTTTAATTTTAATTTACATCAGAGTATATGTCTAAATTATTTTTTAATTGCGCTGTTATTATTTGAAGAAATATGGCCAAAAACCAGCCTTTTGTCTATTCTATAGTGTAATTAAATATTAAACAATAACAAGGATGATATGGTCCATAAGTAACGAAGCAAAGAAGAGTAGAAAATCTATTAGAATTTCTACAATAGTAGAATTAAATCATTTTTACATTTTAAGTAAGATTTTATTGGCTCAAGGTATGTTTCTGACTATTTTCAAAGTTAAAAGGGGTAAAAAGGTATATACATATATCAATAATGCTTTTTAATTGGTCCAAGGCATGTTTTTGGCTATTTTCAAAGTTTGAGCAGAAAAAACTCACATATGGATATAAAAAATGTATTGGCTATCCTATAATTTAGAAACGTATTTTTTTTTCATTAAGATCTCGCTTTATCCCAGTGAAGCTTCATATGTGTCCTTAGAATTTAAAAATCCGCTAGTAATTTTTTATTCTAAATGTAAGTACGTCTTTATGTGTTTTGTAGAGTATCTTCGCTCCAATGGCAATACAATTATGTCTGTATATTTAACGTACAAATTAATTTCAGTTAGAAACAGTGATAGGAACATTAATACAAAAAAAAATGAATTTGATGAATGTTGTGGTTTTGTGTTTTTTCATTATAAGGCCGTTAGTGAGATCTTACAAAACTCACACCAAAAATACAGCAAGCAATATTATTGCTAGGGAAATTTTGTAAGTTATATATAGCATCATATTATAGACAGGTTTCCGCAGATATTAAAATAAAAATTATAAGATAAATAATAATATCTTATTATAATACATAATATAATATAAATTTAGCTTCTTATTTTTTAGGGGGTTGGGGGTGTCCCATCCCCCCCAAAAATAGTTATAAACCTTCCCGGGACCTATGAGAAGCTACCCTGTTAAGGAGAACCCGATCGGTTCAGTGGTTAGCGAGATCCTTTAGTACAGACACACAGACAAACTGACAAACATCCTGTTACTTTAGTATAAGGATTACAAAAAATTGTTTAAAGCGACGTTGTTTTATGATTCGTTGAAGTTTCTTTATACCCTTTCTGCTGTTATCTAGATTCTAGGGGCTCTATATATATTTAAAGAGGAGGGTGGCGGTAGATAATAGCCTGAACCATCCTTGTACCGATGTAAATCTTCTCTACAATTGAAAGCATAATTGACTCAGTGGTTAGCGAGATATTAACAAACATACAAAAAACCTTAGTTTTATATCATATATAGATTTAAAGCGATGTTCTTTAATTACTCGTTAAAGTCTAAGTATTTTTTTTCGTAGCATCTTTATTGGCATGTCCCCTTTTCTCACTGACTGACTCACACTTATATTGAATCTTTATTGTGTACAAACCACCAGTGTCTCAACTTTTCTGTCAATAATTATTTACTAAGTATATTTGCGATAACTTTTATTTAATGAAATCTTCCAATTTTTAACATGTACAAAACGGCCTGCTTAATTGCTTCAAGATCCATGTCAGATCTATATAGGAAATAAATGTCTATAAACGAGCTCAAGTTTTCCAAAGAATATTTCTTTAAAACTCATAGTGCTCCAATAATCCATAATAAACTCTCACTGCCCAGAACGATAAGACCCATTATTTTACTTTATTAAAAATAAATTCCCTTTTTTAATTTCATGTTGCTATTTACCTTATATCAATGTATTTAATTTCTAATCATAAAAAAGAAAATTTAAATTTATAATATAATAAATTTAAGAAAACTCTGTTTTAAAAGAATTCGATTGTGGCGACACTTTGTGTGTTCAAATATTAAACTAAAATTGTAATCATCATCATTAACCCTTTGGTGATGGTAATGTAAAGAAAAAAATATAATTTAAAAAATCTTTTTAAAATAATTGAGATTATTAAATATTTACTTTCTTTTAGATAGTAATGCCGGGTGAGGAAAATAGATTTATTGAGAAATAGATATGCATATAGAAAACTAGCCAATAGGGAGATAATTATATCGAGCCAACTCTAGTAATCTATATAGAAGGGATAATTTAGTTTATCTTGATTGGGGATGTACATATTGTACACCAATTTATCGTGCATTATCTTATCGCTTAAGATTCCTGTGGTAAACCACCTTGCCGTTTAAAAGATCTTAATTAACATACACAAACAGACAGACAAACACCCGTCTACTCTTAAATACAGTAAGGATATGTATATAACAAGAAATATATGAAGAAAATTTTAATGAGAAAAATATTGTAATATATACATTATACACTAAAAGAAAGTGTAAGTATACAAATAAAAGTTTGGGCTTATTGCAACAATTTGAAAAACAGCAAAAAACTCATATAGTATTTTGTCTTGGTGTGTTTGAAATAGGGTTGTTTCAACCCCCTCCCCCCTCCAATTGAATTTAAATTGTTGGTTTTCAATAATGATTTTAAAATTATTTTAGGTATGTCTTAGAAATATTGAATATCCAAGAAAAATCAAAGTTTTCAGTAATGTTTAATAGTCTTAGCGAGAACTTAAAGAACAGGCAAAAATCTTACTAATTTATGTAGTAGGACATAACCACCTTAAATCTTGAAATCCCCCGCCCACCCTCTAAAAAATCAAAATTGCTCCGTTTGCCATTTCATATTTTGCCCATCAGTATCGTCTTCCAGGATCGAGTTAAGTCTTATTTTGATTTTGAATGGGAAAAAGTATTTTTGTAAACAAAACATTGTAAAAATTTCCTTTATATGTATTTAATAACAATGTCATTAAAAAGTATGATTTAGAAAAAGAAATGACAATTCTACAACCCTTTTTTCTACAATAATTCAATCCTACATAAACTAGGGAGGGAGAGAGGTACCCAACGTTTTTAAAACACATTCTCTCATTCATTGTAAATTTTGGGAACTTTATTAAATTTGATTGGTTAATTCAAACTTTAAATCTATTTTTCATCATTGGGATCATGTAAAAATCACTGGCAGAAAAGCAGAATCTTATAATTCAAATTTGGTGGGAAAGATTAATTTATCTTCTATTTATCTATCCAAGTATCTTGTTTAGTATTTTCCCCTCCTGATGTGAGATAAATAGCGGTCTTATGCATGCAGTCCGCAGACAATTTAACCAAATAATGATTGTTAAAAAGCTACGCTCATTTTTTTTCAGCATAATAAAGTATTCTATAACTACCTATGTCAGGTGTGTGACATAAATAGTTAGAGTTGAGGGTATGCCTTGGCCAAGAACAGGCGCAACTCATTACCATGACAGTTAGGACTGAAAAAAGTTGGTTGTCTGATGGTTGTTACTTAACATAATACCATGGGTGTTTTGACAGGAAAGTGGGCATTTTGCTCCTCTAAGTTATCCTGGGTTGTTGGACCTGGCGTTTGAGCGTCATGGACAGCATCCCCGTTCTTGTGAGGTAATTGCTGAGGTAATGTCTATAAGTAGCAAGCAACACTCTTTTTATGTTAGAACAACATTAATATTATAGCAAAAACCTTATAATTTAAAATATATCAGCCTGGCTGTTTCTAAGAAACATAGTATTTGAAATCAGCATCCAAAACTTTCACGAGGGTGTCTATTGATGAATCACACACACAGACACACACACACACATGTATACACACAACACACACAGACAAACACCCACACACACACACAAATACACACACAACTTCCTAACGAACAGATGGATAAAATTTAAACAAAATGACAGTAAGACCTCTGTAAAGCCCCAAGATGGTGGGGAAGGGGTTGTTACACCCCCCTAATAATTATTTTTATTATTAACATGACAAGAGGATAGAGTTTAACTTAAAGTCAAGAAAATAAAACATTATGATAACCTGTTTTACCCCATCCCTTATCCTCTACCCCACTTTTGCTTTCATTACAAAATTCTTCCATCCTAACTTAACAACGCTACTCAATACTGTGGCTCACCAAATTTACACATAAGGTGACGTTAACATGGGAAATACATATAATTAATTATGAAAATAATATATCCAAGTGCGTCTGTCGATAAAAAGAGAAAGACACAATAAATCATTTAGCTCTTTATTTTTAATTTTTTAAGTTTAAAAATATTGTACTCGGCTATTCCTTGGCCGATTTAGGCTTTTAATCATATCCTGGCCGAGACAAATTTAGACCGTTGACTAATCAAAAATCGGTTCAGTTAGAGGGATACCCAACGTCTCAATTTATTGCTACCAAAAGTCTTATAACTACGTTGCAATTATATAAAAACCCGTAAATTGAGTTTAATCAAAGGAGTATACTACATATTTCAATCACGCCCCCATCCCGTGATACAGCGTGGAATTAATTTGTCATCGACCGACAAGAGTTCATTTTTTTTGGAGGGGGGGGGGAGTTTTTTCTGCTATATTTCTTAGAACGGGCTGGCTCTTTCCCCCATATATCAATATAAATATTTATTTACTGACATCCTATTGCTATATCAATTGTATGTTAGTGTATTTTTTCTCACATTTATACTCCCCCACAAACTTTAACACACAAAAAAGACCCTCATACACATACACACACAAAATCATGCCTTTTTACAAATTGCCAAGAAAGTTACGTGCTTTGCAGAGATATGGGGATATGTAAATCGAGGGTAAAAATGATAATCCTAAATTGTTTTCACCTAGCTATGCAAAACAGTATATTTTACATCTTTTGTTGGGGAAAAGATCAATTTATCCCCCAAAGACCTATCCATATATCCCTGGATGTTACGACACATTGCGCGTACAGTTTTTCATCAAGTTGTTTAGAGATAGCGACAAAAAGGTTGGGGGGAAATGGTCTCAAAGTTTGTACTGTACACTTTAATATGAAATATTCAGGGCAAAGGCAAATTCATGTTTAATTTTAGTACTAACAATTGAACACAGTAATAGTGTCTGACTGATTATGACGTAACAAAAAAAATTAGCCAATGAGAGGCCACTATAAATTTTACCATTGGTCAATAACGGGCTCTCATTGGCTTATTTCTTTTTGTAACGTCATAATCATTCAGACACTATTACTGTGTTCCTAACAATTAATCAGTTTTTTTTTATTGAGATAATGAGAATATCTCAAATGTATTTATTACAGATAGATGCCCAATTTAAATGAAAGGATTAGAGGCATACACTCCTCTCGGTGTCCTCCACTACACTACTTGATTTTGGCTTATGAGGGGGAGGGGGGGGGGGTAAAAGTTTAAGGTGCGCATCCCTGGCATAACATAATACACGCCAATGGAAAGGATAATATGTTTTAGATGTGATTTTATCGGTTTATTAAAGATAAATGTTAAAATTGCTATTTGACACTCAATTTAATGAACCATCTAATAAAAATAAAGAAAAGTCGCAAAAAATGTTAAGGTAACGAATAAGAAAACGTTATTATAAAACTTTGGGGACTATCGTAATAAACAGCCCATTGTCTCCTGCTTTCCTGGTAAAGTGTTCACATTCTACTCTTAATTCGCTTGTGTTGTACAGTACAAAAAAAATAATAAAACTGCGAACATCTCCCCACTATCCACGACACTTGTTAAAGTCAGTCTTGTCTACCATTCACAGAAATTTGGATAGCAGCAGATTCGTAACATAACTATTCTAGGATTTCTTCAAACCAGTTCCCCTCCCCCTTTTTTTTCTTTCCCTCAAAATGCGTAATTCGTGACAACTCATGGGTGTTTATACAAATGCGCCAATTTCTTTTATAAATTTTTTTTTAAAAATGACATCTGTTTGGTTTTCCTTTGCAATTAAGCCTATTTTTTAGGTACAGGGAAGATTTTTAACTACTTTGGTAAAGCGTATCTCCACCCTCCCAATTTAAAATCCCCCCCCAAATTTTTTTTCTGAATATTTCTTATTAAAACTCAAATTAAAAAGTAGAAGGGCGGTTGACTTATCCCCCTCCCACCTTAAGAACACCTAGAGGCTTCTTGGGGGCGTTTGTTGCCTCTAGTCTTTCTTAAAATAAAAGCTATGTCTTGCATTTTTTTTCAATTAGGTGTTTGATCACGAATTTCATATGGTAAAAATATTTTTCTTATTTAATTGTTATCCTAATAAGATAAAAGTTATGCTTGAAATTTGTTTTAATAGCTATTATTATATGTTGCATTTTTAGATAAACGTGAGAGTTGTGATCACAATTGGCGTAACATTTGTACTCTTTTTCGTCATTGCGTATTTTCAGATATGTTTTACCCGTCATCGAAATTTGAATTTTCACATTTGTTAGAGCAGTAGATGTATTATTAATTGGATGTTGCACCACATTTTCATGTACTCTAATATAGTGATACTCAAAGCTGGCTAAAATAACGATACGCCCCATCATACCCCTTTAACCCTCCTACTGGATGAACGAACGAAACAATAAATGAGGTCCATATTAGTAAAATGAATTGACTACAATTTTTCCGTGTCAATATATCCACGTATTCTTTATCCATTGCATTGTTAGAGCATATTCAATGATTCATGCTAGCTGAAAAGGGTAACCTTATTGAAGAGTATAAGAAAAACAAATATAAAAAATAAATGATAGTTAAGTTTTTATTTACTTGTCCGTTAAAATCTCGCTAACTACTGAACTGATTGAGTTTTCCATTTTAGAAAAGCTTTATATACCTACATACATACATATATCACAGGACGATTTTAGGCTGTTTTATTTTTCATTTGATAAGTTTGAAGATATCTTTTTCTGCCTTCTCCCCTTAGAATAAAAAGCCCCTGATGCTACTGGCGCATCCACTTTTTATACGGCTTTAAAATCGATTAAAATAAATATTCTCAACACCTGTCACCTATCCTCTTCAAATGTGACCAAAAAATGCAAAATCATATTTGTATGCTTTTTTAAAGAGATACTTTTTATATTTTGGTTAGTCTGTCCTTCTGTAGTACATTGAACAGCTTTGATTACATATTTATTTCTGTTGAAATTGTTCCTAAAATTTAAAATTTTCTTGTAACCATAAGTTAGTACAAAGTAAGCAATGTAACTCTATTCTAACAAAGAAAAATAGCATAAAACTATCCTAAGACTTATTCCTAATAATAGCCTATTACCATCATAGGACCTATGTTAAGCCTCGGTTCAAAGGTTGGTAAAATTTTAAAAGAAAAACAAAAAACCTTATTAATTCATATTATAGGATATTCATATATAAATTTGGTTATTTAAACAATTTGATTTTTGATATGGTGGGTCTAGGTACGATTAGGTACGCTGTCAATAGCGTAGCATCTCTAAAACCAAGACTCAAAATGTAATCAATGATGCTTCTACTCTATGATTATTAATATTTATTTGTTTTAGTTAAGCTACGCTTTTATGAATGTTGTCATCCTTGTTTTTTTAATGTTCAATTATGACTACAAGCCAAAAAAGAAACATAATAGGAGACAGTTATGCTTACATATGTTTAGTTTTTTTTACGAAGGGACATGTTCCTGAAAAAAAATTATAACAATTCTCTTTATTTAGACAAAATTCATTTTAGTGTATAATAACATAATAGGCAGCGCTAGTTTCCGGATTTTTGGCTAATTCCCTTAGGAGCTAAATAGTTATAAACCTGCCCAGGAGAAGCTACACTGTAAAGGAGAACCGCTCGGTTCAGCGGTAAGCTATAACCTTCGGTACACACAGACCGACGGAGAACTTTATTATATAAGGACTAGAGTTGGCTCGATATAATTATCTCCCTATTGGCTAGTTTTCTATATGCATATCTATTTCTCAATAAATCTATTTTCCTCGCCCGGCATTACTATCTAAAAGAAAGTAAATATTTAATAATCTAAATGATTTTAAAAAGATTTTTTAAATTATATTTTTTTCTTTACATTACCATCACCAAAGGGTTAATGATGATGATTACAATTTAAGTTTAATATTTGAACACACAAAGTGTCGCCACAATCGAATTCTTTTAAAACAGAGTTTTCTTAAATTTATTATATTATAAATTTAAATTTTCTTTTTCATGATTAGAAATTAAATACATTGATATAAGGTAAATAGCAACATGAAATTAAAAAAAGGAATTCATTATTAATAAAGTAAAATAATGGGTCTTATCGTTCTGGGCAATGAGAGTTTATTATGGATTATTGGAGCACTATGAGTTTTAAACAAATATTCCTTGGAAAACTTGAGCTTGTTTATAGACCTTTATTTCCTATATAGATCTGACATGGATCTTGAAGCAATTAAGCAGGCCGTTTTGTACATGTTAAAAATTGGAAGATTTCATTAAATAAAAGTTATCGCAAATATACTTAGTAAATAATAGGACAGTTTATTCCTATTCCAGGGGGTTGGGGTGTAATATAGACATCCCCCCCTCCCTCAAGGAGGTAAAAAAGCTGATTTTTTTTATATCTTATATTATTTTCAGGAAATCGAGGGAGGGATATCCCCCTCTACCGTAAAAAAAGTTTTAATACCTCCCCACCCCCCCTCCCGTAGAATATAGTAAGAATATTCAAAATATTGAATAAACTAAAATGTTTTTTTTTGTGTTCTTGTTCAAAACAATAACCAAAAATAACTCCATTGAAAAACAAGGAAATGGCGACTTCCATGCAAGCGAAGCTTAAAGAATATCACATAGACCATTCTTTAGAGTGGGAGGGAAGGAGACATTGGAAATTATATGTTGGTCAACTCAATATTTGGGTATTTAATTAAATCTTGCTTGGTAGGTACAAACCAGCAGTGGCCACCTATAAATTAACTCTACAAAAATGGAATTTTTTACCTCATACTAAACTATGTACTGTACACCAATTTATCCTCCACTGTCTTATCCCTTACGATCTCTGCTATTGTGCTAGTTTTTAAATGTTTTATGGCAATCAGAAAATTCCTTCATACATAAAAATGACCTCCCTGACGTTTTAACGTATACATAGGCCTTAACTATAGAAAATCCGCGTTAAAAAATAACATGTTTAATATAACCAATTTGAATAATGTTATAGATTTAATTTTGAATATTTTCTTGTAGTCGGTTGTTTGTATAAGGTTTAAATATAAATATAAAAACAAATAAAAATTCCTTATAATAAAGTAAAAGGATTTTCGTCTGTCTGTCTCTGTGTACCGAAGGATCTGGCTAACCACTGAACCGATAAGGTTCTCCTTTACAGGGTACCTTCTCAAAGGTTCTGAAAGATTATAAATATTTTGTGGGAGAGTACCCCCACCTACCCAAGAGAAATCGCCAACAGAAAAAAAATTCCAACCCCCCCAAAAATAAAAAAAATTTCTTTTTAGAACTAAAATTAAAAGTTGGGGGAAAGTCGACTTAAAAAATGGGTTATCGAATTTGCTGTAAAGAAAAATTGAATTAAACTTTAACATTATCATGAAAACGATATAAAAGTATAAATAACATAAACAAAATTTATTATAAATAAATGTTTCTTTTCTCTCCTTTACTGGGAAAATTTTAATAAAGGTTATTTACAGAGAGGGGAAAAGTTATCTTTAAAACACTTTTTAAAAGCGAAGCTTTTCTATAAATAGGGTAGGTCCGTCCGTACGTCCGTTCGTACGTCAGTCACAGAGAGTTAGCTCTTTTCGTTAATTTAAACAGGTTAGAATTGTCCTACCGATTCCAAACTTTGCATGATGATTTCTATAGTAGTTAGGTACAATTTAAAAAGCATAGCAACTCTATAAACAATACCAGAATGTCCGTACGTCCATTTTAAACATGTCGATTTTTAACTTTTTTGACAACAAATTTTTGTATGTTAAAAGTATCCGATTCTCTGATTTTTTGAAAACTGATTCCTATTACAACCAGGTACAATGTTATAAGCGAAGCATCTCTATAAACAAGTCCCAAAAATGTAAGTATGTCCTTAAAAAACAGTATCATCTATTTATGCAGTTTTGCAACAAATTTTCTTAGAATAGTGTTTGTACTGATGCATTAATATTCTGCTAATTCAGTTCTGACAATCTACAAGTGTTAATGTTCGTTTGTCCTTCCATTTCAGAGCTTCGCTTTTATGGATGTTGTCATCCTTGTTTTTTTTATAAATGAAGCTATAATATCTGACCCTGTTTTTGAAGATTGATATCTGATTTTTTGTGTGAAGATTCTACTCTTTAACACTCTTGGTCTAAACTTTACTCAGATGATATAAGATATAGTAAACAGATTTTTTATATTTGTCCGTCTGTCTGTTGGTTATTATTGAGCAAATTTTGATTTTAGTGACAAAATTATTTTCTTTGCTGCTATTAAAGGTAAACATATGAATTTTTTCTTAAAGATTCTCTTGGCCAATAAGCATCCACTACATAATTTATTTTGTTCGACTGTCGATTGTCATTTTTTAACTTTTATAGATATTATGTACAATAGTCTATTGAAGTAGTATGTTTATTTGTTTGTCTTCACAACTCACAAATTTAGGAAACTTTTAAAGACAGGTTTTAGGATATTCTGCAGTAAGGTACATGTGATTTGGGCTGTTATTGGAGCTATGTCGATATAACAATAACAAAAATTCAACGGGGATATCTCTGTAGTATTTTATTTTTAGAATAGTTGACTCTTTTCAAATATGTTTTATTCAAGTAAAAAGAACAAAGTTATCATTAATAACAATGTTGTAAGTGATATATCAACTGAAGGTGAAGTTTTTTTTCTCAAGATTTCAGCTATTTTTAAAGTTAGGAGTAATCTCCAAATCGTTGGTTTAAAAACTTTGGGTACTATGATCTTGATTTGTCCAATATAACTTGCAGAGCAAATAATTCTCAACCAATAATTTAAATCTTCAAATGGGGTAATATTGCTTAGATCAATATATCATCCATTGTCTTATCCCTTAAAGAAACCTTCATTTAAGAGGGAAGAAAATTAATAAATTGTTAATTTAAGAAAAGAAGAATATTTTCAACGTCTCAACCCATCTTTAAAAAGTCGCTAGTCGTTAATCTTAAACCGTCTCGAGTTGTTCTTGAACTTTGGTTTCTTTTTTAGATGTGCAGCTACTCTATATTGAGGGTATATACGTCAAAATGAAGGATTGGGTCCTCAGCTGGACGCCCACGTATTTATTTATGCTTCCATAACCCCTTAACTCCTATATTTTTGTGTGTGTGGTATTATCACATTTAAAAAGGTAATCAATTGTGTCTTTCTAAATTTGAAAAAAATTCACGTTACTTACTGAATTTAGGATAGCTGATATGTGACAAAAAAGGCACTGGTATCCAAAGTTTAATAACAACACCATCATGTCGTTGGTTCAAAATTTGGGTAGTTGTAATGAATTTTGATTATTTGGTTGGTTACAGGTAAAAAATTTAATCTAAAGAAGGGGTAATGTTGTGTATCATCATTTGGATTTTATCAATTTATCGTCCATTATCTTATCCCTTCAGATCCCTGCAAAAAAGGCCAGTGTATGACCCAGGGAAAGATGGGACTATTGGCAGTCTATTTACACTAGTCTCCAAAGTTTTACAATAACGTTTACTTAATTATTCGTTGGCTTTATAGCTCTTAACAACTTAGACCTTATAAAGTTAAGTGTTCAAACGTTTCAACCACTAATTTTATCATACAGAAGGGGTAATTATATGTATTATCATTGGGGATGTAAATCAATTTATTGACCATTGTATTATCCCTTTAGACCCCAGGTATGACCCATAGATTAATTTAGATTCTCTCTCTATCCCAATTTAAAACGAGAAAAAATAAGGTTAATCAGGGATCTTAAGGGATAAGACTATAGACGATAAATTAATGTATATCCCTCATAATGATGAACAAAGTTACCCCTTCTGTACGATAGGACCTACCTTAAAGGCCTACGCTGTTGTCAAACATCCCCAGATTATTTGTTGAAAAGTTTGGATACTCCTGTTTTGAACCAACCAATATAGCTTTTAGTAAAGTACCTAGAGTTTAAGCCAACGAATAAGAGATCGCGATAAAAATAGACTTTGGGTACCATAAAAATTTACATTCTAATGACCCCTCCCTCCCTGAAAATGATGCAACCCCCCACAATTTCTCTTATTCTCCTACGCAGATAAACAAAAATATAAATAATCTCATGGAGAAAAGAATAGAAAAATTTACTTTTTATTTTGAACATAAAACATATTTGTAACACCTGCAAATAGCTCTTATCCTGCAGGCAACTACATCCCTGTGGGGTTCTTCTATAACCTTACTTACCTTATTACGTTCTTATGATTAATAACAAATAATGTTAGTTGGAAGCCGTGGTTTAAGCTTTCATGACATTGTCAAAAATAGATATGCAGATTTTAAGCTAATTATCGGTCATTCTATCCTATTTGCGGTATGAGAGAAACCACACTTTTGTGTTAAATAGTACCTAGTTAGTTTTTAAGCTATTTTCCAGAAAGAATCAATGAATATCCACTGCACTTTACTTTAAGGTGTGATTATTATTAAAGACAAAAACAGCTGTACTTTTATTTATATGTTTTTGTTTCAGGTAAGCCATGAACTGGTCCTTCAACAATTTTAAGAAAAAAATTTTTTGAAGTGACATTTTTCTATATTTTTGTCTTTAAGTATGTCGTCAATTTGTAGGTCGTTCCATGATGACTTCTTTAACAGTTTGGTATTATAAAAGAAGCGTAACAACTATATAATTACAGAAACTCAGTATTCTAGACATTGACAGTTTTAAAATGTATAGTTGTTCTCTTTTCCCTGATGAAATGAAATCTAAATTTTCATCTGAGTTTTGACATAAAAAGGGCAGTACTGTATGTATGTGTATGTGTGTGGGTGTGTGTGTGTGTGACCCACAGAATAATGTAAATTCTCCAGGGAGGGAGGTGACACTGGACAATAAATTACAAAAAGTGGGAGGGAAAATAACTTTATGTACCCACCCTGTGGTCTCTGTTATGACTTTTAATTGGGACTTTGAATACAGCCAATAGCGTCGGAAATATTAACACAGCCAAGTCGCTACAAAAACAGCAGATATCACTTTGCTAGCAGGCGAAAAAGGTTTCCAACACTGGATCCATGTAGAAATCTGGATTATATATCTATACTTCTGAATTTATTACCCAAAGACTTAAAAACGATATCCCATTCGTTGACTTTATTCTTTGAGGACTTTTACTAAACCTTGATTGTCTGAAAACTTCTCCAATAATTTACATCTGCATACGGGGTAATATTTTTAATCATAGTTCGGGTTAAACATACAAATTTTAAACCTAAATAAAGCTTCTAAATAGACTTGGAAAGTAGCTACCTGTCTTATCATCTATATTTTATTTATCTATGTTCCATGTTCAGATAGATACAAATTTTTCTGAGAACTATTTCGCAATCTGCATTTGACTTCGAAGAAAGGGGGAATAAGATTTGGTTATTTTAATGTTTGTGTGTTTTTCCTTCTTGCTTCCATTGGAGAAGGACATGAAGTCAAATGTGGGAGAGGGGGGAGTAGAGAATAAAACTTGGACGTCCTTGGATAGGGGGACATTGGTATCTTTGTTTGTTTAATTAATTGCATCTTGATTTGGTAAAACTCTCAGTACCTAATATTTTCCACCAATAATTATAAGTAACTTATATTTCCAACACTATTATATTTCAAAGACGCAATATAAAATCGGGACAGTGTACAGAGTTACATATGGCTTATGTCACATCTATACTTTTACTTTAATTTATGAACATAAATAAACTTTTTCTGATTGTTTGTATTTACCTACCTATTTCTTTCTCGCTTTTCGAAGCTCATATTCGTATACATGTATTTTTTATATCTTTTTTGCAGAGTAACCTATCTACACTCTAAAAAATCATTTTGATGTCGATTCGAAAAGTTTTCCTACCTTTACTTAATATTATTTTTTTCAATTCAAAATTAGAAGTGGCTATTCGTTCTTACCAATGCATATTAGATAAGATAAGATAAGATTTATTTTCCTCAAAGGTACAACATGATTTTATTAGATATATGGCATTTTTTAAAGTTACTATGCTTTGACTGATTTGTTTCTTCTGGTTTGTTAGTTTGGGTACAAATTTGGAAAAAAGAACAATTTACATAATAACTATTATTAGGTACCTAGCATGGAATTGGCCGAACTTCGTCTCCACCTAGTTGCCAAGCCAAATTCATATAGGATAAGAAAATATCATTTTACAAGAAAAATTCCATGCAACATTGTACCAGATAGTTGGCATAACCCTTTAAGGGTTGTGGAGCCACTGGTGTACTTTGACGCTTGCCAAGCCGATACAATGTTATATGTGTAAATACAAATCTTAACAATAATAATAATACAGTATCTTGCTGTGTAATTCAGACATCCTCCTACTATCAGTTGCAACTCCTCCAAGCATAAATTCGGAACAATTAAAGAACCAAAACCTTCGTGAGAAGTCGCTATTCCCGTTGTGATCCTTTGGCAACCCTGTCCTGACTGGTTCCTTTGTAACAAATTGTTTTATTATAGAGTGAAATTATGTCCGTGTCTAAGGACACTTTCACACTAGTAATTACAGGGTAACAATAAATATCTCGATAACGACGGTCCATCCCTATAATCAATAAAAAGAAAAGATAAGGTAGTAAACGGTGAAAATGAAGAAAAATATACCTAGATAAAAACGTTCCTAGATGAAAACGTACCTAGGTGAACGTACCTAGGTGAACAAGGAGTAAAGTAATGGTTTCGATTCCTACGGAATCTGAGTTTTATTTCTTGGGAAGGGATACAAAATCCTCTTGTATATAAAATAAAATATAGGTCATATGCGATTCCTACGGAATCTGATTTTGGTTTTTTAAGATATAGGGAGTATGTCCCTAAGTATGTAGAGTTCGATTCCTCCGGAATCTGATTTTGGTGTTTTGAGAACTGGTCACAGCATAGCTGTGAAGGAAGTACAGACATTGGGAGGGGGGGATGGAGGGGGTGAGAGGGTGGGGAGAGGGGGGTAGTGCCCTAAAAATGTTTTATTGATCTCTCTTTTTATATAGAAGGTAAAAAGGGTGAAAAATTGAAAGTAAAAGTGAAAGTAGGCCAAGGTAAAAATTAGGTAGAATTAGAAAGAATAAAACTGCGGCGCGTTGGCGCGCACTTGGTTTTTTGTTGTAGCTTTGCTTTAGTGGAGTTTTAATCTTACTGTTGTTTAGTCAAGAGGAAACAAAAATGTTCAGAGAGGAGGAATACCAACAAATGTGGCAGCCGCTACGTGATCGTTTAACTGTGACACATCAGCAACTTCTTAATATAGTCAACGGTGACAATGTCAGTGAGGAAGTACGTCGAGAGGTAGCCAGGCTTATCTATCAGCAAGGCTACCTCGAGACCGAGTTAGTACTTACTCTGTATAATCCAAACAAAGACATGGAATATCATGAAAATAAATTGGACGCGATTGCTCAGCAGATTACTGCTCAGGAAGGAGCATGCCTCCAGCTATAGCTCCAGAAAGTGTCCTGTACTGATCCAAGGACCCGTACTGGTCAAGTTCTATGTGACTTCATACACAAGATATCCACAAAATACATAAGTGAGAGAATTAAATATTAAGAACTTATTTATTAAAATGATTTTGCTAATTTTGAGTCAGCTATGGCTTAGAGTGAACAAAATGATGGATAATAAATTTTGTATGGAATATCAATATTATTATTTCAATGTACTAATTTAAAATCATAAACTAATCTATCTTTTACTCAATGAATAAATCTTGCATATCTTGTTATAAACTTTAATTACTGTTTTTTTAAAAGATGCGTAAAGTAGTTGGATGTCTGTTAATATGTTGCTATGGGTTAAATTTATCTATATAATATTGGCGTCGAAATAAATAGAAAAAGAATATGCGGGAAAAAAATGACAAAACAAAATAACAAATATAAAATAATAAGTGAGAGAAGTAGAGACATGGTTGAATTAGGGGGAAACAGTTAAAGGATTGAAAGAGAAGAGGGGAGGGGGGGAGGGGAGTAACGTATGATACATTAAAAAAGGGGACGGGGTAAGTGGTTTATTCACGACCGTGGCTTCTTGTCCGACTGCGCGGTGCATTACGCTTGGTATAGGCAGAGGGGGGGGGAGGAGGGGTGGGGTAAAGATGGTTTCCTAGTGTAGCTTGGTAAAAGAGCGGGAGGGAGACAATTGTTTGTCAAGCATTGGGGGAAAATAAGCGGGAAACGGAAGTGGGCGGAAGTGGGGAAAGTGATTTACTTATTGTTATTAATATTAATTAAAGATTGCACAATATATGGTATTAAAACACAAAGGGGGTATAAATAAGGGGGAGAATAGGTCAAGATTTAATTGTTTTCAAGATGTCAAATCAAGAAGAAGAAGGAGGACAAGGCCAGGGAGATGAAGCGATACCAGGACAAGCGCCGGAAATTCCGGCAGGAGCTGGAGGCGAGGAAAATGCACCCCTCCAGGCTCAGGTACAGGAGCTTGTCGATATGCTCGACACCAGCGAAGAAGCCGATGATCCTGTACCTGATGTCCAGCAGCTGTTGAACCTCGCGGCAGCGCCTGATCTACTCCCATTCCCGGGGGTAGATCGGCGCTGCTACGATCTTTGGTTCACGGTGAAGCGCAGGCTTATGGGCATCGTATACGAGGGAGACCAGTTACTCTGGCGGAGGTCCCGTTACGGTGTTATCGACGAAGAGATCCTACAATGTATGTACGGGAACTATGGGCTGGTTGTAAGGTTAATTCAAGCATTGCCCACATACGCTCGGTCCTTCCATGCCAACATGGACGCCATCGCCTCAATGGACCGCCTGGTCACAGCTCAGCAGGACATCCTGGAGAACCTGCTTGACCAAGAGCCCGTCTATGGCGCCTACGGCGACTCCAGCGAGGAGTACTCCAGCGAGGAGTATTAGTAGTATTAGACATACAGAAGAGGTAATCTTGTTTATCAGCATTAGGCATAAATAACAAAATTTGACTATTTGGATTTAATGAAAAGCGCTCATGGCTTACATGATTTGCAATTGACAATATTTACGTCGAATATAATACATTAAATAGGCCATGACCAGAGAGAGAGGGAACAAAGGGCTATTTATTACATTGTCCCCAAAGTTTTAAAATTACGTTTTCTTATTCGTTAGCTTAAGTTGAGTGTTCAGACGTTTTAACGACTAATTTTAATCTACAACAGGGGTAATTTTGTGTAGCATCATTGGGGATGTACATCAATTTATCGGCTATTGTCTTATCCCTTAGATCCCTGGGTCATAGCTGATATAATATCATCACAAATATATTCTAATGACATTATGACTTACTTATGTTAATATTATATCAGTCTTTTGTAGATAATATAAAAGTTTGTTAGAAATAGCCTAAAACTTTACTAAAGCCCTAGGTCCCATTATTGTAGTTTTCAGGATCTTAAATGACATAGATGCATTTAAGCATACACACATACAGATACTTGAGTATTTAGAATTCTTATTTTTGCAGTAAAAGTATTGCTATTTGACATGCTTCTTATTAGATTTGCAAAGAGAAAATTTGCAAGAAAAAAAAAGACTCTCAAGCGGGGGCCTTGGAATAGGACCCCACCCCCCTTCCCCATTTTCTAATTTATAATTTTATTCCTTCTATAATTGCATAATCTAACATACTAGTGGCTGCGCCCATAGCATCTAGGGCCGGGCTATGTATTCCAAGTTGCAAGAAAGGGAAAAGAAATAGCCTAAAGACTTTGTAACACTTTTCTTTGCTTGTAATATGTTACCTTGTTGTCCTAGGAATCAATATTCCAAAATCATAGAAATAGGATAATCATATTTATTTTTAAAATATTTGTCAAAAGTGTCAATAATCAACTGGATTTAAATGGACTTTCTGGTAACGATTATGGAGTTGCAACGCTTTCTAAATCGTACCTAACTGTTAAGGAATCATCATGCAACATTTAAAATCGATATAAGAATATTAAAATACATAAATTAACCATGAAAGCAATCTGTTACGGACGGACGGACGAACCTTAATCATAGAAAAGCTTTGCTTTAAAAAAAATGTTTACACAAATAATATGTCATATAGTAAATTCTTCAAACTTGTCATGCTTACATTTTTATTTTACAGACTTTCTATGGCAGTTAGTATCAATAAAACGTCTTTTATTTTCGTTTGTGGTTTCTTTACATAGGATTTAAACTTTTTTATTATGGATTTTGTCTCAAAATCTGTTAAAAAAAGTTCTAAGCCATACTGAAAAATCATGTATCGTATCGGTTTTTTTTGCGAAAAGTACAATAAAATTAACAGGATTAATCCCTGTTTTTGTTGGCTCGGGTCTTTTGCCCTTCGGGTCCAAAAGAACATAATTGATTATAATTTTTTTCGTTTTACAATCCGCGGAAAAATGTCTATAATACCTTGCGATTTAAAACTAATAGATTGTCTATTACTTGTCAAAATTTGTAGTTTATTGTCGACTATATTGCTCAAAAGAAAAGTGGTCATGACTGATTTTATGCCACCAATACTACAACGCTTGTTGATACAATAACCACTCTATAGTTTAACTATGGAGGGGAAAAGAAACTTCAAATAAATATTTAAATTAAAGTGTTTAAACGTTGGTTTCAGAGATACTAATGAACAGTAGAATGATTGCTAATTAACAAGCACATAAAGACAGAAAATCTACTGTTACACGAAATTTAATAGTTATTCATCGTACCGTATTATAGACAGCTTTCCGCGGATATTTAAATGAAAAATTATAGGATCAAAACCTGTTTTGTTAGCCCCTAGGGGACGAAGGCCCGGCCTAACAAAATTGGTAATAATATTATGATTTTTCTTTCATTATTCGTAACTCTCTTTAATACGATATGATACATATCTTTTCATTACGACCTAGAACCGGTTCTAATCCAGCGGATATTAATCGGTTTCGAATGAATACTAGGAAATGTATTATCTTACTTAAATTTCTAGAGATATGGAGATATGACAATAGACGATAAATTATGCTTCGCTCTCCATTAATTTATGATAAAATAAGGCTTTAGAAGATGTTAAGTTAGAAATTTATTTGAGTATTATTGAACATCCTGCCTTTTTACAGACAACTCACTCTTATTTGTACTACTATATTGTCTTAAATTTCTAACTTGGCAAGACAATGAGTTGTGCCTGTTTATACGCCAAAGCATTTCCATAACTCTAACTTAAAATTGTACGCGTTTGACATAACAGCAGAATTTATGAATTTAAATGCCTTATAAACCTTTCTCGTAACCCCTGGACCGAAGGGAAAGTAACTTGTGAAAAGAAAATTTTTATTTTTTTCTCACAGCTAAGGAGTAGAGTCATATTTTCTCGTGATCATTCGCACAGGGTTAAACTATCTATGTCTCGCATTGTACAACAATTTTTCAATATGGCTTCGAAACCGCCAGATTAGAACCGGTTCTCAGCCATACTGAAAACTCATGTTTAGTATCTTATTACAGACCATCTTCCATGAATATTTAAAGAAAATTTTTAAAATTAATACCAGTATTGTTAGCCCGGACCTTGACCCCTCGAGGCTAACCAAACTTGTTTTAATCTTGCTGAGTGGGTAATTTTGTTTGTCATTATTAGGGATGTACATAAATTTAAAGTCAAATGTCGTGTAAATTAAGAACTTTTCCTTTTATGCTTTGATCATTCTAAAGAACTATTTTCTTCATAAAACAAAATTTCTTTTTCAAGATGTCTTAAGTAATCAAGTAAATGTATTTATATGATGTGCATCTATATATCTAAATATTATATCCTTATAATAAAGTAAAATGATGTTTGTGTGTCTGCCTGTTTGTTTGTACCGAAGGATCTCGCTAGACGCTGAACCGATATGTTTCTTCCTTACAGGGTAGCTTGGAATGTTTATAACTTTTCGGGGGTAGAGCACCACTACCCTACCAAGAGAAATCGCCTCTAGAAAACAATTAGCACCCCCCCCCCAAAAAAAATCCCCCCCCCCTTATTTTTTTTCTTTTTAAATCTAACATAAAAAATTAAGTTATCGAATTCAACTCCCACCCCTCCTCAAGTGCCCTTTAGAGGCCTCTAGGGGCGTAGCCGCTAGTATACACTAAAGTAACATGATGTTTGTCTGAATTTCTAATAAGATCTTTTGAACGGCTATCGGAAGGTTCCTCAATTTTAAGGATAGTTTTATAGTCAAGGGCAAGTTTAAGTCTATTTAAACTATTTGTCTATCCACATAAAATTTTAATTATATATCAGTTATCTTAATATCTAAAATATTTTTAAAACACTAAATTTAAAAAAAAAAACATGATAAATTGGTAGTTTGCTTTAATTAATAAGGAAACAAAAAAAGAATCTTAATTTTCGTAAAAACAAGGATGACAGCATCTAAAAGTGTAAAATTCAGCCTTCAATAACATATGTCAATTCAAGTTTAGTGATTTTTTTCAGTAGGGCATCGAAACCGATTAATATCCGCTAGATTAGAACCCGTTCTAAGCCATACTGAAAATTCATGTATAGTATTGTATTACAGACAATTTTTCACGTATAATAAAAATTAAGTTATTACCAGTTTTGCTAGCCCGAGCCTAATTTTTATTTTAATATCCGCGGAAAGCTGTCTATAATACAATGTGATAAATACTACCTTGCGTCCTTGAAACAGACGAACGGTCAAGCACCTTCAACTTAAAGAAAAGCTTTGCTTTTTAATAAATAATACATTCTCAAATAATAATTAAATAAATAAGGAAGAGAAAAAAATCAAGGATATCAATTATAAAAATGGATGTAGAATATACGTGGATATTATGACAAGGGAAAAAATTGTCGTCAAATTAGCTTTGCTAACATGGACATCACTTAATGGTTAGTTTCTTCATCCAGTAGGAAGGTAATGAATAGAGAAAGGGGGGGGGGGGGATGGAGGGGTGGGGATCGTTTCATTTTGTATAGAGTCCATGATAATCTGGTGTAAGATCCAAGTAATAATAAATCCTGAACTTGAGAATGGATATTTTGTGCTGTTTTTTGAGAGACTATCTTTCGTGCATTAACATTTTTGATAAATTAAAAGAGTTGGGGAGTTTTTTGCTTGTTTGTTTATTATTTCCGGTCATATATTGAGTACAGTATAAACAAAACTCCCCCCCCCCCCCCCCCCCCCCAAGATATACCACTCTTTTCTGGGATCTTGCTGTGTCAAGTATCAACTGTGGGGAATACCAAAGGATGACTACATGCAAAATTTGAGCCGGATCCGGCCAAAACCGGCTGTGAATTTTATAAAAAAAAACGGTTTTCCCGGTTTTTAGAGGGTATCTGTAATTCGATTCAGCTGGAGCAAAACCGATTGGAGGTACAAAAAATCTTACTTCACATGAAATTTAGCCAATGCAATTGCCTACAAAAATGTACTTCATCATCAACTTGATTAGACAACTCTTTCCCCTCCTAAATGTCCATTAAAACCTCGGAAAAACGGCAAAAATCGCCAAAAATCACGCCTTTTGCGGCGAATAACGGCTAAACGGTCAGCCGGAGGCGAATGAAACATAAGTAAAGAAATGTCCGACTCAAAAAGTTGTTCTACATCAAAGAGATGCTTGAAGTCGCTAAAACGACTCCTTCCCCTCCTTTATGGGGGAAAAACTGAAAAAACGTTATTTTCAAAAGTATGCTCACTACGTGGGTGTGGGGGGCACTGAACCCGTCACCCCAGGGTCACTAAATAAAAAGTCTAGGCGGCCCACAATGCTGAATTTTCACCAAGTGAAAGTCTTGTGTCATTATCTCTTATGAGAAAAAAGTTATTAATTAATTAAAATTTCAAATTGTGATTTTTTGATGGATTTCTTTGATGAAATGACAGGCTGGTCAATTTTTAGGCCATTTTTTGTGGATTCTAGCCCGCCACGCCCAAACGGTTTGAGATAATCTCACGGGACCTTTAGCCCAACCTAAGTCTGGTTGTTTGTGGGGTCTAAGAAAAAAAATTCTCGGATTGGATGAAGCACGACGTCGCTGCGCGCCTTCAAAAATTGCTGGTCGGCTCATTTTGCCCTCTCAAACCCTCACCTCATGCCATTTTTCTGTGTAAAGATTATAATTATAATCTTTTGCGTAAGTCTGATTTTTTTTCCTAGACCTCACAAATTACCAGACTTAGGTTGGGCAAAAGGTCCCGTGAGATTATCTCAAACCGTTTGGGCGTGGCGGGCTAGAATCCACAAAAAATGGCCTAAAAATTGACCAGCCTGTCATTTCATCAAAGAAATCCATCAAAAAATCACAATTTGAAATTTTAATTAATTAATAACTTTTTTCTCATAACAGATAATGACACGAGATTTTCACTAGGTGAAAATTCAGCATTGTGGGCCGCCTAGACTTTTTATTTAGTGAGCCTGGGGTGACGGGTTCAGTGCCCCCCACACCCACGAAGTGAGCATACTTTTGAAAATAACGTTTTTTCAGTTTTTCCCCTTGGCTAAATTTCATGTGAAGTAAAATTTTTTGTACCTCCAATCGGTTTTGCTCCAGCTGAATCGAATTACAGATACCCTCTAAAAACCGGAAAAAAAACGGGTTTTTTTTATAAAATACACGAACGGTTTTGGCCGGATCCGGCTCAAATTTTGCATGGAGTCATCCTTTGGTATTCCCCACAGTTGATACTTGACATAGCAAGATCCCAGAAAAGTCTGGTATATCTACACCCCCCCCCCCCTACATCTTATTTTATTTTTTATAAAGGTTGGAGGGTGGGGGTATTAATCATTGCCTAACAGGCGCTTTGTGTGAAAACACTGGTTAGCAGGGATATTTAAGGATAAGACAATGACCGATAAATTGATGTACATTCCCACTGATGCTACACAAAATACCCCTTCTGTAGATTACATTTCTGGACATTCAAAATAATTAACCCACCAATCAAATTCAATAAAAGTCCCCTAAGTTGTTAAGGCCACGAATAAGAAAACATTATTATAAAACTTTGGGGACTAGTGTATAAACAGTCCAGTGTCCCCTACCTCCCTGACTAGTTATTTTTAATGTAATTTTCATTTCCTTAAATATTATAACAAAACTAGGATAGTTATTCCAAGCTTTAAATCATGTTATGTTATTGTGTGTTTTTCTAATTTAATTGCAGAGAGGGATGGGACATTGGACTGTATATTGTACTTGCAAGTTCTGTCATTAGTTGGCCTAAATCTTGATTTCATACTAGTACTCTCCAATATTTTTAATCAATATTTTGTGATTTTGTTTTTCATTATTGCGAATGTACATCTATTTATCATCCGTTAAAATCCCTCTTATGTATAACTCCATGGTATTACTAACCATGCGGGGTTTTCTTCAAATTTACCCAACCTCCCTTTTTTACGTCGACTTCATGGCATTAAATAAAAGTGGTTATGACTGACATAATATCTTTAATTCGCTATTCAAAAAACATTAGATTCAATGTAGACCTATGGAAACAGCAAGCAAATTGTTATTAAATGACATGGACCACATATTACAATATAAAACACACAAGTTGCTTCAACCCCAGCATCTAGGGTAGGGCGGAGTAGTTCAGGAAAATAGCCTAAGGATAATTGAAACAAATCAAATCGCTGAATACACGTCTGTGCCCCCCCCCCCTCGAATGACCATGAAAAAAAGAATTTATTTGTTTTTTTAGTAAAATTATTTTTTTATGGGAAATAAAAATTATTTCTTCCCTATCCTTTATAAGTAGCGTAGCTACTTTATCATTTGCTGTTCTCGTACTTCCGCCATACATGTGACCTATTGCATGGATCTAAAGGGATAAGACAATGGCCTATATTAGTGATGTCTATTGTACATCCCCAAAGATGACACAGAAAATTACTACTTCTGTAGATTAAAATTAGTAGTTGAAACGTTTGAACACTCAACTTCATAAACCTACCAATCAAATTCAGTAAAATTCCCCAAAAATTTTAAGCCAATCAAAAAGAAAACGTTATTATAAAACTTTGGGGACTTTCTCTGAACGTATGGACATTATTGGCTTTTTATCAGGGATATTAAGGGATAAGCCAATGGATAATAAATTTGATGTTGAAAACAACCACTTCTGTATATTAACAATATTGATTGAAAAGTTTGCACAATCCAATAAATAAAATGAGAATGGGTACCAGTATAATTTACATTCCTGTGTCCCCTTACAATTTGTCAGCTAGGGCCAATTTATTAACCGCTGAACCGATATGGTTGTACTTTGTCATTGAAGCTTCTCATAGATCATTGGAAGGTCTAAAACTATTTTGGGTGGGGCCATCATCCAATCAACCCAAGAAAAATAGCTTCTAGAAAAAAATTACATAACTCCCCCCCCCCCCAAAAAAAAATATTTTTTTTTAAACAAAAATTAAAAGTGGAGGGTCGTCCGACCCCCTTTCCTTCAAGTGCCTCTGGGGGCGTATCCGCTATTCGTACTATATAAAGTAGTAAGGGTATTTTTTTGTACCCTTCCTCACTCTTTGAATACAAAACACGTAGATGCTAGGGGTGCAGCCTTTTTTTTGACAAAAACTATTCATTTTTTATGTCAACATAAAACTTTCAGATTCAACCTGGTAAATTTGATAATAAATGTATAAATACATACAGTTATTTAACCCCTTTTCCCTTTATTGTTTTACTCTAATATTTGATATCCATGTTAAAGAAGCAACGGATGTGACGGCCATAATTATAAAGAAGTGTTGCTTTTCAGGGAGGAGGGGTATATTGGACTGTAAATTATAATGGTATTCAAAGTTTCAATTAGATGACTTGAATACTTTGGTACCTTTATTTTTTGATGGTTTAATCCGCAGCTTGGGTAAGTTTGTTTATTATCAATAGGGTTGTACATAAATTTATCATCCATTGTCTTATCCCTTAAAATTCCTTACTTATAAAAAAATGAAGAAAGATGCTAAAAGAGGAAGTGGATCAGTGTTTCTACATTGTTGTTAACAATTTTAATAAAGTAAAAGGATCTCTCTCTCTCTGTTTTTGTGTCTGTGTGTAATCTACAGAACTGATATGATTATCCTTTATAGAGTAGCTTCTCATAGGTCCTGGGAAGGTTGATAACTATTTTAGGGGTGGGAACCAACACCATACAAAGAGATCTCGTCCCTAGAAAAAAGTGACCCTCCAAATTTTTTTATCCCCCCCCCTCCTCCCTTCACAATCAAATGCTAAACCTGTACTCTTAATTTACCAACCCTTTAATTAAACAACCTTTATCTGGCTGTATAAACTATTTATGGTAATGAGATACGCCTTATTAGGGGTCAAATAGCCTTTGACTTGAATATTACTTATTTGACAAAAAAAATGCGGTTTTGATAAAACTCCACAAGTAGTTATAGGCGCCTGGCGTTATTGGAAATGAAAAAATAATCTTATGGGATAAGAAACCGGAAGATAAATTAATTTACTCCCCAGATGATGATAAACAAAATTACCTCTTCTCTAGATTTAAAATATTGCCATTCAAGTTACACTCTAATTACAGATAAACAGACATAAGGACAGACATACATGCATACCTAATCATCTTATAGAATAAAGTAGCTTCGTTATCCTTCTTAAAATTACAGTTAAAAAGCTATACTGCTATTGGACATTATCGTTTCTCGTTGTCTTGTAAATATTTCCTCGATCCCTATGTGGTTAGTGGGAAGGGGGGCTTCAAGTGGGCACTGGGGGGCAATAGGGGGGGCATGTTAAGGAAATAAAATATTAGATTATTACCCAGGGGGCACATATCAAAATTAGGGTATTTTATATTTTCAACAAATAAAAATAATTTAAAACGGAAAACAAAATTTTAATTCCAAATTTTATGTAATTTATTATGGGTTCTGGGATGATTTTATGCTATTTTTCTCCCCCTAGAATTCAGATCCTCTAGATATCAACCGATATCAATATTAAAAGTAGCTAAAAAATAAGAATTTGTTATTTTCAGAATTTGACAATTTTTTACTGAAGTAACTTATTCAGGGATATAGCTATTGCCGTAAAAAAAACTATTTAGCCCCGCTAATTAACTATTAAGACGAATTTACTGTAATCTTATTAAACAATAGCATACTGTTATTGTTGTCATTGGTTATCATTTTATTATATTGGCGGCTGGACCTCTGTATTCAAAGGGGGAGTGAGGGGGCAAAAAATTTGCCTAAGACTTCAATCCAAAAATAAAATAGTTAAAAAGAATCCCAGGACCAATGTAAAGCTTCCCTGAAGAGAGAACTCAATCAGTTTAGTAGTTATCGAAATCTTAAGCCATTAAAAAATAACCTTTATATTTTATATAATATGATATAATTGTACAATAGCATGACGTTATTGATAACAACACATATGTTCTAAAAGTTGGAGGCAACTGTTTTTTTTTCTTGCGTTACAATATCCTTATCCCTGAGAAAGGGAAAGGGAAGCTTAATTGTTGTTGTATGTACAAATTTTGTGTGTTGCTGTGTTCACGTGTCAGGGATGTAGGCGCAAGTAGATTTTATGTCAGCCATCACAACTTTATTTAATCAGGGAGCGAGGGGACATTTAGCTGTTTATTACACTAGTCCCTAAAGTATTCTTTTGCGTTGGCTTAATTACTTTGGGGACTTTATTATTTTTTTTGGTTGGTTCATAATGTGTCCAAACGTTTCAATCTACAGAAGGGGTAATTTTGTATTTCATCATTGGGTATGTAATCTCATTTATCGGCCATTGTCTTATCCTTTTATGTTATTCAATGCTACCCTTATCATCTAGAGGCTTCGTGGGAGGGAGTGGCCACAAAAATAGCCTTAAACCCTCCCAAGAACTAAATCTAAAAATTAAATAGCCTAAAAATAGTCAGGACCTATGTTGAGATTTCCTAAAATGGACAACTCAGATTTTAACTTACAAACAAAAAAACCTTGCTACTTTATATACTAGGATAATATATTATCAAACCGATTATCATCATATTACTATTAGAACTGCGTTAATTGTTAGATTAATAATAATATTTTACGGATAATCGAAAAAATCAACCTTTATTTTTACTAAATTACGTCGACACATACCATTGATATTAAATGTGAACATAATCACACCAGATTACCATTCCCAGCCATTCCTGAGATTTAGTTGTGCACAGGGAACAACAAAATATCATCTTCCGTTCTATTGTGTTTTAACCAAATTCTCGGCTATAAGGATCAGTCATTAAAATAAAAAAAATACAGAAAGTTCAAAATCTAGTCCTTTCTCTCAAAAAACCTGTCGAGCACTGAAATCAACCTTCCTCCCCCTAAATTTGAAATATATATATTTTTTATATTATGTCCTCCTCCGTACGTCCATTTATAATATGTTGATATTTAACTTTTTTGACACAATATTTTATGTGATATGTAATTATCTATTCATCTCATTTTTGTAATACGGATTCCTAGGACAACATAGTACAAATAGTTGTGCTTTGCTACTAATGGATGTTGTTAACCTTGTTTTTTTTTATATCACTTTTCCCCTTATTCTCATACAAGATAAAATCTCGGAGTTTTGGATTTTTTGTTTTTTGTACAACAAACAACATCACCTCCATAGAAGCGATGCCCAGACAATAGGACAAACGAATATTAACAATTATATAAAGCGATAACCAGACTATAAAGTTACAATTCTTTTAAGATTATGCCAAATTGTTTAAAGAATCATAAATTGTCTTATCCCTTGAGATCCCTGTAATTTTATTCGTCCTATTGTCATTTTAGTTCCGCAAAATCATGAATAAGGGAAAAAGGACAGGACAATCAAAGATAAATAAATCTTCCCATATGTTTTCTGTTAAAAAAGTAATTTCTACAGAAGAATAAAGTCATAATGTCATTTAAATATCGATATGTCGATATTATATCAGCTAATAACACTTTTTAAATGCTATATAGTCGACATAAACAAGTTTTACCCCTGCCCTCTTGGAAGGTGGTTATACCCTCCCTCAAAATAGTTATAAACCATCCATGGACCTGTGAGAAGTTACTTTGTAAAGGAGAACCATATCGGTTAAGCGTTTAGCTAGTTCCTTGACTACAGACAAAAAATAATAGGATTATAGGATGATTATAATTTATTATATTTTAAAAATTAACCTTTTGTTATTTCAGATATTCCACGGAGTATGGACCCTCGCCTTTCTGTGCCTAACTATTATTGATACGAAGGTAAGATTTAATTTATAGAGTAGCTTTGCTCAATACAAGTATATTTTAGCAAACAGAGAGGGGACAATGAGCTGTTATCACACTAGTCCCAAAAGTTTTTTTCATTAAAGTTTTCTTATTTGTTGACTTAACAACTTTTAAGTCTTTAGTGAATTTGATTGGTTGATTCATTAAGTTGAGTATTCAAACGTTTCAACCACCTATTTTAATCTACAGAAGTAATAATTTTGTGTATCATCGTTGGTTATGTACATTGATTTATCGACCATTTTCTTATCCCTTTAGATCCCTGATATTTTAGTTGGTTTAAGTAAAAGAATATAGGGGGCATGAGCTAAAAGATTCTCTCATCTCAGGGTAGGGACCCTGTCAAGTTTTGTATTGGGTCTTTGAAATCAGCGAATAGAAACGGAGATATAAACACAGATGACACCCTACAGACGAACAAAAAAACAAACAATTTACTAGCTGACTAAAAATGTCTCTGCAACTTGGGACAAATTCGCTTGTTATGGATGTTGTAATCCCTGTTTAAATACCATATTATTAATGCCTATAAAATTGTAAATGTTTATTAATTCTATTTAATTGTTTTTAAAGAAACTATTACTACACAGATATCAGCTAGCGTTTTATGTATTGTTTAAGTCACTATAATTATTACTCTACAATTTTAAATCATCAACTGTTTTGAAGTCAATACTCAATAGTGGTTCTGTCCTTAGCCTCTAGGGGCTTCTTTTGATAACTGCAATGGCCTAGAACCTGAAGGACTAAAACAAGGTTCTAGATTTGTCTTTCAAGGAATTTCCGGGATCTTATTAGACACCCAAACGAACTAAAGCCACTTTAAATATAAAATCATCCTAAATATTTTGTGTTAAAAAATGCTTTAAACCCTCATGAATTCTAAAAGTGTCTCTATTCATATATTCGACCTTTTACCCTTTTAAAAACATTATCTACCAGGGATCTAAAGGGATAAGACAATGGAAGATAAATTAATTTAAATCACAATGATAACAATAACAATGCTATTACTTCTGTAGATTAATATTATATGTAAATAGTTTGGATTTAATAATAGTACCAAAAGTTGTTAAGCCAGCAAATGTGTGTTGAATTGTTTGGAGTAGAGTTCCCCTCCATCCCTGTTAATCACAGAAAGGGATAATGCACTAAAAGAAAAAAAATGTTTTGCCTCAAACTTTTCCAATAATCAAAACTAACAGTTTTTTTTATGAATGTTATTAGCCTGACGAAGTAGCAGCATATTTTCTAAAAAGTACATAAGTTTGCAGAAAATTTACTTATTTTTTAATGGCCTCAAAATTTTCAATGACAGAATGTGTTTTGTTTATACAAGTATGGGTACCAGTATAATTTACAGTCTAATTACCCCTCCCTTCCTGGTGTTTTTTCGTATAATAAATCATATGAAGTGCTCATTTTTATGACTAATTACACATTGTTGTTATTTTAGGGAGGGAGGTGAAATTGCATTCTAAATTATACTGGTGCTCAACGTTTTATTAAACACAATCTCTCATTTGTTGGTTTAGAAACTTGATAATTTGAGTTGTTAGAAACTAGCAGAATAAAAAATTTGATGGGGGGGGGGGGTGCACATCAACTTATCACCCTTTGTCTTATCTCTTAAGATCTCTAGATATTATTGGATAAATAAGGATAAATCTGCGATCACTTAAAAATCGAAGGAGAATTCCGCCCATACGAGGTAAGGTAAGGTATAAATTAGGATAAATATATACGAAATAAAGACGTTAAAAAAGGTTGTTAGGTCGAGTATGCAGCAATACACATTTATGACTTTTAGACGAAGGTTTTTTGTAATTAAAACTAGTATTTATTCTATGATTTTTAACTAATTGTGTGAGAAAAATTGTCTTCATTTGATAAGATACATGATTTTTTGGTGTGGCTCATAAGCGGTTTTAATCCAACAAATAGCAGTCGGTTTCGAGCGATACTTGATAATAAAATAAATGATCATAAAATAAATAATTATTTACTTTGTAGAATGGCCGACATACTGACAGACCTAATTAGTTGTATGCTTTTTATTATACAAAATATCTATTTATCTGTTTATGGGCGAAAATCACTTTTCCCCCATAATGATATAGTCATATAGTCTGACGGACAGACAAAGTGAATTATAGAGTAGCTCTGAGAGGGAAAGGTGACAATGGGCTGTTTTTTAGTAACTGTTGGGCCTTTAGTGAATTTTGATTGGTGGGTTGATTAAGTTGAGTACGTGTTCGAACCACTAGTTGTAATCTACATAAGGGTAATTTTGTGTATCATCATTGGGGATGTACATTAATTTATCTGCCATTGGCTTATCCCTTAAGATCCCTGAGCTCTGCTACTAAAAAAGTGACAGTGAACGGCCCGGGAAGGAAGTAAGGGTGACAACAATTTTATTTTTTCAGGGATAAAGATAATGAAAACAAAAAAAAATAAAGTAAAAAAGATCCATCCCTTCCCCTTATTATTTAAAAGACAGGGTATCAATTTTAAAGAAAACGTTGAAAGATAGATTGATCAGGGAGGTTGGGTACAGTGGGCTGTTAATTACGCTAGTACCTAAAGTTTTACATCACGTTTTCACATTCGTTGAACTTTAAAAACTTTGGGAACTTTCTTTAAGATATTAATTGATTGGTTAATTTAGCTGAGTGGCAAAAAGTAATCTAAGACTTAAAATCTACAAAAGTGGTTATTTTTGTTCATTGTCATTATGTTTTATGGCCCATTATCATATCCCTTGAGTTTCCTGTATATTTTTCTGGTCCATTGCCGTATACCTGTTTCCCTGTGCTTACAGGATGAAAGTCCGTTTACTTTACACACGCGCCTTCCTCCAGGGATATGCAGGGATAAGACAAGGGACGATAAATTGATGTACACCCTACAATTATGATATATGTACACAATTAGCCCATTTAAAAACTAAAATTATTAGTAGAAAAATTTGGACATTGCTAGCTTGCTCAACTTAATCAAGATTTTATAAAAGTATCTTAAATTATCAAGACAACGATTGAGAAAACGTGAGAGAACTTAAAATACTAGTATTATTTGTCTTATGTTCACTAACTCCATAAAGATGAAACAATACAAAGACTGTTTTGCCTTCAACAATAATATAAATAAATTGGGGGGAGTTTTTCCCAAAATACAAAATAAAATGAATGTTTTAAATTTCGATCATTAATTGTAACTTAACCGAATATTCGTAAAGCTTATTTTATGTTGGGTAAGGTTAAGTTGGGTTAATAGTGTCCCGTAGGATTAGAGTTCTCATAGTGAAACAACAAATTATTTCAACGTTTAAAAAAATTGAGTGGTGGAGGAAGGGGTGGAATTTGGTCCATTTTCTGTTTAAGGGGAATTTACCCATAGATATCTGTCTTAATAATGTTCAAAATAATCATTTGGTAGATTCATTGGGCCGTTCGTTGTTTAGGCCTCTATCAGGGATTTTGAAGTATAAGACGCCTGGAGGATTTATTAATATAAACTTTCTAAATGACGACAACCAAAATTACCCCTTATACATATGTAATGAAAGTTTGTAAACTAAAAGATCAGAACTAACCAATTAGTCTTCAATTAAAGCTTTGAGCCAACGAATCAGAACCGCATTAATAAAGCTTTGGTTACCAATTTAACTTGCAGTCCATTGCCAATTGTCTTATCCCTAATTTAACGTCTTTAGTTATGACGTGACTGATGCCTAAACTAAACTGGCATAAATATTTAATATTACCAAAATCTATATACTTAAGAAATCAGGCCCCTAAAAATGACTTTGTAGGATTAAATAGAAACGCCCTTTTCCTACTTATTTATGATTTCAAACCTATTATTATACAATATTCTGTATAGATGGGTGGGGTGTGTCCTCCCCCCTTCCATAATAAACATTTTGGGGGGCTGGAGGCAATAATACAAAAATAATGGATACATAGATGGATGGATAAATAGAAAAATGGACAGAGGATAAGACAGACAAACAGACAGACAAACAGACAGACAAACAGACAGACAAACAGACAGACAAACAGACAGACAAACAGACAGACAAACAGACAGACAAACAGACAGACAAATAGACAGACAAACAGACAGACAAACAGACAGACAAACAGACAGACAAACAGACAGACAAATTGACAAACAAATAGACAGACAAATAGACAAACAAACAAACAGATAGACAAACAGAGTGATAAACAGTCAAACAAATAGGATAAGACGGAAAGACAGATTAAAATAAGCTACAATCTTTTCTCCCCCAACTTACATCTAAAAAAATCTAACGAATAAAAATTAATTTATGTGCATTGTGATACCCTTAAATTCATGAACAAACAACTAAATGTAAACGGAAGGAACAGAATAATCATTTTTTATGACAAACAAATTTTGATTAAACATTTAATGTTTTTTGAAGAGCACAGCTACTCTTATTCCATTAAGTCAGTATTTCTTACGTAGTTTTTTTACGTCACATAATCGAAAGGCACCTCATGGTCTTCCAAAGGCGTTTAACTAAAGTACAGGAAACGTTTTCCTAGATCTTACTACGTACTACTTTATAAAAAAGAATGATTTTAAACTAATATTTTTCTTTGGTTTTATTCTAATATTCTTAGCTAGTATTATTTTTAGCGCTACTTATGGACATAATTATAATTGTCTAAAAATAAAATAAAGATTTGGCAATGAAGTGTAAGAAGTGTCCTATCGATTTTAAACCTTGAACGAGGATTCCTGTAACAATATAAATCCTAGAATTTCTGTAATCGTACAAATTAGGTCTGTACATCCGTTATAAACCTTATCGCTTAATAATCATTACTTAGCTTCGACTTTATGGATGTTGTAATCCTTGTTTATATTTAAATAGTATAGAGATGATAAGGAACTGATTCTTTGCAATGAAAACTTTGGGTACTTCTATTAAATCTTAATTGCAATTTGGTTAAACATCAATCAATAGTCCATTGTCTTATCCCTTAAGATCCTAGAAATAAAGCATTATAATTAACGCTATGATTTTAATGAGTTATATCAGTACAATAACAGCACTTTAGAAACCTGTTTATTGAGATCTAAATAACGGCTTATAGCTTTATAGGAAAGCCTTACTGGTGTTCCTACTTCCTAGTATGAGAGTAGGATTTTAAGTAATCTTTATTTAACTCCTGATTTTAAAATAATAAACAAGGATGACAACATGCATAACTATCTTTTATCTACAGAAGTGATATTTAGATTCAAAACAGCCACTGAAAGACAGGAATCTTTAGTGATAAGACACAGAACGATAAATAGATGTACAGTATCTATAATACAAAGCAGAACAATGTCTGTGTGTCTGTCTGTTTGTAGCAAAGGATCTCGCTAACCGCTGAACCGATCGGGTTCTCCTTTACAGGGTAGCTTCTCATAGGTCCCGGGAAGGTTTATAACTTTTTTTTGGGGGGGTGGAACACCCCCAACCCTTCCAAAAATTAAAAATACGCCCCCCCCCCCCAAAAAAAAAGTAAAATTTTTTTCTTCTTAAAACTAAAATTAAAATAGTGGGGTCGACTACCCCCCCCCCCCCAAAAAAAAAATCCCCCCTCCCAAAATTTTTTTTTTAAAACCTCTTGGGGCAGAGCCCCTAGAGGCTAGGGGCGAAGCCGCTAGTATTCCATATGATAATAAAGAAAATCAATTCTTTTTGAATTAAAATTATTTGTAGAAAAGCTTTGATACTGCTAGTTACAAATATATAAAAGATCCCGAAAGCCAACGAATTAGAGAATGTGTTTATAACATTTTTATAACCAGTATAATTTACAGTCCAATAATGTTACCTCCTCTCTCTCTCTCTCTCTCTCCGTGACAGTATGATCTAAGGACGAACTATTATAGAATAGAATAGCTACGCTTCTCTAAACGGAAGAGAATAAGACGTTCAGCTTGTTAAAAAAACTATTTTTTCCCACGAGGGAATTAAGCCAATAAAAAAAATCAAATTAAATGCAGAAACATAGACAGATATTTGGCGATTATAATCCTTCTTTATCATATGTTGTTTGTGTGTATTATTACATTTAACATCCCCTAAATAAGCCCTAATTACTCCTTATTTGTTACTGTTCGTTTGTCTGATTTATTGGGCTTTACTTTATGGATGTCTACATCCTTATTTTCTAAAATAATATTTTTTTTATTTCTAGGGGTGATTTATCTTGGGGAGGTGGAGATACCCAATCTCAAAGTAGATAATAACTTTCCCTGTAGCTATGAGAAGCTTCAATGTAAAGGAGAGCCATATCGGCAGGGGCGTCCAAGCTTTTTTATTTGGGAGGGGGGTTAATCTTTATTTCATAGACGCATTTTTTTTATTTGGGGAGGGGGGGGGGTTAAAATTGAAAATCCAAAATTTTGGCACCCCTAAATTCATTTGGGGGGGGGGTAATCACCCCTTTACCCCCCCCCTTTGGACGTCTATGCATGATATCGGGTTATCGGTTCCACACAGATAACTAGACATCCTGTTACTTTTATAAACAGATTAAACTCGGAAGAAGAATGATAATTTATTATTTGTAAAATATTATCATTGAACATTTTTATTTGGTAGCACAGCTACTCTGTTATTGGGGCATGTCCGTATGTCCCTTTATCTGTATATCCATCAGCCACTAAAGCTCGATACCTTAATGTGTTTTGAGAATCGGCCATCATTATGATGTCTATTGTCTTATCCCTATAGATATCTAGACTTACTCTAATTATTTAGTAGATATGCGAAAAAGTTTGGATAAAAAATCATTACAGACTTTCAGATTAAGGGAAGCAAATTGTTGCACATTGTATAATTATGCATTTTATAACAAACCCGTACTTGTTGAATATGTGTGTGAGCTTTATTAATGATTTGTATGCCTATAAAAAGAAAGGTTACAAAATAAGGATGACAACATCCGAAAGTAGCGACGCTCAAAGGTGATGCCTATTGAATAAGGAAGGTGTCGGGTTTGAGTTTAAACCACTCCATGTCATACTAGATATGTTGAATTAGGTAACTACTGCTGCTATGTCTGGCGCATTACTGTAATAGTAGAGGAAATGTCTTGACCAATAAACAGTCGCAGTTTATTAACATGCACAGTAATGGTTTCCAGACAAACGTCGTGCAATTAAAAATTTGGTGTTTTTTTTTGCATGTTGCCTAACCTAAAACCCAAGGATGGTTAGAAAAAAGAACTTCGCTCATCCTTGGTAAAGTTTTCCCTAGAAAGACAGACGGACCAATGAACATTTTAAATTGCAGAGTAGCCTTGCCGATTTAATGGTTCCACCTTAATTTTGACACCATTTTTATACCGTCAGCGTATAACACGTTAAGGGTGCTTGTACATTATTGTGCTTTAAAATCGAGAAAACGAATTTTAGAGTTTATGTTTTTTTCTTTACTGATACCAATTACTGTACGTAAAGCCTGTAACAAAAAGTGTAAGAATTTTTGTCCGAAGCTAAAGTTCTTGGAAATTGCTAGTCCGAATTTGTTGTACCTAGCTATTTTGGAAGCTTTTAAATGTCTTAAGTTAGTTTTAGACTATTTTCCTTCAATTTAGAAAAACTCAGAAAGGGAGATGACTTTAACCTGTAAAGAATAAACACGTTCACCTATTCGTTTTCTTACTTTGGGGACAATAATTAAATCTTGATTGGTCCTAATTGTTAAATAGCAGTGTCCAAACTTTTCCACAACCAATTATAATTTACAGATGGGATAATTTAGTCTAGAAATAGTTTCACCGCTCGCAGGGGATCAAACATGTTTTTTTAAAATAAATAATTGCTCATACTGTGGGGGGGGGGGGCACTAGTTATTTTTCGGCCTTGAAAAGAAAACACTACTTATATTGAAGAGTAGAAAGGGGAGAACGATATGAAGTCATTTAAATACTCTTCTTTATGTTTTATAATACTAGCGGTTACGGCCCTAGAGGGCTCTTGAGGGAAGGGGGGAGGAGGAGTCGATCCTCAACTTTACATTATAATTTTTAAAAGAATAGAAAATTAGGGGGGGGGAGTATTTTTCCATTAATTGTTTATCTTGGGAGAGTGACGGTATCCTTCCCAATAAATGTTTATAAACCTTCTTTGGGCCTAGTTTTACTTTAAAGCAGGAACTTGTTGGTTCAGTGGTCAGATCTTTCGGAAGCCAGACAGATATACATCCTGTTACTTATATAAAAGGCTTTTAGCTATGATACTTAAATTTGATTGAAATATCGACATAAGACATAGAATAGGTTAAACCAATGTTTCAATCTTAGCTTAAAAAAATAAACTAATAATTATAAATTATAAATTAGCTCTTTCAACGTAATGTCGATAAGAAGTCAGCTATGAACACTTCATTATATCAGGAGATTAAATTAGAAGTAGAAAAATAAAAACACTCAAACATTATATAATTAAAATAGCTAAAAATCTGTATACCTTTTTCCATTTATTATGTCCTTGCTCAAAGCCATTGGACGTTTCTATCATTAAGCAAAAGAAAATGGTAAAAATATCCCATAAAATAAACATTTGGGGATAAAAAATTAGTCTTTTTTTTTGTTAATATGGCACCTTCAACTTTTTGTTAAACTTTTAACAGTGGGTAATTATATTTTTTGAGGGGTGTTACCAGCCCCCTAAATATATATCAATAGATGCATTTATATATTTATATGATAAGATAGATAAATATATATGTAGATAGATATATAGTTAGATAGATATCTATAATACAAAGTAGAACGGTGTCTGTCTGTTTGTCTGTGTGTCTGTTTGTTTGTAGCGAAGGATCTCGCTAACCGCTGAACCGATCGGGTTCTCCTTTACAGGGTAGCTTCTCATAGGTCCCGGGAAGGTTTATAACTATTTTCTTGGGGGGTGGGACACCCCGAACCCCCCCAAAAAATTAAAAATACCCCCCCCCCTCAAATTTTTTTTTCTTTTTAAAACTAAAATTAAAATAGTTGGGTCGACTTCCCCCCCCCCCCCAAAAAAAAAAAACCTCTTGGGGCAAAGCCCCTAGAGGCTAGGGGCGAAGCCGCTAGTAATTAGTTAAAGTAATATAATGTTTGATATTTTAATAGTTTATTAGCCGGTCAATAATTATTCAAATAACTGTATTACTCAGTTCTAATAATGAAGATTAGCTCTTTTTGAATCATGAATATTTTTAGCAATTACATGAGAACACCTGTTATAACACCTCTAAACCCAATTTTATTCACCACATTAGACAATACAGATGCAACATGGATGGTTATTAAAGTTAAAGAATAGTGGATGCAATGACCCTGTCCCGATATTGTATTGGGTCTTAAAAATCAGCTAATAGCGTCGGTAATATAAACACAGCTGAGCCCCTAAAACGAACAAAAAGCTATTTTCTAGCAGACGCAAAAGGGTCTCTGAAACTTGGGGAAGGTAGTTATCTGGATTATATATTTATACTTATACATTTATTGGATGGATTCTCAAAGATTTTTAGCGATTTTCTTATGTTTTCCCTTAAAGTATTAATAGGGCTCAGACGCTCCCCTTACTTATATTTTTTCAAACTTTAAATAAGGAGGGTAGATATTTTTCTGTATGACCAACCCTGACCCAACTATCTGAGGTACCCCAACCCTGCGGGGCTACACTGTACCTAACCAAAACTGACCTAACCTAAAACAAACACACATAACAGTACTCCTTTTTAAAAAGTTTGGTCACTGTTACTTTGTACAACCCAATTACGATTTAATATTACTCTTCAAAGTTTTTGAGCCAGGGAATAAAAAACATACTTTTAAAATTTTGGGTACCAGTATAAGTTACAGTCCAATAATGTCCCCTCCTCCACTGCTTAAATTATTAGATTCAATAATTATAAATTATGAACAGAATTTTTGTTCTTATTTTATATTTCAGAAAATTAATCCCTAGCTTTTTTACCGCACCCAAAGATGCGGCCCAAATTTACCCTTGAAAAAATTTCCCGCCCTTTTAAGGGAAATTTTGCCAGTGGGCAAATTTTCCCGTCTAGGAGTTCATTTACAGGAAAATGGGGGAAGATAAATGGGAGAAAATTTGGTTTAGTTTTAGTCAGTCAATGAAGCCAGAGATTTGAAGGGATAGCACAATAGATAATAAATTGATATATATCCACAATTTAAATAAAAAAATAATCTGTTAACTTATTTGTTAGGAAGTTTAGACACCAACAGTTTGGAACCAACCAATCAAAATTCAATCGCTTTAAGGCAACATATAGGATAACGCGGTTTTAAAAGATTTAGTTACAAGTGCAATTGATAGTCTTATGTTCCCTTACTCCTTGAACGATAATGACGGTTATTTTATTGAATTTACAGCCCTTTCTTTTATTCCAATGTTCACTAGCTATTAAAAGAAAATTTTTACTTTTACAAAATGGAGGATATCACCCTATTAACAAGCTAATAAAGCTAAAAAGCTTTGCCATGAAGTAACAATACACTAATTACACGCAGGATTATTGTTCCCTTTTTTTCGCCGCTTATTTACTTTTTCCTTTCCCTTGTTTTAATAAGTTTTAATGAAAATGGGCAAAAGCGTTACCACTTCACAGTGGACGCATGACTGACTGACAAACTGACCAGGGATCTTAAGAAATAAGACAATGTGCGATAAATTATCTATATTATAAGCAAAATTATTATTTTTGCAAAATAAAATTAGGTACTGTTAGCTCGTACCAATCAATCAAGAAATAGATAATAAATGTCCCCTAAGTTTAAAGATAACAATACAAAACTTTGGGGCCAAGTATAATTTACAGTCAAATGTCCCCTCCCTCCATGTTTTTTTTATAATTATTGCAATTTGTACAAATTATTCAGTTTACATTTGTTTGAAATGATCTTATAGTTTCAACAGGGAGGGAAAAGACATCGGACTGATACTTAAAGTTTTAATAACAAGACCTTTTTCAAATTGTTTAAACCTTAGGGACATTTTTAAAAATCTTGATTGGTCGGTATAAACTAGCAGTTTTGAATTTAATCTAGAGAAGGGGTAATTATGTTCATTATAATTTTGAATATACAGAAGTTTATGTTCCATTGTCATATACATTAAGATCCTTATGTTTTGAACAAAACAAGTAAAACCATATCCCATAAGCTATAGTCAATTTTTAAATAAAATGTATTTAAAAGGATGTTTATTTACGAAATATAAAGGGAAGGAAGGGACATTGGAATATAAATTTCACAGGTAACCAAAGTTTTATAACCGTGTATTTTATTCTTTGGCTCATAAACTTTTGGCACTTTTATTGAATTTCTACTGGTTGATTACATTTGAGTCAAATCTTTTCCATCAATGATTTAAAACTACAGAAGGTGTGATTTTGTTTATAATCACTGGGAAATTTATCAATTTATCGTCCATTGTCTTATCCCGTAATAGCTCTGAGAATCATCTATTGTACACTAATATAAAGAAAACAATATGTGCTATCTCTGATAATTTTACTGTTGAAAATACGTACCTAAGAACACTAGAGACTTATATATCAGATGCGCTGTTTAAATTGTTTACTTCCCTACTATAAAATATTCCGCAGTTTACCTTTAAACGCGCCATTGACTATTTACAACCCCTAAACAATCCACTTTTAAATTCTTTTCTCGTATTCATTCGAATCCGGTGGATAGCCCGTGCCTTCGGCACCACGGGGCTAAAAAACTGGTTTTAATCTTATAATTGTACATTCTATATCCGCGGAAAGCCGTTTATAATACGATGCGAGAAATAACTATTGTGAACCATATTTTTCTTTTAGGTTAGGTATTAAAATGTTCATTATTGAAAAATGGAGGAAGGGCAGGGATCTTAAGGGTTATACATTGGATAAACTTCACCAATGATGATAAACAAAATTAATCACTTCTTTAGTTTCTAATTATTGTTTGAAAACGTTGAATACTGCTAGTATGAAACAACCAACCATATCTTTTAATAAAAGCAACCAACGTTTGATTTTTTTTAGTCAACAAATTAGAGAACGTTATTATAAAACTTTGGGTACCAGTACAATTTACATCCCAATGTGATATTCCTTTATGGGAGGGATAATTGTCGGTCCACTAGTAAGATATTTTATAAAACTGTTCTCCATATTGATATACGTCACGATCTAAACCCAAATATTCATTGTTCCGACTGAATATCATCATACCTTTTTCAGGGTTGGGGACATGAATCTATTAAATCTAACGGCACACTCATCCACTTATTTCTAAATAAATCAAAATAAGGTTGAGGTTAAGCCTTGGATCATGTTAAATGAGGTACATTTGTAAAAAATGAACAAAAACTACCTGTTTCAAAATAAGAGTGGGGGATCTTACTTAAAATTTTATGTAGGGATCAAAATGAACGTAAAATTTAAGAACATTCTCAATTTTGTAAAACAAAATTACACGTTTTGTTGATTGAAATAAATGGTGGGAAAATTTTAACACTGCTATTTTGTGCAACCCAATCTTTCCATCCATCCTTGTAAATTTTTAATTTTGTAATGTTATTCCCTATCCAGTGTATATTCTAAAAAATTGTATAGAATTATGTGTTTGTGTTCAGGGAGGAAGGGAACATTGGACTGAAAATTACACTGGTACCCAAAGTTTTATTTAAATGTTCTCTATTTCGTTGGCTTGCTTAAAAACTTTATTCAACTAGCAGTGTCAAATATTTTTGATCATTGATATTAATCTAAAGAAGGGGTAATTCTGTTTTATATCATATGGGAACGTACAACAATTTATAGTCCATTGTCTTATCCCTTAAGACCCCTAGTTTGTGTGTGTGTGTGTGTTTAGCATATAAAATTGCTTTATGTGTTGCTTCGATTTACATAATGGGGCGGTTCACCAACATTTTTTATCTTGATAGGCGTGCGTAAGGGGGTATTTCACCCCCCCCCCCCATGACTCCATTTTGCCTATACACAGAGATAATTTATGACAGACATACAATCAAACAGCGAATTTCTTTTGTTAAAGAAAATTTTAAAAATTTCTATTCAAAATTAAAATTTCAAATTAGATACCAAATCCTTTAACAAAAGGAGTTATTTTAACTATTTTTTCTTAGGAGATAATAAATGAAGAAAATTGATTTTCATGTACAGTTATGATAAACAAATTACCACTTCTGTAGATTATAATTATTGTTCGAAATAAAGTTTGTACAACCCATTAAAAATTAAAACTTTGGGTACCAGTCCAATTTTTTTTTATACTTCTAAGACTTTGAGTACCAGTACCCTCGCACTCTGAACTTTCATTATTAATAGCGAAGTATCTACTCTGCAGTTTGGATTTGTCCGTATGCCTGTCTGTCGGTCACCAAAAGAAAGGCAGAAAAGGACAATGGACTGAAAATTGCACTAAACAACAAAGATTTATAAACCCTATCTCGTAGTCGTTGGCTCAAAACCTTTGGGAACTTTGATTAAGTGATACAAACAAGAAGTGTCCAAACTTGTCCACCAATAATTTTGTTCTTCTTAATGGGACATTTTATTCTGTAAATTTTTGTCCATTGTCTTATCTCTTAAAGTTTTCATGTTTTAATAATTGACTTTTAACCCTACCTAATTAATAAAAAAATCTATTAACTTAAAAATGTAATTTTAACATAATATCCTTTAATGAAAAATTAAATAATTTTTACAGAAGCGAAGTTATTCTAAAACTGTGTTATTTATAGCATCGTTTTATAGACAGCTTTCCGCAGATATTAGTTAAAAAAAATTTTACCCCGAGGGGTCGTAAGTCTGGGCTAACAAAACCGGTTTTAATTTAGTATTTTAATTGTAATATTCTTGAGAAATTATCTGTATTATGATGCTTTACATGGTTTTTCAGTGTGGCTAAGAACTGGTTCTTATCCAGCGGATATCAATCGGTTTCGAAGCCATACTGGAAAACTATTTCTCGTATTCATTCGAATCCGGTGGATAGGAACCGGTTCTCATCCATACGAAAAAACTATGTCTAGCATCGTATTATATCCAGCTTTCTACGAATATAAAAATGTACAATCATAAGATTAAAACCAGTTTTTTAGCCGGTGCCTCCGGCACCTCGGGGCTAAAAAAACTAGTTTTAATCTTATAATTGTACATTCTATATCCGCGGAAAGCCGTTTATAATACGATACGAGAAATAACTATTCTGCGCGTAAATTTTTACAGAACATAGCAAAACATAACACTGTCATTCGGATATCCTTAGTGTTTGAGTATGTATAAAATAATCTTCAATTGACGCATCCCTTAGATATTTCGAAATTTTTAATAAATTGTTCATTTTGCTAAATTTTGTTTAGCTTAAATTAGGGTGTTTTGTCCCTTACACGAAAAAATATAGAAATATTTTTATTAAAAATTCTATAAATAGGACAGTGCAGGAAGGTGTTGACACCTCCTTTTGTAAAAAGAAATAAAGGAGGATGTAAAAATAACACACCCCCATGACATACAATGATTTATTTATGATTTATTTACTTTTTGAACCAATAATTTGCTGTCTTTATACTTTAGCTGACTCAAATAAACATCTAATTAGTCATTTTACCTTGAACTTTGCTTAACAGAGGGAGGGGTAATTGGACTGCAAATTATCCTGGTACCCAAAGTTAAATTTGTTGACATGATGAAAAAAAAAGGTTTCTCCTTCCGTAAATAAAATAAATGGTTAAAAGGTTTGGACATTGTAGTTTGAGACAACTTGTCAAGATTTGATAAAGTACTTGACTGGTACCCATAGTGTTAAAAGCACCTTTTTCGTCGTCTCAATCACTTTGGGGACCTCAAAAATATTGATTGGTTTGTGACCAAATTAACTAATAATTTAAATGTATGTTAGTGGTAATTTTACACTAGTCCCCAAAGTTTTGTAATAACGTTTTCTTATTCGTTGGCTTAACAACTTTGGGGACTAAAATTTGATTGGTTGATTTATTAAGTTAAGTGTTCAAACGTTTCAACCACTAATTCTAATCTACAGAAGGGATAATTTTGTGTTTCATCATCAGGGATGTACTTCAATTTATAGGCCATTGTCTTATCCCTTTAGATCCCTGTAATTTTATCATTTGGGATGTAGAATGTTAAATTATCGTCAATAGTCTTATCCCTTAAGATTCCTGTATTCTTGTATAAATCTAACGTTATGCTGTAATATTTCAGATGGTGCTGCCAAATGCCAGCTGCCTGCTAGCTGGATACCTGCCCGCTACCACTGTTCTACACATCCTACTCATACCCAACGACTACCCCCTCCCGGTAAGCATTACATTGTTACTTTAGATCTGCTAAAAAGATATCTTGAAAAATTCGCTCAAAAATGCCTTGAACCTCTTACCTCCTACTTTGGAAAAAAAATTAAATAAGGGGAGAAGGGGGGTCATTTATACTTTAGGTTAGGTTGTATTGAGTTCAAAGAAGCCCCATAGGGTTATAGCACCACACGTGTATAGGTCCTGCATGGTTAGTCGAAAAAACTACCCGATAAACCAACGATATCTTAAACGATTCACTAATCAATAATAATGAGTTTGATCTCGCCCCAAACCACGTCAGTTACTAAAGTTTTACCTACAGCTGTTTTGTCAGAAGAGCGACATTGATTATAAAAATTGAGGTGAAGGTGGTTGGGAGGATGCCCTGGCGCAAAACAAACCTATAGGACCTTCTTATTATAAAAACGCTACCATAGACTAGAACGTAATTGTTCTTGTTTTGGACACTATAAAATGACCATATTTTGGGCGTTGCATTTTTTTCCAAAAAAGATTTGATTGGTATTATTTGATTCGTCGATTTTAATCAATAATTATCATAAAATATTTAAAACATATTTTGAATGATAGAGTTTTTACAGAGAGAAACAAACAGACAGACGACCATCCTACTTTTTTATATATTTAAATTTAACAGTATGGAAAGGGGAAAGTCGACCACCACTTCTAATTTGAGCTTTAAAAAAATGGGGGGAAGAGGTGAATTTTTCTAGTGTCAATTTTGAAAAAAAAATAGACAAAAACCTTAACGGGACCTATAAGGATCTTGACTGTAAAGACAAGCCATATGGGTCCAGGGGTTATAGAGGTCTTACGTTACATACACACAGACAGACTGAGATACGTCCTAGCACTTTGAAACTATATGTATCCTGAAAACATAATTAGAACAGAAAAAAAAATTTGAATATTAAAACAATAATTGTCAAAATTCCAAGGATGAAGGGATTGAACAATGGATTATAAATTTTTACCCATCTTCTAAGTGTTAAATTCTCCCTTTGTTAAATCCAAAAATATAAAGGTCCCAATCATCCCTGGAAAAAAATCCACGTAATTTGAATATCTATTTCAATATTTAGACGATTTACTTTTGCCTTAAGGCCTCAAGTGGAAGGAACGATTATTTTCAGAAATAGATTTACGGTTTAAATAATTCTATAATTTTTTAATCTTAATTTTACTTCATAACCGATATGACCTCTAAAGGACAGGTACACCACAAGGTCTTATTTTGGTGTAAATGAACCTGGATAACCTTCAAAGGATATACCAAAAGGTCTTTTTTTGTGTGTACCTGAACCTCTAGCGTATACGTACACTAAAAGGTCTTATTTTGGTTTACCTGACCCTGGGTAATCTCTAAACTGCAGGTACAACACAAGGTTTTATTTGGGTTTGCCTCTAAATGACCTCTATAAAAGGACATATTTTTTTTGTAGAAACTGACCCTTTGATTGCACGAACTTTTCTTATTTCATTATAAAATTAACAGAAGAAACAATTTAAATTGTAAGAATCTCAAACTTTTTAAAATCCCCAAAATCTATCTTTTTGCGTATCTTACTATAAATAAATATAGCCAAGGGCCTTAATGTTTCATTAAAACTGTATATTTTTATGCTATTAAAAAGATGCCTCCATAAATATAACATTTTCAATTAATCTGGAGCTAATCTGCAATTTGGATATATCCAGATGTCCGTCTGTCTGTCCTCCGTAACTCCTTGTTAAAGTATTTATTTTGTGTTTTTCGATTATTTTTCAATTTATTTCATTTCCTCTATTTTACTAACTTTCTTTTTATAAATTAAAGCTATTGTAAACTTCCTGTGCTGCGCTAATTATTTACATAATTTTCCTTGTTTAATATTTTGTGGGTTGTTTTGATTGAACATTTTAGGTCTCGAAGTGTATATAGGCTTTTTCGGGGATATAGGAATGCAAATTTAGGTTATAGAGTCATAAGGCTTTTTTAGAAAATAATGCCTAAAAATAGCAATAATGATTCCTAGAACTACAAGGTACAATATCATAAACGATGCATCTATATAATCAAGTCCTAGAAATGTATGTAGTAAGAAGAATACTGTATTTTAGCAACAGAATCATATACAATTTAGTTTAGACTTATAAACTAATATTCTACTTTTTAAGTTTTGACACATTACAAGTATTGCTATTTGTTTTAGAGCCTCGCTTTTATGTATGGTGTCATCTTTGTTTTTGATGAATTAATATATCTCAAAATCCCAGAAAAAGACCTATATGCCAAAGATTGATATGTAGATTAAAATCATTATATGTATACATTGGATATATTATTACTTGGATCTTACACTAGATTATCATATTCTATAATAAAGTAAACTCTGTAGAAATAAAGATATCCTCATCCCCCTCCTTTACACCATTCCCTTCCCATCTACTGGGTAAACGGCCAGACCAAGAAAAGCTAGGGGAAATTGCAACCTAAATTAACGACAATTTTTCTCCTGACATAATATCCAAGTGTATTCTACATCCATTATATACATGTATATATGTATCTATATTCATATACTTACAATCTATATATTTTTGAAGCGAGGCTTGCTTTTTAATTGGTTGGGTCTGTTTGTCCTTCTTTATTATTTTTTTTTTTTTTTAATAAAAACATTAATGATTTAAGAAATGATCATATTCATCTGATTTTCTAATAATGATTCATATAACGATTAGACACTATGTTATAAACAAAGCTTCTCTATAATCAAGTCTTAAAATGCAAGTATGGCCGTCTTAAGCATTATGAAATAGATTTATGCATAATTTTTGTAGAAGACTTCCACATATTGTTAAATATTCAAATCCGAGTTCTAATATAAATTTGTCAATGTCCGTTTTGATTTGTTGAGCGTCGCTTTAATTGATGTTGTCATCCTTGTTTAAATATGTATGTATAGATAATCTATGTTGAATAAAATTGACGTTTAAAATATGTTTATCTAATGATAGTTACACACTACACAGTGATAGAACAACGGACAAACAATTAATTTATCCTTTTAAAAAATAGGCTATAGTAGCTAGTAAAATTTAATGATATTAAAAAAATATATAAGATTAAAATGTTATGTTATGATTTTCTTTTTGATATTTGTGGAAAACTGTATATAATACGATGCTAAACATGATTTTGCATTATGGCTAAGAACCGGTTCTAATCAGGCGGTTATTAATCGGTCTGAAACGTTTACTTGCTCGTTTATCAAAATCCTTGACTGCCAGAGAGAGAGAGAGAGGGGACAATGGGCTTTTTATTAGACTAGTCTCCAAAGTTGTTAGGCCAACGAATAAGAAAACGTTATCATAAAACTTTTTGATTTGTTAATTCATTAGGTCGAGTGGTCAAACGATTCAGCCACTTTCATGTACAGAAAGGGTAATTGGGAATGTAAATCAATTTGTCTGCTATTGTCTTATCCCTCGAGATCCTTGAAGACTGCCCTGTTAAGCAAGGATGTTCTTAATGACTTGTTGTAACCACTGCCGAGTCAAGAGATAAACCCCAAGAAGGACAGGCAAATGTTTTAGAAAAAAATATTAGTTTCATAGTAAAGAGGATTTTAGGCTGTAAATTATACTGGAACCCAAATTGTCATATTACATTCGTTGTCTTACAAACTTTAGGGACTTTTATTAAATTTTGATTGCTTGATTAAACTAGCAGAGTCCATTAATTTAAATCTACAAAAGGAATAATTTAGTTTATCATATAATGGGGATTTACATCTATTTAAACCCCATTGTTTTATCCCTTAAGATTCAGAGAAAGTGGGACAATGGGCTGTTTATTACACTAGTCCCCAAAGTTTTACAATAAAGTTATCTTATTCGTTGGCTAAACAACTTTGGGGACTTTTAAGGATTTTGATGGGTTGGTTTTTAAAGTTGAGTGTCCAGAAGTTTCAACCACTAATTAAAATCTACAGAAGGGATAATTTTGTGTATTAACATTGGGGATGTACAGTACATCTATTTAAAGCCCATTGTTTTATCTATTAAGATCTCAGGCCCAATATAATTGTTGTCCTAATATAACTCCCCGCTCCTGTAACCACAAGAATGCCTTAGTAGGGAAGCTGTAACTTGGTGCCTCTCCCTCCCCCCCCCCCCCCCTTAAATATAACGAATGCAACGATTATTTGGCGGTTTGCCCCTCAAACTAACTAAAAAAAGAATAAAAATTAATAGCAAAATATTGCATTACAGACAAATATCTAGTCTTAGATTAATTTACAATTCTTTCTTTGCCCCAAATTTACTATTCTATAAAGAAATTAGGTTTTATTTGTTTGTTCGTTAAGATCTTGCTTACCATTGAACCGATTGAGTTCTCCATTTTAGGAAAGCTTCATGTGTGTTTTGGTTGGTTTTAGGCTATTTTTACTTTCCAGGCGCTAGGGGTAAGTTTTTTTGGGTGGTCCATTTTGAATATTAAGCCCCTAGATGCTATGGGTAAGTCACTCGTATTATTACAAGAGATAAAAAATGCTATTTTTATAGAAAATGATTGTTTAATGAAAGAAACACTACTAGTAGTTAAAGATGTAAGTAGGTATAAGATAGGAAAAAACACAGGGATCTTAAGGGATAAGACTATTAATTTATCAACATCTACAATGGACTTTAATAGTTGAAAAGTCTGGACACCAACAGTTTGTACCAGACAATTAAGATTTAATAAAAGTCCTTAAAAATGAAAGCCAACTTTGGCTACCAGTTTGATTTTTACATTTTTAAACAGCACAAAAAAATTGAAAGGTTTGAGTAACTTATTGTAAATATATTTTCTTGTATGTACCTATCCCCCTGCATTCCTGATAAGGAAGCTGAACGGAAATGAATATGCACCAAATATCTTAATTCTCATCCCTCCTCTCTATATATTCAGGGATACAGGGAAATGAATATGCACCAAATATCTTAATTCTCATCCCTCCTCTATATATATTATACAGGGATATAGGGAAATGAATATGCACCAAATATCTTAATTCTCATCCCTCCTCTCTATATTCAGGGATACAGGGAAATGAATATGCACCAAATATCTTAATTATCATCCCTCCTCTCTATATTCAGGGATACAGGGAAATGAATATGCACCAAATATCTTAATTATCATCCCTCCTCTCTATATTCAGGGATACAGGGAAATGAATAGGCACCAAATATCTTAATTCTCATCCCTCCTCTATACATATATTCAGGGATACAGGGAAATGAATATGCACCAAATATCTTAATTCTCATCCCTCCTCTCTATATATACAGGGATACAGGGAAATGAATATGCACCAAATATCTTAATTCTCATCCCTCCTCTCTATATATTCAGGGATAAGACAATGGAAGATTAATAATAATCCCCCCAAAAATTAAATATTTCCATAATTTTACATTTCATGATGTTCTAAGAATACACCACTCGCCTTTTCATTTATTGGTAACTCTACGGTTGTATGTAGAGAACCAGTAGACCGAATATGTACACAAAATTAGAATGTACAAGGGCAAATAGACACTAAAATATTGCTTCTAAAAGTCAAATTAATATTTCATTTTTTAAAATTCTTTGTTTTGTACATTCTTGTAAATAGGCCTAGTAAACCCAAGAAAACCCAATATGAATTGTACAAAATTGGACTTAGAATTAGCCATCATCGTATCTTGTGCATCGCAATTATGGTTAAGTTGTAAAGTAGTGTTTCGTCCATAGTTGAAAGGGATATTTTTCCAAAAGTTAATAACCATATGGGATAGATTTCATACAAGTCTTCAAAATCCAACAAATAAGTATAATTCTTTAGTCACTAGATTAAAAACGTACATGAAGAAAGTCGTTTAAAAAATCAGCACGTGACGTCATAAAATGAGGGAGATGAGAGGAGAAGTGGGAGAGAAAACCATTAAAAAGAGATGGATAATCCCTCATTTTTATGACGTCACTTGCTGATTTTTTGAGCTACTTTCTTCACGTATATAAATCATTGGACTGTAAGTTATACTAGTACCCAAACACCTTCATTTGTTGGCTAGGAATCTTTAAACTAAACTTTTCTAACAATAAATTCAATGTACAAAAGAGATGATTTTCTATACCAACATCAATTTATCGTCTATTGTCTTATCCCATAAGATCCCTGAGAGCTACCCGTTTTTCTGCGGCTAAAAGTTTGGTTTTATAGTTCCTGTGGCTTTATAATAGGTCTTGTAGATCTAGATGTTCAAACTGGCTCCATTATCCGTCAAACTGAAATAAAATAATCTACCAAATATATAATTTCCCTAAAGCTAATATTCTAAGAAATTCAAATATTCATATCTGACTTATTATACATATTTTTACACTACATAATTTACACAGGAAAGGCTTCATACTAAAAGTTTATATCTGACTCAATGAAAAAATAACAACTCTTTCTTGCCAAAATCTGTACACTTTATTGTATTGTGTTGTTCATCCATTGTTTTCTTATTGGCTGATTTAGAGAGTATATATCTATTTTATATCTATTGGCTGTAAGTACGGGTTACCCCAATAGATCTTAAGGGATAAGACAATCAAATATAAATTGGCGTTCATTACCAATTATGATAAACAATATTAACCCTCCAAAGTATTATAAATATACTCTTTCATTGGTTTGTCTAAAAACAGTTTATTTTTATCAAATTTTGGTTTAGTTTTAGAAACAAGAAACAAATAGTTCAGTCTCTCCATTAATAATTTTATTCCACATAAGGAATAATATTGTATATGATAATTGGTGCTTTACTTGAATTTATTGTTAATTGTCTTATCCCTTAAGATCCCTCGATATCATAGATAGATGCCAGAAGCTATCGACATTTTTGGAGGAAGAAAAATTATCTTTCATTGAATTTTCTCTGTTTTAATACATAAATACATATATGATCTATCTTTAACCCTAACAATTTTAAAGCATGATTTCAAAATTTAGGCACAATCCAAGAATATTCAAAAGTGTCCAATAATACAACTCCCCCCCTCCCCCTCATCAGAATAATTAGTACAATTTCTTAATTAGTTCTTACCAAAAATATAATAATTACTTTTTTGATATCTTTTGTATGATGTTGCACCGAGAGTGTAAATGAAAAGGGTACAAAAAGTTTTATTAACACCTTTCCTCATTTGCCAGCTTAAAAACTTTGTTACCTTATTTCAAAACTAGATGAGTCCCAATTTTTCCACCTATACTTTTATTCTGATATGGCAAATGGACGCCTTACACCGCAATCATAGGGCTTAGGGCTGACAACCCTATCCCATATCCATATAAAGCCACATTGTTACAGAAACACTGACAAATTGTCAGCGGCCTATGCTCCCCCTGTGGAGTGAAAAGGGCTTGTTACTGTTTTTTATACTTTTATTCTACAAAAGGGGTAATTTTGTAAAATATTATTAGGGTTGTGCAACAATTACCTCCCTTGTCTTATCCATTAAGATCTCTGAATAATATGTTGTGTGGGATTGATTGGAGGGGGGGGGGGGCGGGGGGGGGAGGTTAGATCACCCACCTCAAACTATAAGGACACTGTGTAAAAAAATTAGCTTTGCCTAATGATTATGACATTTGAAGGAACATCTTTGTCAACACTTGCAAAGGACGCTCCCAATTTTTCCACCAATCAGAATAAAAATAATGTTAAATAATTGTCTTGATAGCTATTCAAAATTTATTTAATTTATGCTGGATACAAACCGGTTCTAGAATGATAAAATAAATATCTATTTTTTTAGTCATTTTCTAGAAAATTTACAACCGAGGCGTGTCCAGGTTTTTAAGGGGAGGGAGTGAATCTTTAGGGGATATAAAATGAGAAGATAGACCACAAAATTTTATTTTAATGGGGTTCAAGAATCAAGAATTTTTAAAAAGTTTGGAATAGGGAACCAAAGTATTATTTAAGCACACGGAGCTTCCTTTTAGTCATGATGACATTACCATAAAAATAGGTGTGTGAATATGTGTGTGTGTGTGTGTGTTTATGTGTATGTATGCGTGTTTATGTGTGTAAAATTGTGCATTCGCATTATGGCGTTCACAGATGGGGGGGAGGGGGCGTTTTGACGGGACATACAATAATTTTAATATTATATCCGGGGACATTTGTACATTGCAATTGTACCCAAAGTTTTATAAGTACGTTATCTGATTCGTTGGCATAAAAACTTTGGGTACTTTCATTGAATTTTGATTTACTGGTTTCATCTTTGTATTGTCGAAACTTTTTAACCAAAAGTTTTTATTAGTGGGGAGAAATATATAAATTTATTGTCCATTGTCTTATCCATTTAGATCCCTAAATTTTAATTGATTAAGTCATTTAGCCTGCAAATAGAAAAATAAAATGATAATAGTAGAGAAGTAACTAAAAATAGATTTTTTTATTGCCTTATTTAAAAAGCTTTTTAAAAAAATCCCCCGTGTTTAACATGATAAAGACGCCCTTTTAATTATGAAGTGCGACTTTTGCCATCCTCTATTAATTATTAAGACATTTTAGATGCTATTCAAATTCTTTTTATAGAGTAACGTAGCTACTCTATTATTTGCGTTGTCTGTACGTCTTTAACGTTTAACTAATTATAATTTAAACACTGCACTGAATCAAGGTTATGCTCCCAGTAGAAAAAATAATTACCGTTCCCATGCCCCAAATATTTTATTTATTTTGAAAATAAGAGGGTTTTAGTTCTCACTTTAGTTAGCTAGTTAGCACTTATACTGTTTTTGACGCATTTTCAAAAATAAGAAATTAAAATTTAAAATCTTAATAAAAATTGATGTGGGTTATTATTCTTATTTTTAACTCTGCAGTGTGATTCTACATGTGTCAGAGTATATTGTTGATTCTCCTCTGTGCCAAATTCTATAATAAGTATGTCCACAATTGTCCTTGTTTTGCTATACCATGTATATTTACTTAAAGATGCTTTTCAAATTTGTTTACATAGCACTTTGATTTTAAATGCATTACGGTAGGGATAAAGGGATTTAGAACACTAAGAAAACTAATATAATTTTATTTTCTGCCAATATAATAATGATTATGGAAAAAAAATGACGATATTGAAAAGGAAATGTTAATTTCTTAGAAGCGATTTTTTTGGGAGGGTTGAGGTTCTTTCCCTCAAAATATATATCCTTTCTGTGTCCTATAAAAATCTACTGTTTTAGTGAGATCTTTTTGTACAGACAGTTGAATAAGTCATTCTGTTACTTCTGTGTACTTTTGTTTTAAAGCAATAATAGTCAGTCTTATAATTGTTAAATATTTCTTTAAAATCCACGAATTATTATTTTATTTTTTTCTGTTTTTCAGTACATCATAACTGATGCCGTGTCAACGCTACTGGCCATAGTTACCATGTTCCTACTCTTGAGGCTGGAGTGTACACAGATCCTGAAGGAGGCAGAGACTCTCTGGAACCAGCCTGCAGCCAGGTAAACTTTATAGTCTTCATGTTCCTACTCTTGAGGCTGGAGTGTACACAGATCCTGAAGGAGGCAGAGACTCTCTGGAACCAGCCTGCAGCCAGGTAAACTTTATAGTCATTATGTTCCTACTCTTGAGGCTGGAGTGTACACAGATCCTGAAGGAGGCAGAGACTCTCTGGAACCAGCCTGCAGCCAGGTAAACTTTATAGTCATTATGTTCCTACTCTTGAGGCTGGAGTTTACACAGATACTGAAGGAGGCAGAGACCATCTGGAACCAGCCTGCCAATGAATGAAAAAACGTATTTTAAAACGTTGGTTACCAATATAATTTACCGTCCATTCTCCTCAAACACATGATACAAAATCATCAAGACGTTTTTTTCTGGGCGCTACGCACATCCCCTTGATCACCTTGTTTATTGCCTTGTTAAAGCATTTGATAAATTGTTGGCCATTGTAATAAGTTTATTAATGAATGAAAAGTTCCACCACAAAATAATTTACAAGAATAGAATAAAAGCAGGGATAAGTTATCACAAGAATTAATGGATAAATAATAGATATATACTTCAGATAAATACCTGGATTGGGTACTTTTTTCGTCGGCTAGCAAACTTCTTTCCGCTCTTTTGTAGCGACTTGTCTGTATTAATATTTCCGACGCTATTGGCTGATATTCAACGACCCAACTGAAAGTTGGTACAGGGTCCACGGGGTGGGGGATAACAGTTATTTAATCCCTTCCCCCTTTATTGTTTTGCTGTATAATACCACAAGAAAAAATACTTTTTCATTAAAATTTCAAATAATTTCAATAATTATTTACACATTTACATAAACACATTATTATGAAGAGCATTCATCCCTCGCTTAGTCCGCAAGATAATTTATAAGACTTTAGAAGTATAAATGCAGGGACTGGGGATTAAGACACCTGAAGAAATTTTTGCATCCAATTTAAAATACGCCGTTTCCTAGACTATTGTAGCCTCTATTTAGTACTTGGGGGAATGGGGGGGTATGTAAGTCAACACTCACTTTCAATTTTTGTTTCACAAAGAAAAAGAGAAATAAACGTCTTTCGGTTAGGTTTTTTTTTCCAGGAGGCTGTGGAGGTAACCTTCTCTAACTAGCTATAAACCCTTCCTGGACATAAAAGAAACTTTACAGTAAAGAAAAACCATATTGGTCCAGCGGTTAGCAAGATCCTTGGCTAAACACAAAAAAACATACTTTTACTTTTATATAAGGTTAAGAGATACTATCAAAAAGATATTTAAAAAAATTAATATTTGGTCTCTCAGAGGCAAATAGTTTTTTCTCCAGGTTCCTTATCCCTGTTTCTTTGTATAAATGTGAGAAAAAGTTGAATATTAATCCTTGGACTCTATGTGTCCCTTCAAATCCTACAAAAAATAAATGATTTGTGTAGCAAAATCAACATTTTATCATTTTTAATTGAAAGCAATGATTAAGAATTTTACTGTGCAGCTACTAATGGTTACACCCCTAGAATAATAGAAAATACGAAAGGGGTGGAGAAGGGGCAGAAAAACACATCCAAAAACTTTTAGCTTTAAAAAATCCTGTTACCTATATGAAGCTTTCGAAAAATTAAATACTCAATCAGTTCAGTGGTTAGCTAGTTCTTAACAGACAAACCTTGCTTATTTATAAATTAATTCCGACTGTATATATATTACTGTTCTTGTTATACCACATTTTTACTCTTTAATTGTCTTTATATCTTAAAAATTGCTAGAAAATATATAATTTTGTACTGTTTTATTGGAACATTATTTAATTATGTATTATTCTAAAAACAAACAAAACTAAACAATTTAAAAATAAATTTATTTTTCAAAATTTTTGAAATATCTTTTCATTGAATTAAAGTTAATTTAGGACTAAATTAGAATTTAATTTAAATTCAAAATTACAACAAATTAAGTCATTTACTTGAAATAACCTTTTATAAATTTTATTGTTAATGTATTATTTCCTGCTTTTATCATTTAAACTGAAGTTATATATCGAATATAACCTCTTAGCAATTCAAATTATATAAAGAAGAATTATGTATTTTTGTTTGTCTATTAAGACCATCAAAACTGACAGATTTCTTCATTTTAGATAAGCTTCACATGAGTGCTGGGATTTTCAAGTTTTTTTAAAATTTGCTGGATTTAGACTATTTTTCTCCTGTTTTCATTTCCATTAGATTACAGAGCCCCTAGACGCTAGGGCGCAGCTTCTAGTTACAATTAGAATAACAAGGATGACAACATCTATAAAAGTGAATTAACATAAGTATTATCCAGAAGATGTTGATCTATCATAAAGTTTTTTTTTATCATTTTCCAACATGATCATTGATTATACTTTTACTGTTCTAATAAAATTATTCCTAAGTTTGTTAGAATCAAGATATTTAAAAATAATCATCACATTTAAGCTGGACATACCGACATTTAAAGAGTTTCTTCGCTGAATTTTTTTTTATTAATCCTATTGCAAAGTTTCAATTCAATTTGACAATTTTACTACTATCGATTCAACGATCAAAGCAATACATATGAACAATCATTTTAAAATCTACAAATATAAAAAGCTTCTCAAAGTGTGTGGTAACAAATTCTAGAATATGCCCCCACTTTTTTTTATTGCTGTGTTAATTATTTCTAGCTGGCGGTGAATATAAAAAACGAGAATGACAACATCCATAATAGCAAAGCTCAACAACAAACATTGACAAATGTAGAGTAACTTTCAACATAATCTAAAAGTTTAAAATAAAGTTTATAAATTTTTTAAATTATATGATGTTTAATATGGATATAATTTTGAATGTAAACGGGCTAGAGGCTAGCGACAAAGCAACTAATAACAAATAGAACATCGTTTAAAAAACCTCCTAGAGTTGCACGCTTTCTTAATTATACCTAACTCTTTCAAGAATCATCATGAAAATTTAAAAATCGATAAGTCGATTCTAAAATACCCAAATTAACTAATTGAAAGTTGAGTTATCCATTAGGGACTGACGTACGGATGGACTGATCTAAATTGTTGAAAAGCTTTGCTTTTACAGCCGAATATAAAACTGACCCTCACTAATTAGGACCATTATAAATGCAAAGAGAAGTGGCTCCAATTCAAAAAAAAATGTTTTAAAGTGTATTTAAAAGCGAACTTTTCAATAATTGTGTTCTATCCGTACGAATGTAATGGTTAGCTTTATTGTTAATTAAAGCATGTTAGAATTGTACTATCAACTTCAATTTGGATGATTCCTGAAACAGTAAGGCATGATTTAGAAAGCGTAGCAACTCTATAATCGTTACCAGAAAGTCCCTACATTCATTTAAAACATGCTGATTTTTAACTTTTTTGACGGCATTTTTATGATAACTTTATCATATTCATCAAATTTTTCTATATTCTATATCCATTCATACAGTCGCCATTAGGCTTCTACGTTTAACAGGGAATCTTTACGATACCGACAGAGTACTGTGTCCAAATTCAAATTAAATTCGCAACACTATCAAAAATGGCAAACAAAAATTATCAAACTTAGGAGAGAGGGAATATGGAATATATGGAATATATCTTTATTTAGTTTTCTTCCAAAAATGTGCATAGATTGTACATAATTGTCCATTTTTGTGTGCCGAATTAGAATGCCGGGAATGGGGAAGAGTTAAAAAGGAACACAGTAATAGTGTCTGACTGATTATGACGTAACAAAAAAATTAGCCAATGAGAGGCCACTATAAATTTTACCATTGGTCAATAACGACCTCTCATTGGCTAATTTTTTTTGTTACGTCATCAGTCAGACACTATTACTGTGTTCGTTAAAAAGCCACAACCTCCCTAAACTTTAATTTAAAAGGAGGGTAACAAAAGTTTCGTAGTGTATTACTAAACATATTAGACGTTATTACAGAGTAGCTTTGCTTCTAATTGGTCCTTTGTGCCAGTTTTACAAAAAAAATTGCCACTCTTTAAAGATGGGGAAAAATATCTGAAAAATAAATGTACGTGTGTTTTGGTTCAGAAAGATCTCTAAAGTAGGTTTTAAGCTATTTTGCAAACATGATATATTGTTGTTTTTTTGGTTCCTTTTAGCAGTCAGTGCCTTTTTTATTAAGAGATATAACAATGGTCTATAAATTAATCTACCACTTCATCCCACAATTTCATAAACACAATTACAGATTATAAAAAAAACTTTTTGTGAATTGAAATCATTTCCAAAGGGTTTAAGCTAACGAATGACAAAACGAACTTGAGTTTGCAAATCATAAATTTCATTTTAATATCCCCCCCCCCTTCCTAGCATTTTTTAATTTACCATGTTTTACAAGAAATTTATTGGAGACAAGAGTTGTATAATGTTTTTTTTTTTAAATCCATAGTCTACTCCCTCCCTGTGTTATACTAATTGAAAATGAAATGGCCAATCTTTTTTGAAAGCGAAGCTACTCTGAAAGTAATAATGTTGGTAGGTTTAAATGAGAAAATTAGTTGGTTATCCCAATACACCCATTCCTCCCCCCAACACCTCTGTATATTATTTTAAATTGTAGGAAATTCTGCCTTTATGGGAAGATATTTTAGAACCTCCATTCATCTATCGCCGTTAAAACATTTAGACTAATTAAAATATCTCAATTGAAATATCCCTTAATTTACTATCAATGGGGTGCACAGGGTTTTATCAGGGTGTTGTTAACTATAATGGGGTAGGGAAAAGGAAATGCAAGCCTACCCCTTCTGCTTTAATTTAATAAGATGGCTCTATTGAATACAAGGATGACAACAATCACAATGTATAGACTGGGTGAACCTAGCTCGAAATCTACACAAACTTCAAGCTTTATATCTTAAATACAAGCCGAGAAAGAGTAGCTGCGATACTAAAAATTTACACAAACTTTGCTACTATTGGACGTAATCACCCTTGTTTTACTTTTTTTCATTATTTTGATATCTTTTGATGGTTGGCATTTACAGAATACATTTTAATTTGGACAATAAACAAGAATATCAATTATACAAATACGCGCAGCTTATTCAAAAAGTTAGTGACATTTACCCAGTAGAGCAAGTTGTTCGAAAGTTTAAAAGTATAAGATCATATAACCACTAAAATACTGCTTCTGAAAGTTAAACTAATATTTGGTTTTAAAAACATCCTTGCTACGTACATTTTAGTAAATGCACCACATTAAAAAATACTTGTAATGTCTAACATTTTTTATCCTCCAAAGACAAAAGTTCGTTTTTAGGGGTCAAATTAATCCATGGATTATTTAACAGAAAAAAAGAAAATATTTACAGAGAAGCTGCGCTAATTACAATAAAAGTAGAGGCGTGCAAAAGGGGCATTTTCAATGATGATACACAAAATTACCCCTTCTGTATATTGAAATTAATGGTTGAAACTTTTGAACATTCAACCTAATGAAATAACCAATCAAAATTCACTGGAGTCCCCAAAGTTGTTTAATTTTTTAAAAACTTTGGGGACTAGTGTAATAAACAGCCCATTGTCCACTCTCTCTCTTTCTCTTTTCTCCACCCCCTAAAATAGTCAAGGGTGGTGTCAAGCCCCGTCCCTGGCAAAACCCTATGCACGCCACTGACTGAAAGGCTTTAATTTTAATTCCTTTCATGTTAAATAATACTTAAAATTTTATTTGAATTCATGAATATTATTTTGAAAATTTCATTATAATTCAGTGGACAAATTATACCCCCCCCCCCTCCCCATTCTTAAATTATTCTTTACTTGAAGTCATGCCCCTAGAGGCTATAGGGGCACTTGTGGTTGGTTGGGGGAGGGGGGGGGGGAGTCGACCCCACATGTTCAAATTTAGTTTTAAAAATAAAAATTAAAAAAAATAATAGGGAGGGGATTTTTTCTAGGGGTGATTTGTTATGGGTTGGTGATGGAACCCTAACCAAAAAATAGGTATAAACCTTCCTAGAAATAAACATTCTGTTAAATTTCTTAAATTTTCTACATCTAGAGATTCATAAGATAGGTTACATAGGGCTTGATATGTTAATTAGTCATTTTTTCTGTAAGTTTTTATAAAAAAAAATAATATTTATGAAATTATAGATGTTGTGATTCATGTTTTTACTTTAAGGGATTTTGAGGTTTGGTTACTTCAATATTGTCAAACAATAAAAGCTTTCCGCAAGGACTAGAAACAAGTTTTGAAAGGGGTGAGGCGGAATATGAGATCACTTGCCAAAAAAGGAATTTGCCTATTTTGCATTAAAATCAAAGGGGTTCTAAATGTTTCATGTTCGGGCAGAATAAAAAATGTGTTCGCGTTGCTGTAATTATTTTTTTTCTGTGCAAAACAGGGATCTGAAGTGATAAGACAATGCACAATAAATTTATATAAATCTCCAACAATGATAAACAAAATAACTCCTTTTGTAGGTTAAATTTATGGCAAAAAGTTTGAAAACTGCTAGTTTTAAACCAACCAATCAAGGTTTAATAAAAGTACCCTAAGGTTTTAAGCTATCGAATTAAATTTAAAAAACCACAGTCAAATGTCCCACCCCTCCTTGTAATCTAAGCAAAGCAACTCTAAAAGGCAAACGTTTTATAGTTGTGGTGGGAATTTGTAGGCATCTTGCACCTGACCCGGGGAATTAAACTGTAAATTATACTAGTCCCCAAAGTATTTTATATTTATATCTCATTCGTTAGCCTATAACATTTTTAGAGACTTTATTAAATATCGGTTGGATTGTACATACTTTTTTATCCAATAATTTGATCCACAAAAGGATAATTTTGTTTACCATAATTAGAAATGTACATCACTCTCTTATCCTATCCATTAAGATCCCTGACCCTCTCTCTCATATAGTTTAACAAATAATTTACAACCCTTTCTTACCCTTGATATTTACAAAAGCAAAAGCCAGAATAATTTTATTGTCCATTCTCCTATTAAAAAGCTCCACTGCTGTTGGCCTAAATTGTTCTTGTTAAATGTAAAAAAATGTACATATTGTTAATAATTAATTGAAATTGCAACACTTAAAAAATCCGCTAAAATACAAAAGAGTTGCAAATTATTGATATGTATAGAGTAGATGCGCTACTAAAAATACAATACAGTGTTTTAAAACTACCCAAAAACTTACCTTTTCATTTAGGGGAATAATAATTTATCTTCCATTGCCCATCCCTTAATCCCTGCATAAATCCCACTTTGCAACACTTACGGAATTTGGCAAAAAATTGGCAACCGCCGGGAATATTCTATTTGGACTATTAAAATAATTTATATGTACACTGTTAAAATTAATTCTTACACTCTCTAGGAGTTTTATTACACCTTTCACCTTATCAAAAACCTTTGCAAGACCAAAACAAAGTGTCCTTAAAACTTTTACACCTCTTATCTTAAATTGAACCAACTAATTCTTTATAATAAAACTAGCGGATAATCCCTTAGAATCTAGGGGCTTGGTATTCTATGAGGGAGTATGAACGATAAATTTACTATAAACTTAATTACCCCTTCTGCAGATGAAAATTGTTGGTCTTGTAAAAGTTCAAAAAAAATAAGCCAGCAAATGAACGAATGTTTTTTTTGTTAAACTTTGGGGACTAGTGTAATTAACAGTCTAAGGTCCCCTCCCTCCCTAAATATATCTTACTGTATGCTATATTAGTAGGAAAATAAAATTTCATGGTACAGGAGTAATTTTTAACAGTGTAGAATTAAACTAATAAAAGATTAATACCTTTCAATTATATGCCAGTTTTTAACACCACTTTACTCTATACTTGGACGTTTTTGTAAGACTGACCAACTATCCGACCAACTGTCACTTAGAGCATATTATTAAAAATGACGGTTTTGTTAAGCTTTTTATAGTGTCTATAAAGAATGACGTCATGCTTGCCTACCACTGGTCAATCAAAATGTATACTGGCCTCCCATTGGTAATTTAGTCTGTAAATTGGATTAACATTGGTCATTTCATAGGCACTATAAAGAGCTTTAGTTTTGTATACAGACTATTTTAAATCTAGAAACACAAATATTAGCGTGACTATATAAAAACAAGGATGAAAACTAGCAAAACAGAAAACAATCATGGATGGAAAAACAGAAAAAGTTATAACGTTGTGGTCATGAAAAAGAAATCTGTAAAAAAATCAGCTGTTTGTCTTTAACAAGTTTAACAAACGAGAAAATTTCATTTCTCCTATTGCGTTACTGTCTAGCGGACGTACGAACAGATCATTAGTAAATCATAGAGTAGCTTTGCCAATAAAATTAATAAAAAGATCTATCAGCACAGGTTTTTATAATAAATGTATTTTTGACAATGGACAATGGACGACAAATTTATGCACATCAAAACAAAATTACATTTTCTTTTTTTTTTATTTCTTGAAAAGTTTTGACACTACTAGTTTGGAACCAACCAATTAGAGTTAATAAAGGTACCCAAAGTTTTTATCTCTTTCAGTGAGGCGGGCACTAACTCAACGGCTCTGTCCAGCGGAGCTAACAGCGGCGCAAACAGCCCCGAGATTGAGCGACATGTCATCCGTCCGGTGGAAACTGTCTCTTCACCTCAGTTCCAGGTATGGTACTAGTTGTAAGAATGGTTCGAATCTCGGCTCGACACATGTGTCATAACTAAAGACGTTAAAAATAGTTCCTAGTGCTGCTATGTCAGGTGCGCGATTTAAATAGTTAGGGAATGTCTTGGCCAAAAAACAGGCGCAACAAATTATCAAGCACATTTAGGACTTCTCAGACGAAGGTCGTGCAATCAAAGAGTTGATTGTCCTTAGTTCGTTTAGCTGTGTAATCATGCACTTAGCAGTAGCAAGATTTGATTCAGAGATACAACCAAAATAAAATCTAATGGTGTATCTAGTTCTCTAGAGGTTAACCAGGTTATGTTACTAGTTGTATAGAGTAGCTTTGCTCCTAAAAAGGACGGCCAAATTGCACGACATTTGTAAAGTATCAGTTGAGTCTGTTTTTTGGCCAAGTTATTCCCCCTACTCTATCTAAGTATTTTGCCCATCTGACATAGCAGTCATAAACTCTTATTGCGAAGTTTAGGGCAGATGTTCTAGCCCGTCACCTACCCGACAATGAGTTGATGCGCTACATGTTCTGCCACAGTCGCGGATAAGGCTCAGAAACTAAATTAAGCGTTACAATTTGACCTCTAATTTCTTGAAATATCTGCGCTACTATTAACATATAACCGTCCCCGTTTTTGACCACTTAATTAGACGTTAAGTGTCATCTGCCTTTTTAAGAAGAATCATAGCTAATATAAAACAAAATAATTTTCATAAATTATACGTGTTACTTGATTTGTTTTTGGGTTAGGTAAAGTAGGATTCAAATGATTATTGCTCTCTGTAGGGGTACTTTTTTCTATAAAAAGGGTATTTCTTCCTTATTGATGTTAATACCAGTATGCTATGCTTCATTACAGTTTTTTTATTTATATCGCTTTCAAGGAAATCATCGTTCTTGTTTTCCCATAAAAAATCTTGAAATAATTATTTATCATCCCATTATCAAGGTTTATTTTTTTAAAGGTGACAATATTACAAAAAAAACAGCTCAAAGTTAGCTTAAAGTTCAAACTATTTTCCTAGATTTGCACTGCACTAATAACTAAAGACGTTAAAAAAGAAACATTTGACGACCTTTGAACTACATTGACCAATAAACAGGCAAAACTTATGAGTACCTCGACTATCCCCAAAAGAAATCGCCTCTTACAATCCCTCCCCCCTTGATGGGCCTCTAGTGGCGCAGACGCTAGTAGCTATTCTATAAAGTAAGGATTGCTTTATAACCACACTAGCGGATGAGCCCCTAGCATCTAGGAGCTCAATAATCCCTAACTTTTTAAAATGGTTGCATCAAAAATATTACGTAATTTATGATGAACACTCTTAGTGATATATTTTTGCGGCTTTCATTAGTAGCGCAGCTAATCTATAACTAGGATATTTCTGTCCGTACGTCTATTTCTGTCTCTCAGACAAAATTGTTTTTGTTATAATCCAAAATAAAAAAATTCAAAACAATTTGATATAACATGTGCCCTCTTTAGGGGGCGTTAGACTATGAATTATAATATGTAGGTGCAAACATTATGCCAAATATACCAAGAAATCACCATTTCAAAAATAATTACAAATTTTATTAATGTATAATCTGAAATGATTAAAAAAATGCTCTCTTTTTATTATGCCTAACTTTTAAAGAAATCATCATTCAATACTTTAAATTATCATAACGATATCTGTTTTGGACGTATGTTTGAACGACAGGCATACGGACATAAATATTAAATTATAGAGCATCTACTCTAATGTATAAAAGACAAATGTTATTTTTATAATAATTATTATAATAATTAAATGAAACCATCTTCAAGGGTAAAAAATGAAAAAATGACAGATATTTGAGGACAAAATTTGTAAAAGCGAAGATTTAACACACATAACTCCAGTCCGTATGTCCGTATAGCTAAGATCAGTAATTCAGGCATGTTAGAATCGTACTATTGATTTTAAACTTAACAATGAAAAGATTCAGTTTTGAAAGCGTAGCAACTCTATAATCTATTGCATGACCGATGTTTGCCATGATCTTGATTTCTGGAATGATGATTCCTAATACAATGATATGTTGACCCCAGACAAATAATTTGCGACCGACCGACAGACTAACAAACACATAACCTGAAAGAATTGCTTCCTTTCCCAAAACCAAGAATTATTTTATTTTCCGCAAAATTAAAATCTACCAAATGTTGATAATTAATAGTTGATTTTTATGGTAAAGAAATATTAAATATATTTTGATATAATTAGATGGTGCATTAGAGTCTTAGATATTTTATTTTTATTCTAACTTTATTATTTTATTAAATTCCCTCGTTCTGTCCTTCCGTAACGAATAGCTCTTTAAACATATTAGAATTGTTCTATCGATTTCAAACTTTTTTGCATGATGATTCTATAACAGTTGTGTAGCAATTTTATAATCGTTTCTTACCAAGAAGTCTGTGCGTCCATTTAAAGCATAAAGATTCTAATTTGTTGACAACAACTTTTTGTTTGATATAATTATCCTATTCATCTGATTTTTGGTATAATGATTTCTAGAACAACAATGTGAACCATCCATAGAAATCCCAAAATGAAAGTATTACTGTATCGTGTATTTACGAAATTTTGTAGAAAAAAAATTACAATTTTGTTTAGACTTGCCATTCTTGTTACAATGCAGTTATTTAATGAATAGGATATGTCTGACTTAAGCTTAAGATCTCAATAACCGCTGAACCGATGAGGCTGTGCTTCTTAGAGAATATACCTACTGGTCCTTTGGTGGTCTATTACAGACTACTTGAGGGGTGTTCTATTGCGGGGGGGGGGGAGGGCCTTTAAAGGGTTTTAATGATAATTGCTGAAATATATCTGATTGAAATAATGTAGAAATTATGTATAAATGATATAATAATGGAACTTGAAAGTGGAGCTTGATAGCTCAAGTGGCAATATAAAAGTGTTTCAGCCTACACCATGACGACTTAGGTCCAAGCCCTAAGAAACTATGGCTAATCAATCAATAATGGGTATAGAATATGGCAGTATCGTTATTTTAATCAGCTGCGAATATAACTTTATTAGAGTAAATGAAAATGTGGTGTAATATCCCATTAATAACATATCCATAATTACATGTGAACTACGCTAATAATAACGCCAGCAACGTTCAAGTAATAATATATTTATTATTACAGGTGATCTACGCCAATAAAGTAATAATGTATCCATTATTCTAGATGAACAAGCCAGTAAAGTAATAATCTATCCATTATTACAGGTGAACTCTGGTGCAACATCCAAGTAATCCAAGTAATAATATATCCATTATTCTAGGTGAACTACGCCAGTATCGAGGAGAGGGAGAGGCGCGAGCTCAACAACACCGCCATGGCCTTTGAAGAGGTGAGTTCACTTTATAATTCACATTAATGCATAATATTTTTACCCGTTTCCACCAATTCAAAAATATACTTTATCATTATGTGTATTGTCCAAAAGACCTCTAAAGCAGTGGTCTACAAAATTTTTTAATTTGTCAATCTATATAATCTTGTGTATCTTATCCGTTTTTCTTCGAATTTTTATTTTTTTTGGGGGGGGGAAAGAAAATTGTGTTTCTTGGCAGTTTTTTCATGTGATTTTCATTTTATGTATAGTTCTATGAAGTCACATGTTTCCATAATTAGGTTTGTCCGTTTGTATATTGGTTATTTAAAATATCTGTATTGGTTGATTCAAACTAACAGTGTCAAAACATTGCAACCAATTTTTGAATTATTTAAGTTACTCTATAAATTTTTCGTCATTTGTCTTATCCCTTTAAAAATATACATGTATACCCCCCCCCCTCTCCAAAAATTATACTATAGCCCCACTAGTTTAATTCCCCCCCCCCCCTCCCCACTCAAACTTAATTATTTAATGTTTAAACTTATCTACTATTATTTTTCACGGATTTTTTTGCGAGTTTTAATAAACATCCAAATCTTGTCCTTGGTCCTGTAAGACAAAAGGCGCTCTATGTGTGTGTTTGTGTGTGTATGTTTGTGAGTTTGTGTGTGTGTGTGTGAGTGTGTGTGGGTGTTTTATGTGTTGTTTCATACATCTTTTTACTAACATCAGAAAGGAAGGGAGATTTATTTCAGGGAGGTAGGGCTGTTTATTACACTAGTTCCCAAAGTCTCAAAGTAATTCTTATTCGTTGGCATAACTTAAATACCTTCGGAACTTATATTGATTTTTGATTGGTTGGTTCATTTAGTTGAGTGTCCACAAGTTTCAACCACTAATTGTAATCTACAGAATGGGTAATTTTGTGTATCATTATTGGGGATATACATCAACTTATCGGCCATTGTCTTATCCCTTTAGATCCCTGGATTTATTTAGTAATTTTGATTAATATTAATAAGGTTATGCTTATTTATCAAGATTTAATATCGCAGATACTCTATAACTAGAGTATGTATGTACGTTACTACGCTACAGTAAGTTAAATAAGGTGGAAAATCATATCCTATAATATAAAGTAGTAAGGTTTTTTTTTAGTCTGAGATATCAATGATTACAGAACTGATTGTGTTCTCCACTTTCAATCTTCGAATACAGATCCCCTAGATGGTATGAGCAAAACCACTAGTAAACAAATATAAAAAAAAATTAATCAAATGTAATATTAACAAAATATTTCATAAGATTTGCTATATTTATACATAATATAATAAATACTATTGTATAGTTTACAAAGGGGCTGCGCCCTAATACCTAGAAGCTTTAATTTCTGGAAATAATGGGGTTTAACTAAAACCATCCTAAATTTACATTCAAAATAGCTTAAATTCATCCAAGAACGTGAAGTTTATAGATTCAGTTGTTAGAAAGATCTCAATGGACCTACACAGTAACACACACAAAAAAAACTTATCACTAATCTTTTACAAAAATAACAGGATGTATCTGTACCGAAGGATCTCTTTAACCGCTTAACCGATATGATTCTTCCTTACAGTGTAGCTTTTCATAGTTTATAGGGAAGTTTTAACTTTTTAAAAAGCATATCCTATCATATAAAGTAGTAAGCGTTTTTGTCTGTCCTAAAGGATTTCGCTAACCGCTGAACCGATATTGTTCTCCTTTACAGTGAAGATTCTCATAAGTCCTGGGAAGGTTTTAAACTATTTTTAGGGAGGGTGTTTTTACCCCCAGCCCCCCTAAAAATATCTTTCTACCCTTTCGAAACTCAAATTTAAAATAGAATGAGGTCGACTTTTCCCCCTCCTAACTTAAGTGCCCCTAGAGAGTTCTAGGGGCGAAGCCGCTAGTAATAAAGAAAGTAATACTGGCAGTGAACAGAAGGTCACTCAGTTTTTCTTCAGATAAAATATCCCTCCCAGACTATATAATATGTCAACACAAAAAAAACATTTCCTGAAATTTTGAATGTCAATCATAATATTATTCAAAGTTAGTCAGGGATTTAAAGGGATAGGATAATTGCTGATAAATCCCCCTAAATCCTCTGTAATGATACATAATTCCTGGTTGAAACGTTTGGACACTCAACTTAATAAACCAACCAATTAAAATTCAATAAAAGTCCCCAAAGTTGTTTTGCCAATGACTATTGAAACGTTTTTAAAAAACCTATGGGACTAGTGTAATAAACAAATCAATGTCCCTTCCCTCCCAAAAAGTTAATCCTGTAAAACTTTGAATCAATTATTGACATACATTTTCTTTGTCTTAAAAGTAGTTATGGCTGACTTAAATTCGACATGATTTAAGCAAGATTAAAGTTTTGAGGATTCGTTTAAATCTTGATTGGTTGGTTTAAACTAGCGGTGTCAGTCATATATACTAAAGATATCAATTTTGAGGAAATTTTTTGAAAATCCTAATAGACAAATGCGATTTTCTCGGCTATATCATTTAAGAATTCTAAAATACGATGGAAATGTAACTCACTGTGTCCGTCCGTTTGTTGCTTTGCTTCTTTTAATTGATGTCTTGTTTTGTTTTGTTGCACTTAAATCTAGAATAAAATAGCCTCAAACTCTCCTAGGACCTATAATGAAGAACTCAATCAATTCAGTGGTTAGCGAAATCTTAAGGACCAAGAAATATGATAATTGTTTTTTTGTCCATTAAAATCTTACCACTGAACCTTTTGAGTTCTCTATCTAAAGAATATTTATATTCTTGCAAATACAGTTTTAAGCTATTTTATTCCTTATGTTTAGTGGCGTACAGAAGGGTGGGTTTATCATTTTCATCGTTTAATGGTGTTACAGCCCCCGCCCACCCCCATTTGGTGAATCACTATACACGCCACTGCTTGGGATGTTTTTTTTTCTGTAGAATAATGGTCCGTACCCGAAGAAGAGACAATTACCAAATTTTTTTCTCTTTTTTTTATATCCGGCGCGAGCTATGTTTTGCATCAAGATACAAGCACAACAATATCACAAGTAGCGCAACTATCTATATCAAAATTAGTAGTTAGGGGGACGTTGGACATTTAACTGTCAATAATACTGGTACCCAATGTTTTATATACACGCTCTTTCATGGGTTGGCTTAATTTAAACCGTTGGCAACTTTGATCAGATCATGATTGGATTGTAAAAACTAACAAATATTTCAATCTACAGATGGGTCAATTTTGATGATTATAATTTGGTAACAATTTTCAATAAATATACTTTGGATAATATGAGTGATACTATAGATCTGTTTTTTTGTGTACGTCCATTAGGAAACAATCAAAGCTTATAGAGTAGCTGGGCTCCTAAGACTGGTAAAAGTGATATGACCCCATTCACCCTATTGTTTCCCTTCAAATTTTCAAACAGGGAGATTAATGGATAAGACAATGGATTATAAAATGATGTAGATCCCAATAAAATATAGAACAAGATATTGGTTGAAAAGTTTATACACTTATAGATTGAACCAGCAAATTAAATTTTATTTAAAATGCTCACGGTTCAGATAATTGTTTTTAAAAGTCTAAGTTCTAGTATAATTTACAGTCCATTGTCCCCTTCCTTCCTGAATATTGCAGTCTATTTCAGATGCAAAGCAAAGCTATTCTAATAGTCTTTCCTACAAAATTTTGGGCTGCTATTATTGGAATGCCGTTACTGGATTATTAAGTTTTATTTATTATGAAGTGAACTGAAAATTATATTTTTATAAAAACACTTTCGCATTTGTTGGCTATTTTTTTTATCAAATATAGATTGATTGGTTAAACGAGCACTGTGCAATCTTTTTAAATAAGGGATAATTTTGTTTATCAAAATTGAGGATATACATCAATTTATCACCAATTGTCTTATCCCTTAAATTACGGTTTTTACTTTTTAGTCCTGTTTTACCACTGAATACTGTCGTCCTTGTTTTACTTTATTTTTATTCTTTCAAGGAGAATTTAGATTTATATATGGTTGAACTACTTAAATAATTATTTAACAAAATATCTCCGAAATGGCCTTTTAGTTTGGATTTATAAGACATTAAACTTTTTAAAGAGTACAAAAAACATTGCCCTTCTAAAATTAAACTCTTATTTTACATTTTGTATTTTGTTAGTTGTCACATTACTCTTTACAATAAACATTAGCATACCAAGGGGGGGGGGGGGAGGTTGAGAGCCCCTCCAAAATATATATAAATGTGTTATAAAGATTATATCGTAGACACCTCTAGGCTATGAGCTCCTTTTTCATTGTACCTAGAACAACTAAGCGAACAAAAAAATTTTGTTCACAACTTTTGTCTGCAAGTTCTAAGTTGTGCATGACAAAGACGTAGGCCTGTTTCTGGGCTGAAACATTCCACCCTGCTCTCACTATTATCGCCAATGGCAGTACTAGAAAATATTGGAACTTCTTTATTACTTTAATTATGACATGATTTAAGCATTGAATATAAATTCTATTAAAAAAAACCTTCATAATATTACACAAAATCTTTATTATTAATACATTGTAGACCCTTGTGGTCAACGGTTTTTTTAATACCTGTCTAGTTTTAACTTCAACACATAAAACTATTTTAACCTGACACCGATAGATAGTTAGATAGATAGATAGATAGATAGATAGATAGATAGATAGATAGATAGATAGATAGATAGATAGATAGATAGATAGATAGATAGATAGATAGATAGATAGATAGATAGATAGATAGATAGATAGATAGATAGATAGATAGATAGATAGATAGATAGATAGATAGATAGATAGATAGATAGATAGATAGATAGATAGATAGATAGATAGATAGATAGATAGATAGATAGATAGATAGATAGATAGATAGATAGATAGATAGATAGATAGATAGATAGATAGATAGATAGATAGATAGATAGATAGATAGATAGATAGATAGATAGATAGATAGATAGATAGATAGATAGATAGATAGATAGATAGATAGATAGATAGATAGATAGATAGATAGATAGATAGATAGATAGATAGATAGATAGATAGATAGATAGATAGATAGATAGATAGATAGATAGATAGATAGATAGATAGATAGATAGATAGATAGATAGATAGATAGATAGATAGATAGATAGATAGATAGATAGATAGATAGATAGATAGATAGATAGATAGATAGATAGATAGATAGATAGATAGATAGATAGATAGATAGATAGATAGATAGATAGATAGATAGATAGATAGATAGATAGATAGATAGATAGATAGATAGATAGATAGATAGATAGATAGATAGATAGATAGATAGATAGATAGATAGATAGATAGATAGATAGATAGATAGATAGATAGATAGATAGATAGATAGATAGATAGATAGATAGATAGATAGATAGATAGATAGATAGATAGATAGATAGATAGATAGAAACTTGCCTATATGACTATGTACGTTACCATCTCCTAATTTTCTTATCTTATGCATGGATGTTTTTTTATCAATGTACTTTACAGAACATCTCCTTATTCAGCGCAGCTATTCTATAATTAGGGTATATTACTACGTCAGTCCAACAGTCACTCATAGTTGCCTCTACATTGTCAATGTATTTTTGCCAAAAAATATTGTTAACTATTGCTATTGCTGCTCTAGTTGAAGACTAAATAATGAATAAAAAGCCTGTATGAAAAGCAATGCCATGAAAGATTAATATTGATTATTAAGAACTGACTGACTGATTAAGACTTACATGTAGGGTAGTTTTGCTTCTAAGAATCCAGGAATCTTAAGGGATAAGACAATGAATTATAAATTGATTATGAAAAAAAATATCGCTTGAAATTAATTATTGGTTGAAAAGTTTATTCAAACCATTCAAGATTTCAAAACGATCCTTAAGTTTGTAAGCCAACGAATGAGGACATGTTTATAGACTTAAAGTACTAGATAGATTTATATTCAATGTCCCCTCCCTCCTTGCAATAAATCTAACTTTCAGAGTGTCCTTTTTTTGCTCATCGCCATTGGTGGCCCAATTTTAGTGAAGAGGATAATCATTACCATGGTGTTCATACAATAATGTGCAAGGTTTTTGGAATAGCAAATTAAAATATTATCATGTTGTTCATACAATAATGTGCAAGGTTTTTGGAATAGCAAATTAAAATATTATCATGTTTTTCATACAATAATGTGCAAGGTTTTTGGAATAGCAAATTAAAATATTATCATGTTGTTCATACAATAATGTGCAAGTTTTTGGAATAGCAAAATAAAATCATTTCTATGATGTAAATGCAATAACGTGCGAGATTTTCAGAATAGCAAAAAAATATTCCAATAGTGTTCATACAATGAGGTTTTCAGAATATAAAATAAAATCATTACTTCAAGTTGTTCTTACATAATGTACGAGGTTTCCAGAATAGCGAAATAAAATCATTTCTACATGCTGTTCATATTACAAAGATTTTCAGAATAGCAAAATAAAATATATATTTAGGAGTCTTAATCTTTAAAATATCAAATAAAGGGGTGGGCTTCCTTTTAATGCATTTACCTCTTACAACAAACTACACAGTATACATTGCTTAGGGGTGCCTGGGATACCTGACTGCTTTGAAAATGTATTTTTTGGTATAAATGATATAAAATTTCAATCCAAATAATTTTTAGCCCCCCCTTCTTCCCTCCAAACAGAAACTAAAAAAAAATGCTTATAACTTTGTCAATAAAGGGTTAAAAGCTTAACTTAAATATTTCTATGTCAATATATTGCTGTTTTTAATAATAGCAGTTTTAATGCTAGGCATATGTGTAGGAAAAACTTTGCATCCTCATTCAACAATCTCATGCATTTTAGGAAAAAAAATTTGCCCAAGAAATATCCTTTTATTTTGAATTAAGCATAAACATATATGATTTCATTGTTATGATCAAACTAGTAATGCTTATAAAGTTATTAGAGTGATGGGGGACTGCTATGGCATAAAAACAGTTGCAAATCATTGTGACATGCTGACAAAAGTGTTCAATCAAATGTTGGGTAATCAAGTAATAGGCCAAAGTAAAAGATTTGTTAGGGAACAATAGCCATATGATTTAAGAACAGTCAAATAAATATATATTTATATAATCAAGACAAATACCTGGACCAAGTGTTTTAAACCTTTTTAGTCTTTTTAGTCTTCTAACAAAGTGCTTTCTGCTCTTTTGTCCAAACTTGATAGTGTAAATATTTCTGACACTATTTGCTGACAGCCAGAGATTTAGATGAAAGTCGGCACATGGTCCACAGGGTGGGGACATACAGTTATAACCGTGTTAGTAATTGTTTCATGGGACGTTTGTAACAAAGGATTTAATTCCATAAATAATTTTGGGGTCAATTGGCACAAGTGGTTGAAGTCAGCTTTTTGGATCTTTATGTTGATCTCTTTATCCCAACCTAATATTCAATTAACCCATCACAAGAAATTATCTCTATGCATTTTTAGGTTGTAGTACATTTCAACCAAATAAAAAAAGATATTTTGTAATTTCTTTTTGGACAAAATAATGCCACGGTCGTAGCAGTCATGCGTCTTGCTTCATATTGGAAGGGTGACGCAAATTTCATATCTCAGTTTTTGCTATTTGATTTACTATTTTTCTCTTTAAGATAAAAGCGATGCTTGCTAGATTATCTATTTCGCTATAATATAAAGATAAATTTAATAATATAAGAAGATTAAAATTATTGTTGGAAAAGTTTTAACATAGCTGGTTTGTACAACTCAATCAATGTGAAATTAAAGTACCCCAAGATTTTTAGCCAACCTATGAGACAACTTGATAATAAAACTTTGGGGACCTGAATATTTTACAGTCCAATACCCCCTCCCTCCTTGGTATTTCATGACAAAGATTTAAATAGAAAAGTAGATGTAAAATAAGACATAATAGTTTGATTTTAGCTATTCTAATATTTGCTAAAATGCGGGAAAACCACCCAACGTTTTTAATAGCGACCTTGTCAGCTACGTTTTGTAATAACATATCAAAATTTATTTGGTTACAGTAAAACAGAAGACTGATAATGTACACAAATTTGAAAAGTACAAGGGGAATATACTTACACACTGCGTCTGAAAAGATTAATTGATTTTCTTTTAAAGTATATTTTAGTAAACCCTGAGAAAAAACAATTTGTACAAACGTGTACAATGTACAAAATCGAAACCTGAATTAGCCCATCATCAAATGCTTATATGGTACAAGAAGAAAAACTATATCTACGCCAATTTTTTTCTTAGGGAGAGAGTGGACTTTAGACTGTAAATTACACTGGTATCCACGTCATTTTATTCATTGGCTCAAATACTTTGGGTACTTTATATTATTGAATTTTGATTGATTGATTCCAAACGAGTTTAATAGTCATCTTTTCAACAAATAATTCTTATATACAGAAGGGGTAATTTTTATTATCTTAATTGGGGATGTATGTAAATAAATTTATCTTCCATTGTCTTATCCCTCGAGATCTCTAGATTTACTCGGCTTCTAATAAAGGTAGAAAGCTGATATTTTATGTGTAAATTCCTCTTAGTTTTCTATATTTCACTTTGTCTATCTGTCCATTAATATTATTAAGTAGGTAGATTTAGATATATGAAGGAAATGTAATCTTCTAAGCATCTGTATGAAATTCTAAATAAATTACTTTATAATTTCTTCTTTACTTTTTCCATCCATACTTTTCTTGATAAAATTTCTTGCTTTTTTACTTACTAGCGGCTGTGGCCTTATTATCTTATGCCTCTATATCAGAAGGAATAAGAAAGGGCAGAAACCATACCCGTACTTTTCATTAAAAAAATGGCCTAAGACCATACCGGGACCTATAAGAAGCTTCACTGTAAAGGAGAACCATATAAGGGTTAAGAGAGATCCTTTGCTACAGACAAATAACTTACTTTATAAAATAGGATAGATGTATTGTCATCCTTGTTTTTGTTCTATAATTATTTGCAAGTTCTTTATTTGCTTTCTCTCTCTTTATGTTTTTTTATATCTAATTAATCATAATCATTGTTAATTAATCTTTTGTGTAGCAAAGCTACTCTATATTTCACTTTGTATGTCAGTCAGTCAGTCCGTAACGCTATTATGGAAATATTATTTTCTTGGCTGCTGGAATTATCAGTGAAAATGCGCGTCTAGTCTATACATTATTTGCCCGTCTGTCTGTCAGTCAAGCTTATATTCTATAAATTACTTTGTTCGTTTGTCCATTCCAAGATTTTGTTATGCTTTGCTACTTATGGATTTGTCATCCTTGTTTAATAGCAAAGCTTTACTGAAAGTTGCATAAAGGCAATGGACGTATAAATTTATTTATAGACAACCTTAATTATTATGAGCATAATTACCCCTTCTGTAGATTGTAAATCATTTGTGGATTACTTAAGACACACTGCTAGTTAAAACCAGCCAATTAAGTGCCTAATATGTCTTAGCAAATGAATGAGAGAAGAATTTACAAAACTTTGAGTACCAGAGTAATTTTAAGTTCACTGTCTGTAACAAAAATAAACTCGACAAATAATAAATTATTTCTTTTGCAGGGAATTGATCTGGAGCCGATTGACTTTGAGCACTTTATTGACGAGCCAGACCTCAGCAGGAACCATCTGGAGAGAATGTTCAGGTATAATTCACTTTGTCCGTCTGTCCGTCCGTCATTCCGTATAAGAAACCTGCGATCGTAGCTCAACACCTGCATCTGCTCGTCGTCTTGAAGGCGATAGGTTCGAATCTCGACTTAAAACCGCGTCATAACTAAAGACGTTAAAACTGGTTCCTACTGCTGCCATGTCAGGTGCGCGACAGAAATAGTTAGAGTAGGGCGAATGCCTTTTGACAAAACTGGCGCAACTCATAATGACTTCTAAGACAAAGGTCGTGCAATCAAAGGGTTTGTTGTCTATAAGGCGAATAGATGTTTCAATGTGCGTGGAGATGTCTGGATTCTAAAGCGACACCAAGCCCCCTAGAGGTCATCAGTACGTAAAGCTATGGAGGAAATGCCAATTTCTCGGCTTATAAGCATATGAATTTTTTTGAAGATTCCCTAAATTAATGAGCATTCTGTAAATAATGAATTTATGATTCACTTTTTCTGTCTGTCTGTCAGCCCATCAATCCGTCAATCTATGGAGGAAATGTGACTTTCTCGGTTCCTAATAGATAGAGACATCTGATTTTTTTCTTAAGATTCCCTATATCAATGAACACCTAGTTTATATTTTACTTTGTCCGTCTGTTCATCCGTCCGTTCGTCTGACAGCCAGTAAAGCTATTGAGGAAATGCGACTTTCTTGGCCGGCTTCTATTAGAGGTATATAGACAGCTGATTTTTTTCTGAAGATCTCTATATCAATGAGCATACAGTATGAAATGTACTTGAACCGTCGGTCAGTCAGTCGTGCTTCAAAAATATGAACATTAACATATATTTAACATCTTCAAGGTTCCGTGATTTTCTACTTTCTTAGTCTAAAGATGTTTTAGAATTTTAAAGTAAACAAAGGGAGATAAGAGTATAAAAAAAAACAATATATTAAGAGGGTAATTGTAGAGTAGTGTTGTTTCTGTAGTAAAAAAAATTATCTAAAATGACAATTAATGTTAAAATTTAGATAACAAAAATCTTAAAAATAAAGTTCACAAGTGTATTAATCAGGATAATGAGGGATAAGGAAATCAAGCATATATTTTTTATATAAAACAAACTGTATATCTGTCTGCTTAAGATCTCGCTGGATCGACACGGTTCTCCTCACAAGGTTTATAACAATCTGGGTAACCTCCCTTCAAGCAAAATCACCCTTGGGGAAAAAAATACCCCTTGAAAAAAATATGTATTTTCTTTTTCTTTTTAAAATTAAATTGGAAACTAGTTAGTTTTTAAAAAGAAAAGTAAAAAAGAAAGTAATTTTTTTCTTGGGGCGTTTTCTCTTGGGAGGATGAAGGAGGACTTATTCGGTTCAACAGTTAGCAAGATCATGTGCTACATACAGGCAGACAGATAGACATTTATATGCGGATAATCATACAACATTTTTATAAGAATTCTTTATCCGTTTCATTTTTCTATTTTTGACATTTATCTGAAGAGAAAAAAGAAGTTAAGTTATTGATGGTGGGAATAAGAATTGGGAAAAGTATTATAAAAATATATCAGTACCCAAAGTTTTATAATGTTTTTCTCTTATTTGTTAGCTTAAAAACTTTGGAAATTTTATTAATTATCATTCAAACTAAAGTATCTATACTGTTTCCACAAAAGAGATTGTTTATCATCAAGAGGAATTTATCAGACATTATCTTATCCCTTTAGATCCCTAATTGTTATCAATGAACAGCCATTTCCGAGAACTTTAAGGGCACATCCAGCTTCTGTATTGTGTTGCATGCTTCTCATATACATAGATATTGTAAAAATTCTAAGCATGTGAAAAAAAATATCTTACATCACGTTTAATTACTTTTTAAAATATTTTTTTTTGTTCAAAATTCTTTGTTTTTTATTTTAGTTGTTATGATTTCAATACAAATCTTCAAATGTCATTCTATAGTATTATGCAGTAAGGCTTTTTTGTCTGAAGCCAAAGATCTTGCAAATTGTTGATCCAAATTTTCTCTACTATTCAGGGAAGCTTTAGATTTTGGTCTGGTTTTAGGCTATTTTCCTGACCTCCCAAGCCTTTCCCTAGAGGCTAGGTGGTGCGATGCAACCAGTAAAAATATATTTTGCAATAATTTTTCCACCAGATAAAAAAGATGTTTGCGCCTGTTTTTGGATCAAGGCACTTCCCACTATAGGACCGGTTTGAAGCAGAGAAGTCCGTAAAAAGCCTAAAACCATCCTGTGAACTGTGTTAAGCTTCCCTAAATAGGAAAAAATCAATCAGTTCATCGGTTAGTGAGATCTTAAGGAATATACAAAAAAAAACTGCATTACTTTATATAATAGGATAATTTCATAATGGAGGGGGGGAGAAGTTTAAAATAAGAACACAATAAATTATAATTTGTTGCTAAAAAGCTAAATATGGAAATAAATTTAAGAAATAAACATTACCATATAAGTTAAGTACGCTTTTATTTTCATTTTAAGGATTTTCAACCCAAAGTGAATAGGTGCAAGTATGCGTGTTTAGGAAGGTCTCAAAAACGGCTAGAAATTTCTAGGGAACGGGTATTGGTCCAAGGCATGTTTTAGGCTATTCTGTGGGGGAATATGGCCCCAGTAAGATTTTTCATTTAGAACAAATATTTAGTTTTTCTTTTGGTGGAGGGGAGGGTGTAATTTCCCTACACTCCACACCCCTTATCCCTCCTAGGGCGAAGCAACTAGTATCCTAAGTTGTATTATTTATAAAGTCGAAGGCAGGAAGGGATAAGACATTAGACTGTTAAATAAACCGGTAACCAAAGTTTTTTGACACGACCTTTCTTTTTTTACTTTAAACCTATGGTCAATTTTATTAAATCTTGGTTAGGTTGTACAACACTTCCCAAACTTTCCACGATACTACAGGGTTATTTTTATTTATTATCATGGGGGATGTACAAGATTTAACGGCCATTGTCCTATCCCTGAGGAACCCTGCGTAGAAGGTCATTTTTCTAAGCCTGAGTAGGGAACGATATTCAGCAACTTTTAAAAGATAAATTTTCTACTTGAATAATACTTTTATAATAATTGTAATGAATACAAAACAATAGTATATGCCTTTGTTATTAAAACTAGTGGCTACGTTCCTAGCAACTAGGGGCTCTGTATGAAAGGGGGAGATGCCATAAAATAGCCTAAAACAATCCTCAGCTAAACTTTCCTTAAATCTAGAGTTCAATTATTTGTACGTGTAGTTAAAGTAATACAAAAAATAACTACCTTTTTTAATGGGATATATTTATAAAGCATGTAAAGCAATTATGGATTGAATTGAATTGCATCAGATCGCTCCCTATCCTCCTTTTGTATATTAAGTCGAGAGATTGAAAAATAAGTGTTTTCATTTAAACAAGAGAAAAAATAAGATAGCCAAAACTTAATTTTATATAATGAGTTACCCATCTCTCATCGGTGAAATAATCGGTCCAGCCGTTTACGATATCTAACGGCACACTTGAAGATCACATATTTCACGCCTCTATTGATTTAACCCTTAGAGCTTGCTTTAGCCCTGCACTCCAGGGTCTTTCAATAACCTAACCTATCTTCTCCACTTACAAATAAACTGGATTAAAGCAATCAATTTAATAATGGCTGTTGCCACTACACGGATTGACTCTATTTATAGAATAGTTGCACTAACAATCCCTTTTTACTCGTTTTTGACAAACACCTAAGCACACCATATTATAGGCATAAATTTCGCTAAATAAACATATCCAAATTTGGGATATTTAAGCAGGAAGGGAGGGGACAATGTACTGTAAAATATTCTGGTACTCAAAGTTATTCCTTAAAAAAACTTTAGGGGGCTTGATTTGATTGTACAAACTAACCACCAATACTTTTAAGCTATAGAAGGGGTAATTTTGTCTATTAATTTCGAGGATCAATTTATCATCCAATGTCTTATGACTTTAGATTCTTTAGCAATATATTGGGAAACCTAATATTTAGGAGATATTATAGAAAAACTATGCTAAATATGTGAAGATAGGCCAAAAGTTGGTAAAATTTTCTACAGGAATTTGGCAGACAATTGTACTTTTTTTTTTGGGGGGGGGGGGGTATTTCCCAATAAGACAAGTAGTACCACCCCTCTATACTAATTTTTTTAAATTCTGGTATTAAGTCTAAGATTAATTTTAATGTCCAATTTCTTTTAATATTCGTAACATTGCACTGTAAATTTTGCTGGTAACCAAAGCTTACTAAACCCATTCTCTCATTAGTTGGCCTTAAAACTTTGAGGAACTTTAGTAGCTTTGTCCAAACTCTTCCACCAATCATTTTAGTTTACAAAAGGGTAAATTAGTTAAAGACAAAAAAGTGGGTTTAAATTTAATGCTATGGCAAGTTGAAAGATGTTGCTAGATTTTTTTCACTGCATACGCCCTTAGAAATAGCACCAATTTTAACAATTAGAACCGCTTAAATTCAAAAACAAAGTTTTATAATATTGCTATAGAGGAAATATGATTATCTCGGCTGCTATTTAAGATTTTTGCGACAGCTTGGGCTCAAACAATAATTTAAAATGCAAATACACCTAGAAATTTATTAAAATTCAGGATATGATTGGGATTGGGGGCGTCCATATGGGGGGGGGGGGGGGTTCAACATTAATAGGTATAAGTAATTTTCCCCTCTCCGTAAGGAAATGTATTTGGAGGGGATTTCAGGGGGTTGATAAATTTATCTCCCATTGACCCATCACAATATCGTAATAAATATCTAATTTCAAGACTTAATAATTTAAATATTTGTGAAAGTTATTTACATACATTATGATTTACATATTTCATACATACATGGACGTCCAAGAATGGGGGTAAAGGGGTGTATACACCCTTCAAACATTGAAACCACTTATTTCCCCCCCCCCCAAAAAAAAAAAAAAATAAATAAATAAATACAGTGGATTATGCCCTCAATGCTAAGAAAAACATTATTTTAACTAAAATTATTATAAACATAACATAAGTAACTGAATACAAACTTATATTATGAAAAAGAACAGCAAATGAAATACAGAAAATAAGACATTAATGTATTTAAATAGCGCAATAAAACTGTCAATTTCTACCAGAACATAATAAAAAATATAAGAATTGGGGGATGGGGGAAGTTTAATTTACTAACAACTGTCCTATCCCCGTACCCTGAAGTAATTTACATAGTTAGGAATTCATTGAGCCCACAAATAAGGGGTATGCACAGAGATTTGCCTAAGGCATCGGTTAGCTTCAGAACGTCTTATTAGGAGAAAGGGGTTGTCTAAAAGAGTCCCCACCAAAAGATATACAATCCAATAAACTTTTAAGTAAGAGAAAGAAAGAGAAATAAAGAATATGGAAGACAGCAACGAGAAAGTGAAATGTTAAGGTAGTGGGAAAGGGGATATTGAAAACGAACTGGAGAGAGAGAACCAGAGAGAGAGCAGTGTTACTGACAGTGATGCAGTGATCTGAAAGACGGACATAAATAATTGTAGAGTATCTTCACTACTAAAACCAGGGATCTATAGGGATAAAACAATGGCCGATAAATTCATGTACATCCCCAATGATGACAAACAAATTGTCTTTTCTCAAAGTTTTTCTCAATAATGGTTGAAACGTTCGAAAACTCAATCTACTGAACCAACCAATTAAAATTCCATAAAGTAACCAAAGTTGTTAAGCCAACGAATATGAAAGCGTTATCATTTAAAACATTGGGGACTTGTTAAATAAATAGTCCAATGTCCCCCTACCTCACTGACTAAAAATACAGTTTAGATAAAACACGATATATATCAGGGTTCGGAAGCCGCGCTATCAGCCGCGCGGCTGCGGCTGCGGCTGAATCCTAATTTGCGGCTGTGGCTGCGGCTGCGGCTGCTTAAAGTTATGGAAGTGGCTGAGGCTGAGAGTGGCTGAGGCTTAGTGCGGCTGAGAGTGGCTGCGGCTGAATGCGGCTGAGGCTTAATAAGAATTGGGGTGGCTGAGGCTTACAGTGGCTGAATTGGAATTTTGTGGCTGAGGCTTCGAGCGGCTGAGGCTTACAGTGGCTGAGGGTGGCTGAGGCTTACAGTGGCTGAAGGATTTGTGGCTGAGGCTGCGGCTTACTGAAAGCCGCGCGGCTCATAGCGGCTGCGGCTTACAGTGGCTGATTGGAAAATTAAGCCGCGCGGCTGAGTGAGGCTGAGGCTGAGAGTGGCTGATAACATAATTAAGCCTCGCGGCTGATTCTGAGGCTGCGGCTTACTGAAAGCCGTGCGGCTGAGGCTGTGGCTGAATTAAATTCAGCCGCGCAGCTGAATGCGGCTGCGGCTGAATACAATATTAAGCCTTGCGGCTGATCTTATGGCTGATTATAAAATAAGCTTTGCAGCTGAGGCTTCGGCTAAATTGGATTTTTTAAATGCATTCTAGGACATTTTTTGGAGAGTTGAGGGTGGTTAGGGGTTGTGAGAATAAGAGTGGAGGGAAGAGGGGGGAGGACAGCAGGATTTTTTCAAATGTTTGATTCAGAATTAGTACCCAAATTTTATACTGGTACCCAAAGTTTTATACTGGTACCCAGAGTTTATTCTGGTACCCAAAGTTTTATTCTAGTACCCAAAGTTTTATACTGGTACCCAAAATTATATACTAGTACTCAAATTTTATTCTGGTACCCAAAGTTTTATTCTAGTACCCAAAGTTTTATACTGGTACTCAAAGTTTTATACTGGTACCCAAAGTTTTAGTCTGGTACCCAAAGTTTTATAATGGTACCCAAAGTTTTAGACTAGAACCCAAAGTTTTATACTGGTACCCAAATTTTACTGGTAACCAAAGTTTTAGACTGGTACACAAAGTTTTATACTGGTACCCAAATTTTACTGGTACCCAAAATTTTATACTGGTACCCAAAGTTTTATTCTGGTACCCAAAGTTTTATACTGGTACCCAAAGTTTTATACTGGTACCCAAAATTTTATACTGGTACCCAAAGTTTTATACTGGTACCCAAAGTTTTATACCAGTACCCAAAATTATATACTAGTACTCAAATTTTATTCTGGTATCCAAAGTTTTATTCTAGTACCCAAAGTTTTATACTAGTACTCAAAGTTTTATACTGGTACCCAAAGTTTTTATACAGGTACCCAAAGTTTTAGACTAGTACTCAAATTTTATACTGGTACCCAAAGTTTTATACTGGTACCCAAAGTTTTAAACTGGTACCCAAAGTTTTATACTGGTACTAAAAATGTATACTGGTACCCAAAGTTTTTTACTGGTACCCAAAGTTTTATACTAGAACCCAAAGTTTTATACTGGTACCCAAAGTTTTATACTGGTACCAAAAGTTTTATACTGGTACTAAAAATTTATACTGGTACCCAAAGTTTTTACTGGTACCCAAAGTTTTATACAGGTACCCAAATTTTATACTGGTACCCAAAGTTTTATACTGGTACCCAAAGTTTTATACAGTTACCCAAATTTTATACTGGTACCCAAATTTTATACTGGTACCCAAAGTTTTATACTGGTACCCAAAGTTTTATACTGGTACCCAAAGTTTTATACTGGTACCCAAAATTTTATACTAATACCTAAAATTTTGTTTTAATATTGGTACCCAAAGTTTTATACTGGTACCTTAAGTTTTATACGAGTACCCAAAGTTTTATACTGGTACCCAAATTTTATATTGGTACCCAAAGTTTTATACTGGTACCCAAAGTTTTATACTGGTACCCAAAATTTTATACTAATAGCCAAAAATTTATTCTGGTACCCAAAGTTTTATACTGGTACCCAAAGTTTTATACTAATAGACAAAAATTTATTCTGATACCTAAAGTTTTATACTGGTACCCAAAGTTTTATACAAGTTTTTTAGCAGTAGGAATTTATTTCAACATCTTTAGTTATGATGCAGTACAAAGCCTATCAACTCCCAGACGACGAGCCGATGCGCTACATGTTGAGCCACGGTCGAGGGTTTCTATGACATTAACTCAAGGTCCAACAACCCTGGATAACTAAGGGGAATTATATCTTTCCTTTGCGCCTGTTCATGTTGCACACCAAGCACCTAGGAACCATTTAATGTCTTCAGTTATAACGCAGTGTCTGCGCGAGATTCGAACCTATTTCATCCCTGATGACAAGCAGATGCGCTACTTGTTGAACCTTGGGGAACCAATTCTTTCCTTTTCTGTATTAGTTTAAGTGACATCTATCCAGCAACCAACTTTTTTTATTGAACTACCTGCCTGAAAGTTTTATGGTAATGAGTTACGCCTGTTTATGAGCCAAGGAAATCCTCCTACTCTAACTTTACATGTTGCACACCTGCCATAGCAGCAGTAGGAACCATTTAATGTCTTCAGTTATAACGCAGTGTCTGGCCGAGATTCGAACCTATTACCTCCCTGATGACAAGCAGATGCGCTTCTTGTTGAACCTTGGATAATTAAGGGGAACCAATTCTTTCCAATTTAAGTGACATCTATCCAGCAACCAACTACCTGCCAGAAAGTCCTATGGTAATGAGTTACGCCTGTTTACGAGCCAAGGAAATCCTCATACTCTAACTTTACATGTTGCATACCTGGCATAGCTGCAGTAGGAACCATTTAACGTCTTCAGTTTTCACGCAGTGTCTGGCCAAGATTCGAACCTATTACCTCCATGATGACAAGCAGATGCGCTACATGTTGAGCCATGGTACGCAGGTTAAATTTGTCTTAAAAATAATCGTCTTTAAAATGCTTATCATATGTACACTTGCAATAAATGTATTAGTCATAAAAACTTACCTCTTATGAAAAATGTTTTTTTTACAAAAGTGCTTTTTATTACAATTATTCATGGGTATAATTTTATGACTAACTTTTTATGTCACATAATCTTAATGACAATGTAATTATGAAGTTATTACAAAAAATACTAAACAATAGGTACTGGAAAAAGAAGAACTGAATTAAAATAATTTTTTGGGGGGTAGGGTGATTTTTATTGGGTGGGGAGGGCCAGGGCGAGTAAATCCCATTTTTAATTTTGGGGTGATGTTTAATTTTTTTTCTAAGGCAATTTTTTTCTGGTAGTGTGATGGTACCCTCCCCCAAAATAGTTGTAAACCTTCCCAGTACCTATAAGAAACTACCCTGAATAGGAGCACCATATCGGTTTAGTAGTTAGCGAGATCCTGTAGTACAAACATAAAGACAGACAAACAAACAGACATCATAATACTTAATGATCTAAAAATAAGACAAATTTTCATTTTGAAATATTGGAGTTCTGATAGCTTTTTGGTACGGTAACAGCTTTGAACCATCTATCATCCGGGTTCGAATCCCAGAAGAAAAAAAAATTTGGGGGGATGAAGGGTGACTTTTATTATTTTTTTATGGGAAAATAGGGGGGAGTTTGGTTGAGCACCCACCAGTTTTAATTTTAGTTTTTTAAATAATTCAAAAACTTGGAAAAGGCAATTTAAAAAGTTTTCATTAGTTCAGTAGTTATCGAATTCTTAATCTACAGACAAAATAACTCTCCATACAAATCTTTTTTTTTGCATAACTTTTTCAGTGTCTCTCATCAACCACAACGTATTAAATACATTTAAAATTGAAGAAATATCTAAGTAGGAGAAGCTTAATTATATATAACAAGTATTGCGTACCTAAACGGAAAAATAATAGAGAAGCTACTATATAACTTGAGTATCACAAAAATTGATTGCCCCCTGTGAGGTTTGAACTCACGGTCCCTAGTTTACAAGACGAGTGCTCTACCATTGAGCTAAATAGGCCACTTGTACAAGAAAAAAAATTTAAGATAATACAAATTCATAGTAAATATTAAGTAAATTCTGAAAAATTTGTATCTTTTAAAAACAATAAAATTAGGCAAACGTCAGTAGGGCAGTTACCCTATAAATAGTATTCAATAATATTCATAAGTATCAACGTTCAAAAACGTATTGCTCCTGGTGAAATTCGAACTTATAACCCCGGCATAACAGTGTAGAAGAACCGTGCGCTAACTGATTGCGCTACTGGAGCTCTTACATTACAGGTTCAAACTTTTTGTAGTTGTTCGAGATGGTAGTTTCTATGTTGTAATTTTAAAAAAAACTTAAGATAAAATTTTTATAAAAGAATATAAAAAAATTTAAAAGTATAACATTTAAAAAAATTATTTTTGGGCGATGGAAATTTCTGACCCCCACCCCAAAATTAGCTCAAAACCATCCAATGTCAATATATATATAACTAGCGGCTACGCCCCTAGAGGCCTCTAGGGGGCACTTGAGGAAGAGAGAGAGTCAAATTTAATAACCCAATTTCTTATTTTAAATTTTTAAAGAAAATTAAACAAAAAATTTTTTTGGGGGGGGGGGGAATTTTTTTTTTTAGGGGGGGGGGCCTCCCCCCTCATTTTTAATTTAAGTTTAAAAAATTTAAAAAAATTTTTCTTTATTTGAGGGGGGGGATTTTTAATTTTTTTGGGGGGTTGGGGGTGTCCCACCCCCAAAAAAATAGTTATAAACCTTCCCAGGACCTATGAGAAGCTACCCTGTTAAGGAGAACCCGATCGATTCAGCGGTTAGAGAGATCCTTCGGTACAGACACACAGACACATAGACATCCTGTTACTGTAGTAAAAGGATTCCTGAGAAGGACAACATTGTCAGTTCAGTGGTTGCTGAGATCTTAAGCTTCAGACAGACAAAATTAAATGAAAATTAAGCCCCGCGGCTGAATTGACGGCTGAGGCTTGTACTAATTTAGCACCTGCGGCTGTGGCTGGGGCTTACAATATCTCAGCCGCGCGGCTGTGTCAAAGCTGCGGCTGAATTTAAAAAATTAAGCTGCGGCTGAGGCTGCGGCTTACAAATATCAAGCCGCGCGGCTGCGGCTGCGGCATAATCATAACTTTGCAGCTGCGGCTGAGGCTTTCTTGAAGCCGCGCGGCTGAGTGCGGCTGCGGCTTCAAATTATTAGCAGCCGCGCGGCTGAGTGTGGCTGAGGCTTCCCCAACTATAAGCCGCGCGGCTGATTGCGGCTGAGGCTTAGAGGGGCGTTGGCTGAATGAGGCTTAGTGCGGCTGAGGCTTAATGTGGCTGAATTGGAGTTTTGTGGCTGAGGCTTACAGTGGCTGAGGCTTACAGTGGCTGAATGCGGCTGAGGCTTACAGTGGCTTATGTTTTCTTTAAGCCGCGCGGCTGCGACTAAGGCTGAGGCTTATTGGGTGGCTGAGGAAGCCGCGCGGCTGATTTTGAGGCTTCTCGTAAGCCGCGCGGCTGATGGTGGCTGAGGCTGAGGCTGCGGCTGCGGCTTCCGAACCCTGATATATATATTAATCAATAATAAAATTGAAGGTTAATTCAGAGTACAATTTTGTACAGTACATCTTCACCAAATGTATTAAAGAACGGTTCACTTTACATAGTGCACAAAAGAAAGAGATTGTACTTTTTAACATGCGTACATTTTTGGTCTACTGATTGTCCGTCTTAATGAATTCCATAAAACTAGGGACAGACAGAGCTATTGCATCTAAAGAACAACTAATGCGCCACCCAAAAAATAAATTTATAGAAAAGAATTTAATAATTGTATTGCATGTTTATAGTACTAAAATGAAATATGGATTACAACATATATAAGTAGCAAAGCACAATAAAATCATGGAATGGACAAACGGACAAAGTGAGTTGTAGAACAGATGTTCAGTTGTCATGTTCACTGTTCTTGTCTTTTGAAGCATAACCGATAAGAAGACGGAAAAAATAAAGTATAGATTAAATGCGTTCATGTCATAAGTATCATTGCCACCTAAAATTTCAGCTATCTATCTTCAATAGCAGCGGAGAAAATCACATTTTTCTCAGAACGTTACGGACTGACAGACAGACGAACAAAGTGAATTAAAGAGTAGCATTGATTTTTTTTGTAATCCTTATGTATGATTTGTTGAATGCTAACTGTTTTGGTTAATGTTGACCAAAATTGGTTTTACCGAGAAAAAATTCACAAAAAAAATCTGTACATATGTTACGCGTTTTCGCGAAAACTCAGGAATCTCGAGGGATAAGACAATGGCCATTAGATTATTAATATGTATTAATAGTTATAAATAGTCTTACACCAATGGATATAGAATATGTGGATACTGTTACAAGGGAATTTTTTCTTCAGTTTAGGTTGCTAATATAGTCCTCAGATTTTTTTCAATGCGTTCCTTCATGGTCAGGGATGGGTTCTCATAAAAAGAATGTCGCGTTTTTTCGATTCGCGAAATTTAAGCAGAGTATACAACTATTTATTTGATTACTTCGCTTTTGTTGGTACGGCCTTCATAGAAGAAAAACAAATTATCTTCAATCCATTCAGAGCTGTATTAGACATTATACAAATGGCTAAAATAATAATTCTAAAATTTTTAATTCTTAAGTTGTATACTCTGTATAACGATATCGTCTTCGTTCAATTAATCAATGTCGAAAAAATGTCGAAAAAACGCGGCATTCCTTTTATGAAAACCCATCTCAGGGGAGGGTATGGGGTAAGGTCATAAGGGGGGTGTGGATGGCCGTATCGTAATTATTATTAGCCAGCTGGGAGAAACATTTTATCATTTTCCCTATACCTTCTTGTTTATTGGCTAAAAATCTTTAGAAACCACTAGTTTGAACCAACCAATCAAATTAATAGAATGATATTTTTTAGTGTGAGTGTAGAGGATGGCCCAGCCCGTGGAAGATAAACAACCAGAGTTCAAACTATTGTGGCCGCGCTACTCAATAGGCTTTCAATCAACATACAACAATATTTTCTACGGCGAAAATAGTTATTTATCGCATCGTGTTATAGACAATTTTCCGGATATTATAAAAATAAAATTTTATTATTTTCATTTTGATATTCGTGGAAAATTGTCTTAATTACGAAGCTATTCATGATTTTTCAATATGGCTTAGAACCGATTCTAATCCACCGGATACTAATCAGTTTCGAAGCGATACTGGAATAGATTTTTCTATTATAGCTTCAAAACCGCTTCATATCCGCTTGGTTAGAATCGGCTCTGAGCCATATTGAAAAATCATGTATCATATAGTATTACAGACAATTTTCCACGGATAATAGAATTAAAATATTATATTTTACTATCTGCGGAAAGCTGTCTATAATACAATGCTATAAGTAACTTTTACAAGCAATACTGTTTGTAAAATCAAAGTATGATTCTTTAAAAAATACAAAATGTTGATTGAATAGCCTAATATTAATTTAATGTATAATTTAGTATTTAATTTAAAAACTATTATCAAAAACTAATTTCTCTATATATTAGAATTGTCAATTTTAATTTAGTTTTTTGATGAAGTTTAACATCGATTTGGGATATGAATGGATTTTAATTTACTTGTTCTTCTAATCTCAGTCAGGGAGGGGACATTGGACTGCCAATTACACTTGTACCCAAAGTTATAAAATCACGTTTTCCCATTCGTTAGCTTGGGTACTTTTATTTGATTTTGATTGGTTGAGTCATTAATTAACTAGTAATGTCTAAACATACTTTCAAACCATAAATTCCAATCTACACAATTGTTAATTTTATTTATCATCATTGGGTATATTGGTTAAATTTATCGTCTATTGTTTTATCCCTTAAGATCCCTGATTGATTAACTTTCTAATGGTTTTTGCCGTATTAAAAAGAAATATTTTAATTTTTTTAAAGAATATTATTTTATCAGTACAAGTAGATGAAAGTCAATTCATAATCCAAACCGAAAAACAATATTCCAAAGTTTTAATTTTAATATAAGCTGTCATAGAGTTAATTCAGTGTCATTTTTATATGTTTTATAGATTCATATTTTAGTATTATACATATGTCTTGAATTTATTTATTTATTACGATTTAAGTTCTTATTTAATGCAATGAACAGTTAAAATTTAAGTTTTTATTTATTGTATTTATACCTTACAGCATAATTTAAATTTAGCCATTTTGGTATTATAGATAGTTTTCCGCGGATAAAAAAATTGAAAATTATAATGTTAATTTCAGATTTGTTAGCCCAAGGTCGAAGGCCCCGCCAACAAATCAGGGAATAATTTTATTATTTTATTTCATATTTCGTGGAAAATTGTCCATAATACAACACCATACATTTTTTCCATTTATTTTTTTCCTTATTCCTTCTTTCTCCAAGAAGTAAAGGGCAATTATTTCTTCTCATATTTTAACTAATTTTAAGAAAAATCTGGCAACTACCTATTGATCTTAATAGTCCTAACATTTTTCAACAAAAAATTATGTTGTAAGGAATAAATACAATATTTAGCAATCAAAATGCATAAAAAAAATGTTTAGGCTTTTTGCTTTTTCATAGAATTGTTCGTAGATATCATCAGGGACAATGGGGATAGGTCAGTGGAGAATTTTTTTTTGAAAAAAAAGTTTTTGATGGGAAAATTCTAATTACGTTGTTTAGTTGTCTTTTGTTAAAGCTTTGCTAAGTCCGCCCAACAAATTTAATGAGTAATTATTTTCCATTATCCTACCCCTTAAATCCCTGTGTTTTGTTAAGCATATATCAAGATTTAAGGTACAGGTGATTGAAACAAAAAAAAAATTCCTTCAAAATTACCAAAAAATTTAATTGACAAAAAATTAGATCATCTATTTCTTTAATCTTGTTTTCAAATAGATTTTGTAGATTTTTTATAGTATAGCCTATGAATTTCATTTGAATATAAATAAGAGAGAGAAGAAAAATACCAATAGCATTACTTTTTAGACCCTATTTATGAAACTTTTTACATTAATTTTAGAATTAAGAAATAATTTTTAATTGATAATGAAGTTAAATTATCATTTTCAAATCTTTAAAGATGATATTTTTCTCTCTCCCTTCATTTATAATATGATTTCATAGGCTATTCTCCTTTTATAGCCCTAGTATTTCATCTATTTAAAATTCAACTGTATAATATATAAATGTTCTATTTATAAATGAGTATTAACTGGTCATCAATATGAGAAACAGTCCAAAAACATATTTTTATTTGAAATAATATTTGATTATTGTTTTTGATAAGTAAAAAAGTGTTTCTTATTTAATTATATTATTATTTTAGTGTATATATCCCTACAGAAATTTTGTTTTTATATTATTATTTAGTATAGAATAAACTTAAGTTAAAAAATCAGTTATTTATAAGCAAGGACATTTATATCCTGAAGTAGCGAAAAATAGATAATAGAATGTTTAAGGTATTACAAAATTTAGAAACTTTAGAAAGTACCTAGGTATTCATACGAAAGTAACAGGATCTGGTTTTCCTAACCGATGAACCGATATGGTTCTCTCTGGGAAGTTTTATAACTACTATTTTGGGTGAGGGTACCACCACCCTCAACGGAAAAAAATTACCTTCCAAAAATTTTTTTTTCATTTTCTTATTAAAAAATTAAAATTTAAAGGTTGGGGGGTTGACTTAAACACGTTGAAGAATTTTGTTTAATCTTTACATGCGTTGCTAAACTTTAGTGTTAAAATATTTAAACTTTTCCAACAATAATTATTATTTACAGAAACAGGGGTAATTTTGTTTATCAGAATTGGGGAAATACATCAATCTTCTTTGCTATAAATACATATATGCATATTATTTAAGAGGAGCTTCGCTTCTCAAAAATAGAAAAGGGTTGAAATAAAAATCCAAAAGGTTATTCAGACATTTGATCAATTCAAAAATGATAGAAAAAAAACAATTAAATTATTTCATCATTTAAAGTCAATAAGTGGCTGGAAATTTTAAACTAAATCCTTATATAAAAGTTACAGGATGTCTATCTGTCTCTGTGGCGTAGCATCACCCACAGAAAAAATGGGGTTTTTTACTTTTTTGTCTAAAACTAAAATTGAAAATGAGGTGGCAGATTACATTCCCATCCCCGCCCCCTTTCTAAGAACCCCCCTAACCCACCCTTAGGCGCCCCTAGAGGCCTCTAAAGGCGTAGCCGCTAGTATGGATATAAGGCATGGATGTTTTTTGTGTTATCCCTAAAAAAATGTTCCATGGAAGCATTCATCCAAAACCAATTGTCCCTATTTAAAAGGACAGTCCTTTAGTTGATATCTTTAATATATTTTGTGCTCCATTTTTATTTTAAATATACTCTCCTCTACTATGTCGACTCTAAAATCGCTTTGTGTTACTTTTTGTAAAAGTTTTTAACTATTAAACTGTTTTGTTATTTTTTCTTTCTTAGCCCCTTTATTTCCATTGTCTTTAAAACCATTTACTTTAAAACTTTTTATTATGCCAAAACAGTTTTATTAACAGATAAGTTATAGCATTGCTTACTGCCTCACTGATATGGTTCTCCTTTACAGTCAAGCTTCTAATAAATCCAGATAAGGTTTAAAAATATTTTGAACTTCAAAAATTTTTTTTTACAAATTTAACCAATCAATAAAAGTTTCTTAGCATTGGGCCAATGAGAGAAAGTGTTTATAAAACTTTGGGTACCAATTTCCTCTCCCTCAGTGCATAAACTGAAAACTAAGACTTGCTCTTTGAGTTTTTATTGTCAACGTCAAATGAATTGTACAAAATTCAGATCTCTCACAAACCTGCTAAAAATAAATTAATAGTTTTACAGTTTCTGCCTTGGAACAACAGATCTATAGTATAGATGAAAATACAGAAAACTACCTGCCTCCCTTTCCCAAGGACCTTTCTCGTCTGCTAGCAAATTGTTTTCTGCTACTTGGCTGTGTTTCCCGACACTATAGGTTGATTTTTCAAAGACCCAATTGAGAGTCGGCAGAAAGTCCTTGGGATGGGAACTTTCAATTATTTATCCCCTTCCCCCTCTAGTGTTTTAGTCTAATCTTGAATACATCCAAGGCACCGCAGGTATAGAGGCCCTGCATCATAGGCGTCCAAGGGGGGGGAGGTAATGGGGCGATTACCCCCCCCAAAATTTTTTTCATTTTACTCCCCCCAATTAAAATTTACCCCTACCCTGGGGGTGCCGTAGGCACCCCCAACCATTTAGGAGGGGGTATTTACCCTCCCCAAACAATTTTGGGTGGTAAATACCCCCCCCAAAATAAAAAATCTCTAATAAAAAAAATTTTTGCGCGCTTCGCGCGCATTTTTGATACTATATATTTAATAAAATTTAAATTACCCCCCCCAAAAATTTTACCCAGGGGGTAAATTTTGGGGGTGGGTAAACTAAATTTACCCCTGCCAACAGATTTCAGGGGGGGTAATTACCCCCCCCAAGCAAATTTGACCCCCGGGGTAAAAATTTTGGGGGGGGTAAAATAAATTTTTTACCCCCCCCCCCCAAAAAAACGAATTACCCCCCCCAAAATAAAAAGCTTGGACGCCCCTGCCCTGCATGGTTTAGGCACCCACATGGATTAGTCATAAAGAAAAATATCTATTTTTTACTGGTTTTCAATTTATTTTGTTCATTCATTAGCTTTTCTAGAGTAAATTTCTTGGTTATTTTGACATGGCACCTCAAATTAAATTTGACTACAAATATCAAATTATTACATAAAATAGCGGTCTTTCCTCTAATGTGCAGGGTTGAAGGGATAAGTATATGGAAAATAAACTTAAAATGTCTTATTTTGTTCAATAAAGCCCTTTGTAGGACAATGACCATTATATAAATTTTCAACGCTTTATTCTTCACAAAATTACATCTACGTATTGCATGGCTGAAGAATTTGGGGTAGGTTTGGTATATCATTCTTTGTCCAATCAATGTGTCTCTTTTTAACAGATATAGGACTTACTTTTTTTCAAAATACATGTCTTACAGGGAAAAGGGGGACATTGGGTTGATTATTACACTAATTACACTAGGCCCCAAATTTAAATAATAACGCTTTCTTATTTGTTGGCTTGATAGCATTGGGGACTTTCATTGAATTTTAATTGGTTGGTTCATTAAGTTGAGTGTCCATACGTCTTAACCACTAATTATAATCTACTGAAGGGATAATTTTGTGTATCATCATTGGGGATGTACATCAATTAATAGCCCATTGAGTTATCCCTTTATATACCTGCTTGTCTTATCTATTTGAAAGTTCTGTTCTATATGGTATGTCTGGCTGTCTGTTTGTCTGTCTGACTAGATACTATTCTATAAGTCTGTCTTTCTGACTTTTCGTCTGTCTGTCCTACTATCGTTTCCTATTCTGTCTGCTATCAGTCTGTATGATGTATGTCTATGTGTACAGTACAATGTACATTCGTTTATTCGTCTATGCATCAAACCGTCCTTTTATTCTGTCTTTTAATTTGTCTGGTCGTATTTCTGTATTTGTTTGTCTGCATGTATGTCTGTCCACTTACTCTTATTATGCAGGGAGTAAGGGAGGGGACAATGGATCGAATATTCAATTTTTAGGAGTCTCAGACTTTGGGGACTGGCTTAAAGGGAATGTGCAAGAATTTAGCAGTTTCTGACTGAGTTTGGGGACTTGCGCATAGAATGCCGCTACTCGTTATGTATGTTTTGAATATTGCAGACGGGGAGAAGGGATAAGGGAAGTGGGGGGAAGGGAAATAAACACTCGTTGTGTTAGTTTGGAATGTAGCAGACGGGGAGAAGGGAGAAGGAAGGTGGGGGCAAGGGGCAAGGGAAATAAACAGAATACAAAGGGGCAGTCATATTCTTGCTAGCAGCTGGCCGGGTCCAATAATCTTTTAATATAAAAATCACACCAAACCTCAATATATTTCATCAAAAACAAGTTGTGATTTCACTTTACATGACGCTATGGAAATATATTATTCAATTAACAATCCCTTTATAATTTCCTACAAATTTATTGGATTAAACTGGATTTCATGCCCTTTCTTTGATAACTCTTATATTGAATTAATTGCCCATTGTCCCCTCCCTTACTCCCTGCTTATTATGGCTGTTTGTTTAGTTTTATGTCTGTCTGTCCCAAAATTAATTAATTAATGTTGCTTAATAGGGACATATCACTAACTAAGAAAAAGTAGGGATCATGTTGATTATACATAAGTAATAAGGTTTTTGTCTGTAGCGAAGAATCTTGCTTCTTATAGGTTCAGGGATGGTTTTTAACCATTTTGGGTAAGGTTTCTCCACCATCCCTCAAAAAAATGACCACCCAAAAAAATATATTTTATTTTAAAAACTCAAATTGAAAATGAGGGGTCGACTTTTCCCCTTCCACTTTAAGTGCCCCTAGAGGCTTCTAGGGGGCGTAGCAGCTAGTATATTTAAAAATTAATTTTAAGATCTAAATATCCTTCCATTTTCGTTAGTTAGGCGTAGGAGTTTTTACGATAATTTGTACATATTCAACAAACAAGGACAATATCTGCAAAAATTGCGTAGCAACTAAAAAATCTTTTTAATTCCTTTTTTTCTTTAATTAAGGTATAAGACAATGGACGATAAATCAGATAGATAGTTGAAGTCTTTGATTACTATTGTAATCTCCAACCCAATCTGGATCTTTATTAAATACTTAAACTTTTCAACTAATTATTTTAATATGAAGAAGGAGTAATTTTGTTTATTAACATTAAAGATGTTAATTAATCTATGTACAGACCGTCAGGGTTGACATATAGAGTAACTACGCCCCACTCTAAATAGTTGCTCTGGTTACATATTTTCAGGCAGGGAGGGGATATTGGATTGTAAATAATACAAGTAACCAAAGTTTTATACACACGCTATCGTATTTGTTAGCTCAAAAAATTCAAAATTCTTTTATTGAGTTTTGATTGGTTGATCTCAAGCTTGAGGCGTCAATTCTTTTTAACGAATAATTTTAATCTAAGAAGGTGTAATCTTATTTATAATTATTAGGATTGTGTACGAATTTCTCGTTCATTGTCTTACCCCTAAGATCCCTGACATATTTTAAAACAATATATATATACCTTACTATAACGGGGAAGTTTATCTTAATATCAAAGGACGTTCTTTTTAATTTTTTAATTTTTTTCATTGAAGAAGTATGTCCTTAAAAGTATAATGACATAATAGTAATACGATTTTAAATTATACTGGTACTCAAAGTTTTATAAGAACAATGGACAGACAGATGAAAAGCTAAACAGATGGACAGACAGACAGCTATACAAACAGGCATAATTTTTTAAATTGATTTAAACATGCCTAAATTAACCAATAGGAAAGGAAATACACAGAATAAAAAAATAGAGTGTCCTTTTCACCAGAAATTAATACAAGTTTATAACTGAAATACTGATAACAAAAATATAATATAAACTCAGACACCCACAAATATGTAAAATTTCAATAGTTTGAAGTCAACATATTATTAAACTAAATTCTAGAAAGGAACAGATTTTAATATGAAAAATTTTTTTAAATTAATGAAAGTTAATTCCAAATAAAGTCTAAATATAGTAAATAAATAAGATGAAAAATATACTTTTATTATAATTCTAATAAAGAAAGATAAAAAAAAGTTTTTACTTCTCACCACAATATCTAAAATTGCAAATGGTGTTTCGAAGATAATAAACATAATATCCAGCACAGTTTGTTACCTTTCCAGTTGTTTTATAGCCCCGGACAGTGAACCATGGGGTCGCATTAAATGCAATGTCTATATCCAGTGTGGTGTAATTTTGTTTTGGCAATGTTCGACTTTTCATATACCCAGCGGCAGCTGTTCCACAATGATTCCAGGATGGATCTGACCTAGCTAGCTTTGTTCCAAGTGGCAGAATAAACCTGTACCATCCAGTGCCATGCCAATCAGGGCTGGTAAAAGACTTCCATGACACCTCCTGATATCCATCACAGTAAGGTTGTCATAGATTGGATGTACTTCTGTTTTTACTACTCAGCTCGTGGGAATTATCACACTGAGTTGGTCTATCTAAATATAATACAAGAATTTAATTAAACCTTTGTTTTCAGTACGTTTTAGCGATAACCCCACTAAATAGTTGTTAATGAATAATATGAGTAATTATTCTAGAAATATAGCTTTAAGTATGGAATTAATCTGATATTTTAAGAAAAAAATACCCGTCAAAATTAATTCAAGATTAATTACAAAGTGGTCTACCTAAATTAGTAGAAAAAGTATGAATTGCCTCAGGTACAAATTTTTTTTTTATTGATTTTTAATTACTTGAAGGAAGCCTGCACTAAATTTACCGCTCTAGCTGTTGAAAGACGACACATAATACAATCTTTCCCGATTTTGTATTAATTTTGCGGAACATGATTCCAGGAACCCGGTATTAGTGTCGGACTGATTATGACGTAACAAAAAAAATTAGCCAATGAGAGGACATTATTGACCAATGGTAAAATTCATACTGGCCTCTCATTGGCAAATTTTTTTTGTTACGTCATAATCAGTCCGACACTAATACCGGGTTCTGATTCCAGTTACGTCATATTTTTCTTTCCTGAAAAAGGGAAGGGGGGGAGAAAATCTCTTCAAAAGAGATGGGGAAAACCCCCTTTTCTCCCATCTCTTTTTTTATTCCCCCCTTCCCTTTTTCGGGAAAGAAAAATATGACGTAGCTGGAATCATGTTCCGCAAAATTAATAAAAAATCGGGAAAGATTGTATTGTGTCTTGAAAGACTGTCACAAATAGACCCAATACCAAAAACTTAAAGCCTCCAGTCATCTTTTAAAATGCCTATTACATAAAGTTATTGAAGCTGGAGGCTCCACATTTTGGGTATTGGGTCTTCTTGTGGCAGTCTAACAGCAGAATAGAATTATGAGGGAAGAAGACTAATGTATAGTAAAGAAATTGATCATAATGATAAAGGAACTATTAGATGGTTTCTTTATTAAGAAATTGTAACAGTTAAAACCACATTAGAATCAGCTAAAATCTTTCTGTTAAAAAAGAATAAAAAAACAGGTAAGGTAGAATCTTAAACGGTTTTAAAAATCATTTATTTTTTTAAAAGTGTCATATATTTAAGTTGCAGACAAGTTTAAGTTTTTACTCTTAATTACTCTTTAATTACTCTCAATTATTCTGGAAGAGTAAAGAGAACATGTATTAAAGACAGTTGCAATTGAGAGTCCTTACACAGAACACTATCTGGTTTGGGGTCGAGTCTTATTAGACCAATTCAGCTATTTACAGACATTCTACTGCTTTAGCGAGTTTGCACAGGCAGATATTCTACCCCTTCAAAGTGCATAGTTAATTAATACATTTGTATTAATTAAACAGACAGCCATCCTACTGCTTTGGTGTCCTGACATACAAACAGACATCCCGCTACTTCAGAACTTTCCAGCTTAAATAATCAGTAGTTTGAATTATTAATATATTTAACCATATAACCATTGCTAAATAAAGTATACATATTTAATCTTATTTACCCAAAAACTGCATTTAATCCAATATAAATAAATACTTAAAAACTGTTTGTATTTTGAATTAAATATTGAATCTACTCTATCATTAACTTATGCAAGTCTGTCTACATCTCAAAAGTTTTAATCGCCGCATGTTTATTCAGAACCAAAACTTGTTTAATAGATTTTTTTACTAATTAAAGAATTTTATAAACATTAGAAATAATAATGCACATAACAATTTAATTTTTTTTTACTCTGCATTTGAGAAAATTATTTTAGATTCCAACATTATCTTTTAAAAAAATGTAATCAAATATTTGTTATTTAAGAACTGATTACTTAAGTGTACGCAAACCAGATTCTTTAATTAAAAGAAAATATTTAAAGAAAATTAAATAGGTTTGTGCATGGTATGTCTTTTAAGATCTCGTCAACATATAGAATAATAATTTATGCTCAATTTTCAGGAAGTGTTAATATGGGCTTGTAGTTTTTTTTTCATATTGGAAGATATCAGTACGTAAGATATATAAACCGACGAAAGAAAAAATGAAAGAAAAAACACTCAATTATCATATGTTATATTTTTTTAATCTTTCATATTAGGGTTACTCTCATCCACCTTTTTAGCGAATCCTCTAAAAACTTGGACTAAAGCCATTAGCTTTTAAAAAATGCATCATGACAATTAATTTCAAAATTAAAATTGCACTTATAAAAAATGGAAAGGGATTAGACTCGTTTTTTATTATTTAAGTTTGATAGTTTTTCCCCTATTTTTTTCTATTTTTTTAATGTATAAAAATCTATAAAGAACTAAGGAGTAGTGTTCCTAACATCACTCTCGCACTAAATTTGAAAACTATTGAAACGAATTGATCTATGGGTTTTAATTAAGAAATTCGACCGTTTATAGCCGACTTTTTTATTGGGAAGAAATAAAAAAAATAAGGCCTTTCATACCAAAATGTGTACAGTTTCTACCCAATAGCAGGTCTGCTGGGTTCTCACAGGGATTTTTTATTGGCGGAGCCTGATTACCTCTCTTTCTTAGTACCTTTATTAACAGCAGTTAGAGCGGTGTATTTCTTGCAGGCTTCCTTTAATTTGATTTACCTAATGACGAAGCCTTATTAAAAATAAGAGCTAAAACCAAGAGTAATCTCATCCTCTTGATTTTGACAAGAGTGCTAGTATATCCAAATGAAAGAGGCTGAAAAAATCCATAGATTAGGTTGTGATTTTGATTTGTATTTGATTAATTGTTTTTACTTTTATATTAATGAATATAATTTAATAAAAGGCTTTATAATTTAAGTATAATTTCTGTTATAAAAAGGAAAAAAACATAAATTTAAGATAAGTATTATAACTGTCTGTTTACCTGATTGTGATGATCCTTAGTATTGAAAGAAACTAGTCAATATTTGTGTTTATACAAGTTTACAAGTGTTTAAAGAAAACGTAAAGAATGTGGTATTAAAGTTAAAAAAATGATATTTCTTCCGCGGATATAAAAATGAGAAATTATAAGATTAAAACCAGTTTTGTTCATTTTAATATTTGTAGAAAATTGGATATAATATGATACGATACATGATTTTTCAGTACATCTTAAAATTGGTTCTAATCCAGTATATATTAATGGGTTTCGAAGCCAGACTGGAAATATTTTACAAACATATCTTTGAAACTGATTAATGTCTGCTTGATTAAACCAGTTCTAAGCCATATTAAAAGTTTTGTATCCTATTGTATAGTATATTCATAAATAATATAAAATTATACTGAAAATAATCTTGCCATTTTTCATTTTACTATCTGCAGAAATAGGATATGATAAGATAAAAACAATTTAAATTATTTGAGTTTTTCTATGAGTTAGAATATGACTAATCAAATTTTTTCAATCACCTACTAATTCACCACAGGACAAGTATCGCTAAAAGAGGTCCTACATTTTATAAAAGGAGCAAAAAACAGAGATGGATTCTTAAAAAAACTTTTGCCTCACTAAAAATTATTTGCCCCACTAAAATTAGTGAGGCTCACTATAAATTTAGAGGGGATAATTATGCCTCACTATTTTGCCCCACTATTTTAGTAAGGCAAAATGCCAAAAAAGTTTTTTAAGAATTCACCTCAGGTCTTTTTGCAGGTTTTAAAACAATTATTGAAATAATAGTTTACAATGCTCAGTTCTATAACTAACTAAATAACAATTTGGGTAAAAGCCAAAATTCTAGAAACGTTCTGGAATGGCTTTAGAGAGCCGAGATAGACGTAGATCTTTATATGCACCCCACCACACTTTTAAAGATCTTTAAATGTTCTGCTGATTTCCTGATCATTTTGCTGAGTGGCTTGTAATGTTACAATTGTTTTTTTTTACAAAACTAGAGGCTTCGCCCCTAGCCTCTAGGGGCTTCGTCCTATGAGGTTGGAAAGTCAACCCTCCAATAAAAATCTTTTTAGAGTTATATTTTTTTTAAAGTTATTCTTTGCCAAATTACTCTTTGGTAAAATTAAACCCAGGTTGTGCGCCGTATGCACAAAAATTTCAATTCGTAAAAATTAAATCCAGGTTATTCGCCGTATACACAATAATTGAGAACTCTGTAAATTTTACTTAATACCTATGTGCGACAACCTTTAAATGATGTAAATTTTTAAAAATTACAAAAAGCCCATAGTGCCGTGGGGTTCCCCCAACCCAATTACTGTTTTTTTTTAAACTTGGAAATGATGATTTTTTTATTTTTGGTGGGGTTGGGGTGTCCCACCCCCCAAGATAATAGCTTAAAACCATCGGAGGACCAGTAGGTATATTACCAGTAGAGTTGAGCCCAATTTGTTCAGCAGTTAATGAGATTTTACGAAAAATGTAAGTAATTTTTTTTTTTTTTGGGGGGGGGTGGTTTTTTTAGTTTTTTGGGGGGTTGGGGGTGTCTCACCCCCCAGGAAAATAGCTTAAAACCATCACAGGACCAGTAGGTATATTCCTAGAAGAGTAGAGCCCAATCGGTTTAGCGGTTACTGAGATCTTAAGCTTCAGACGGACAGACGGACAGACATCAAGCTTCTTTGTATTATAGATAGTTTGCAAGGCTTATCTATTTCCATAATTAACTGAATCTCAATTTGGGTAAAAGCCAAATTTTAGAAACTTTCTTTAAAAACAGGATGATCCTTTGTCTTTATGAGAGCTGAAATGGGCTTAGATCCTTACCGCACCAAACACGCCTACAGATCTTTAAAAGTTTTGCTGATTGCCTCATCTTTATAGGCTATTTAAATTTGTCAGATCAGCTCTGATAAGCTAGATGACAAAACAATGAAACGACCTGATCTATTCTATTCTGTTGGCGGGGACAAATTAACTACGCCCCCCCCCCCCCAAAAAAAAGGGCTAAGGTTGAACTGAATAACTAGCCATAAAACCAATATTTTTTAAACAAAAATAATAAATTAATTATCCCCCCTATCAACACTTTATCCCCCCCCCCTCCCCGCATCAAATAAAAGGCTTGGACGTTCATGGATTCGTAGTTACGTAAATTGTAAACATTAGAAATCAATAATACTTTAATAATATTTGTTATTGTAAAAGCTGAAATACTTTGTTTTTTAGAATTTTTTTTAATTCAAAAAAGTATATAAAAAGTAAAATTTTCATATGTCCAGTTAGATCTCAACAGTTAAGAGACTGAAAGTTAAAACGTAATTTATTAAATTCAAAATTGTAGATATCATATCAAACAATTCTTATGATGTTTGTATGACGATTCCTGTAACTGTTAGGTACAATTTAGAAAGCGTAGCAACTACATAATCAATACCAGAAAGCCTGTACGTCCATTTAAAACATGCTAATTTTTTGACAACAATTTTTTGTACGATTTAATTATCCTATTCATCTGATTTTTGAAACATTTCTATGACAACAAGGTACAATATTTTAAGCGAAGCATCTCTATAATCCAGACCCAAAATATGTCATTTGTGTATAATTTTAAATTAATATTCTGTTTGTCAACTTTTGACATTCTACAAGTGTTTATGTTTTTTTGTTCTATCATGTTATAGCTTCGCTACCTATAGTTGTTGTAATCCTTGTTTTCTAAGCATTCGTCGGAAATATGTGTTCAAATAGAATAGAATGGCTTAATTGCTCAATTTATATAATTTTAGAGCTACAACCACCCTATCTAGAAATAGGACTGTCCATTTTTTAAATTTCATTCAGCGCTGCAACTCTGTGAATATTCTTAAATTATACATCATTACGTCATCGTCATAGATATAACCATTACAAGCTTATAAGCTGCCCTTTAAAACACAGAAAGATTTTTAGACAGACAAATTAAAAGATAGAAAGACAGTCAGAGATACAAATCGGCTGAAAGACAGACAGGAAGACAAAAAACAAGTAATCGGACAAACAGACACAAGGACTGATGGACAGATGGACAGATGAACAGACATACAGAGAGACAAACACCCAGATGTTTGACAGATTCACCGACTTAAAGACAAACAGAAAGATATTCAGACAAACTGATGCAACCCCACAGACAGATACAAATATAAACGGGCAGATAAATGATCTGGTCAGACATATTGATAGACAGACAGAAAGATGGACAGAAAGATAGATGGATAGACAAACAGACAAAAGAACAGAGTTGTTACGTGGACATATAGACAGACAAACAAAAGGGTCATACATTCAGATAGACTGTCTAAATTATTTTTAGAAATAAATGAAATATTGCACAGGTCTATTCAGCACCCTTTGCACACTTTATGCTGAATTATTTAGTTTTTATACAATTTAACTTTTCTGAACCCCCCATTCGTATTTTTTTTATATTAGCAGCCACGCCTCTAGAGGCCTCAATGAGAAAATGAGGAATAAGGTGGGGGAGTTAAGTTTAATTTTAGTTTTAAAAGGATAAGATTTTTTTTAAGGAAAGGGTTGGGGGGTTTCCAGGGGAGATTTCTCTTGTAGGGTGGAGGTACCAGTTGGATTATTTTCTAGAGTAAAACCTAATCGCATTAGTTGTTATCGAGATCTTAAGTTACAGACAGACAGATATAAATCGTCATACATTGTATTTTAGATATTGGAGGCCTGTAGACCTGGAGGTCGTGTGATATACTAAGGATATTGCTTTTGTATTTGTCTTTTTAAGCGAGCTGAGCCGTTGTCCTAGTTTATTAAGCAAATGAACGTCCAATTTTTTTATTATTTTTTAGGGGGGAGGGGGATAAAAATCTGGATAAGATAAGCTAGGAACGTCCAAGTTTGTTTTCATTTTGGGAAGGTGCGCCAAAATAACCCCCCCCCCCCAAAAAAAAAAAGGGGGGGGGGACTGTGTTGTTAAGGATTAGCTTAAAACCTTACATGGAATCTTCAATGAAAAGCGTAGTTTTTTCCAGCGATTTCAAACAACTTTAGATTCAGAATATCTATCTTTTTGTCTGTGTGTGTTCCAAATATCTCCTAACCACTGAACCGATTAAGTTCTCCTTTTCAGAAAATTATCACACATGTCAATTTAGATGATGTCCGTATTCTTTTTCTCAATAAACTAAGCTGAACTTAAGAGCGTGAATAAAGTCTAAAATTAATTCCTTAACTTTAAACAGACAAAAAGATATTGGTAAAAAGAGAAAAAAATTGACAATTTATAAGAAAATTTGGGCATAGTCACTTTCATGACATTGCCTCTGAAGGGGCGTTTCGTCGTATTTTCAGAGTAGCTTTTCTCCTATTTCTAGTCCCTGCGAGGCAATCACCTAACTTAACCTAACCTAAAATAACCTATTAAAAGCTACTGTAAAATACGACGAATGGCCTCTATAAAGACGTTGTTACGAAAGGGACTATACCCGAAAATTTGATTTTTATCCGAAAATATTTCTTGTGAAAAACTCTATAGAAGACATTGAAATGATAATTATACAGGTCACTAAAGCTTTATGAACATCTCATTTGTTTTAGGCCTCGGCACTTTTCGTAAATATGATTGAGTTGTTCAAATTTCCAGATGTATGTGGATATACCCCCTTAGTCGACACTCTTTTTTCACCATCACCCACTAATACACCACCTTACATTACCAACCTGGCAAAATTAAGGAATTAGATTAAACCCCACAACAGGTATATCCCCCCTACACCCCTCTACAGCACTCTTGGCAGAGGTCTACACCCTCTAAAACATCCATCTAATACAGCCAAGAGAGGTGTAAAAATTTTTAGAATTTATCTCTTTCTGCCGTATGTATGTATGTTTTGAGAAATTATTATTTATATTCAAAGAATTCTTCCTTAAGTTGAGTAGAACAGCTACTCTGTAACTAGGATAGAATGAACATCATTATTAGAATAGGATCTATACTTAAATTAAATGTCTGTGTGTATATAATAAAGGATCTCGACTGTTAAATTGATACCCAAAGTTTTATAAACACGTTAGCTCATATAGTTTGCTTTACAATTTAAATTTTATTGAATCTTGTTTGGTTGGTTTAAACTAGCAGTGTATAAACTATTCAAGCAATTATTTACAGAAGGGATACCGCAAGGGTTAGGCACTGGAAAAAAAAACTACCCCCCAACCCCCTCCATATTTCAAATTATTTCACAAATAAAAAGGGTGGTTATCAGTTTTCAACCAGCACTTAGCAGTTAGTACCAACAAAGAACAAGGTGAGCGTTTAACAAGGACCAAAACTTCCATATAACCACATCTTATTACATCAGACAGACATACGGACATTGAGAAATAAAGAGTGTCAACAATGTCTTAATTAAGTGGACACATGGTGGACAAGTAGTTGCTACAATTTTGTACCTAACTATTTCGGGAATCCTCAAGTTAAGTATAAAATCAATATTACAATTCTATCATGTCTCAATTAACGATCAGAGCTATCCGTAATGGACGGACATTCCAATTCTAATGGTAGAAAAGCATCACGTTATAAAAATGTGGTTTTGATAACTACAGGGTGTCCCACGTAAACTGGTTTTTTTGAAACACTTATTACATCCTTAATATTTGAGCTATCTTAGTAAAATAAAAAGTATTTGGCAGCCTACTACTGACCATTTAATGATATAGTGATGAAAAATCCGCAAAGTTAACAGAAAAAAATCTACAATGTAATACATAACAGGCTGATTTTAGTGAATATAAGACTAATCCACCAGAAAAATATGCCTTCGTTAACTTTAAAAGCAGCTGGTGGTCAAACGTTGGATCAAAAAGACTTACTTCAGACATTATAAGAACTGGCATTGTAGTCTAATTAAAAAATCTAATATATATTAGGTTCTTGCGTGCATTTGAAGCGAGCTCACATGAAAAATTATCAAAGAAGACCAATATTATGCATATTTTTACATACTGTTCACTTATATTACACTTCAGAATCTTGAATATTGAGAATTTCTGGTATGCCATGTCAAGACTGTTCAATTTTAGTGCTTAAAAAGTCAAAGCGACCAGCCGTTTGGACCCTAACTAATCTTAAACTTCACAAAGCAAATATTTTCTTTTGGGTTAGTCTAAATTTAATAAAATGAACTTCTTATGTAATACCTCGTAGATTTTTTTTCTGTTTATTTTGTGGATTTTTCATCATTACCCCATAAAATGGTCAGTTGTAGGCTGCCAAATACTTTTTATTTTACTAAGATAGCTCAAATATTAAGGGAGTAATAAGCGTTTCAAAAAAACCAGTTTACGAGGGACACCCTGTAGATTAAAAAAGCATTAGTATAGACCATAAAACTGATTTTAGATCCTTGGGCAATGGCATTTTCACGAAGTAGTAATAATATTCAAAGAAAATTAACCCGTGGCGTACACAGTGTTTTTCCGGGGGTGGGGGGTGCATCCAAAAATGTTGACACCCCCTGAATTCAAATCGAGGGGGGTGTATTACAGACAATTAGAGGGGTGTAATTTTAGGGTCAGGGGGGGAGATACCCACCTAATTGATCAACATGCTGAAAGTCAAAAAGTGTCCTTTGCATAACAAAAATACCCCTTTCTTGTGTAGATTAGAATTAGGTTGAACACTGTTAGTTTGGAGCAACCAATCAAAATTAAATAATAGTACCCAACATCTTAAACACCAGTTTGATTGAAAGTGCAAGGTCCCCTCCCTTCATCCCAAAATTCTTGTTTTCTTTTTAATTTTAAGGTTCTAAGATGGAAGCCCTTTTATTTACATATTTTCTAATTCTACGTCTCTTATTTTTCAACGCGAGAAATTTCAGAAAGAAAATCCGGGAGCTATAGTGAGTCATAGCGAAGCTACGCCACTAAAATGTTGTTGTTTTTTATTCTAGTAGATTGACAATGTGAAGTGTTTTGGTTCTTTGGGAGCGAAGCCACTCTACAAGTATACGATTTAAATTGCGAAATAGTGTATTCAGCAAAAGGCAAAATAAAGCTGAAGTTTTAGATTTTTTCGCACGGCCCAGAAAAAAGTGTTTGTCGGCTGCTAAATCCTAAAATTTCTCTAAACAATAAGCATCTATTTAATAACTAACTCAATCGGTCCGAAACAAAAATATTTTTTTTTCTTTAGTGCTTTGCTAATTTAGAAGGAATCATCCTTTTAAATATTTCATTCTAAAAGTTTTGTTTACTTTGTAAATAATCATTCCTTGTTGGTTTTTTATCTAAACAAAATCAAATTCAACTATTTACCATGTTTAAGGTATTATTTTACAAACAAGGGTGACAACAAACAGCGAAACTCCGCAAATGACGGACACACAAACATAAATATCAAGGGGATGAGACAAAGAACGATAAATTACTCCATCTGAAGATTAAAATCATTGGTTGAAAAATTTGGGCACTGCTATTTTATACCAACCAATCAAGATTCAATAAAACTACCCAAAGTTTTAGTAGCAATGAAGTTTCATGCAAGTTTTTTTATTGGTACTTGGCAGTTTTTTGGCTGTATAATGGGCTTTACCAATTCTAAAAGATATAGGCAAAAAAACATCTATGCCCCCCCCCCCACAGTGGGATTTTTGGTCATTTTTTAAATTTCCTCAATTTTGAGTTAAATGTCCCAGGGGCTAGTATTACCATTCAAAAGTTGCCATGCAACAGATTTTTTTATATACTACAAAATTAGGCAAAATACAGCCGTTTTGCTGAACGTGGTCAAAAGAATATTTTTTAAAAGTGAATTTTTTCATTAAAATCATCATACATTGCTTTTCCTACTTTTTCGTAGAATAAATTGGTGTAAAAATCTGATTAAATGATATGTAACAATATTTCATTGATATATACAGATGTTTCTACTTTAAAATGCAAAAAAAAATAAGAAAAGTTGTCATAAATCTGTAATTTAAAATCCAAGAACACCTAATATTGCATCTTAAAATAACATGTATTTTTTACGTTTAAAGGTTTTTCTCACTTGGGGCTACGAGGTGCCAAAAGTTATTTAGGCCCTGATTAAATTCAAGTATTCATAATTCAAGATTAGTTCATAACTCTTGGCACCTCGTAGCCCCAAATGAGAGATCCAGCTTAGAAAATAGATACCGTGAAGTTGTATTAATATAAATTAAATACCATTATGAAGTCAAACTACTAAAAATTGATATAATTTAATAACACACATATTTAATCTTTAAAGGTTACCTTTCCGTTTTTAATAGTAAAGCTATTCTGTAAATGATACGCCCGTCTGTCGGTAATTCTGTCCGTTAGAAACATTATTAGGGAAAACGTGAATTTCTCGGCTGCTATTTAAAAGACTTTATTACCATACTAAGAAACATCCAGATTATAATTTACTAAGTCCTTCAGTCTATCGGTAATGGTCTGACAACCAGTTGATTTATATTTGAACAAGGATGACAACATTCATAAAAGCAAAGCTCTGAAACGGGGTGACAGACAAACATTAACTCTTGTAGAGCGTGAATATGTAAAATATATATAAATAAGTCTTGTCAAAATTTTGCCTAAATTTGTTGCAAAAGTTCTTAAATATAAAATACTGTTTAAGGGTATACGGACATTGTTAGGAATTGATTATAGAGATGCTTCGCTTATAATATTGTACTTATAATATAATTTAAAAATCAACATAAACGTATGGACATTCTGGTAATGATTATAGGGTTGATACGCTTTACAGAACTAATACAGGAATCAATAGAACAATTCTAACATGCCTAAGTTAACGAAAAAGCTAACGTTACGGACGCCGGGGCGTACGGACTGACCCTAATTATAGAAAAGCTTCGCTGTAATTTTAGATAGACAGCTTTTTTTTGGAAGGGGGGTAAAGATTTACCTTATTGATGGTAATCTACTCTATATAAAACTAACGTCTGCGCCCCTAGCATCTAGGGTATTCGAGGGGATATAGAAGGGCAGAAAAATAGCTTGAAACAATACCCAGGCTTATTTATAAAAATTAAATAGCCTAAAACCATTCTATAAGAAGCTTCCCTCTAAAGAAGAACCATATCGGTTCAGTGGTGAGTGAGATCCTTCGCTACACACAAAAAGCTTAGTACCTTATATTTTAGGATATACTGAAAACATATATACAATGATTTTAATGAAATAGTTTTAGTAACAAAGCTGCTCAATTTTTATAAATGTGCGTATGTCTTCCTTTCTGTATTTCTGAAACATTTAAATTAAATTTGATTTCTATGCCACTATTTTTTTTCTGTCTATCCTTTAACTTTGTTTGAAATACTTAATTTATATTGTTCTTTCCTTTCAATGGCCTTGGTTTCTAAATTTATAGTAGCCCCTAAATCCACTTTCATTTACTGTATTACTAAAATTTTCCATCCAACTATTAAAATTTGAAAATAATAAGGATGACAACATCCATTAAAGCGAAGCTCTGAAACGGTGGGAAAAACGAACATTACCACTCATAGATTGTCATAAATAATCAGCGCATAAATGTATAAAAGTTGAACAGAAATGTAAGTAAATTTGTTGAAAAACTTAATAATTACAGGATAATTACAAAACTTGTTGTTAAAAACAGTTAAAAATTGCCATGTTAAAAGTGGACATTCTGGTTATGATTATAGAGTTGCTACACACCATAAATCGTACGTAACTACTACAGGAATCACCATGCAAAGTATGATAAGTTTGATAAGACATGCCTATATTAACGAAAAAAAGTTATCCATTCCAAACAGATTGACAGACGTATGGACGGACCCTAATTATAGAAAAGCTTCACTTTTAAAAAAGATTTTACAATATAATAAGGATGACAACATCCATAAGTAATAAAGCACCAAAAAACTTGGCATAAACAAAAAGGCAACTTGAGGTATATAGAGCAGTTGTTTAACATAAAAAGAGAGAGATAATATGCAAAAACTTTTTGAAGCATGACAGATAAACGGACAAGATAATGTGCACATATATTTTAGCTGTGAAAATTACATTTTCCCCATAGCGTTACGGACTGATATCATATGTTATATTTTTTTTTAATGTTTAAAAAGTAATATTTGATAAATAATAGCAGATAGTTAAAAGAAAACGATCAACAAGGAAGTTAAAAAAAAAACTTTTGTATAAGTAATACCACGATACATTAAAAAAACTCTTAGATATCCTATAATATAAAGTAGTAAGATTTTTTTGTCCAAAGATTAAGATCTCAGTGAATACTGAACCGATTGGATTCTCTAAATTAATCCTGTGTTGGTTTTATGCTAATTTATTCTCAAATTTAAGACTTGGGATGGGTTTAGGCTATTTTTCTAGCGCTTCGCTGTCCCTTTAAATAAAAAGCCCCTGGACTCCAGAATAATAGAAGACTATTTTTACTATAAACATCATTACTTAAAATCAGTATCGAATTGAGAATGCATATAAAATCTTGAAGAACATCACATTTTTTTCCTATTTTGTATGGTGTATGTTTGCAGGGCTCGGCAGCCTGTATACCTCAGGGAAACCATTTACAATTTTAAATATCAACTGAAAGTTTGAACCTGACCCAAGTATAACAATCCCTCTTATCAAAAATCTTTTAAAGCATCAAAATGGGTTAAAATTTACGGCTTAGTCACAGCTGTTGCGCAGCTGCCGAGCCCTGTATACTATTTATTGATAACTTAGAATAATATATTATGTATATTAATCATATACACCTTAAAAACTCTCCAAAAGTTTTAATTGAGGTCTCAGTCGATGTTAAAATAATTTTTTTTAATATGAATAATTTCATAAATTTGGAACTTTTAACTATATGAGTAGACTAGTTCTTGGGACATTTTTCTTATATAAAATCACAATAATATGTATACAATATGTTAAATTACATAAGCTATAACCTGTATATGAAAGGTTTTAACTTTATTTTTAGATAAAATAAGCTTTTGTTGGTATTTGTGACTCATAAAGTTAAAAAATCCCCAAAACAGCCAAAAAACCCACTGTGCCCCCCCCCCCCCTAAAAAAAAAGTAGATTAGTTCCTATAGTAATTAAACAAATTATCTACATATCTTAAGCAACCGAGAAATTAATTTATCCTACAAATCGTATTGAGCAGACGATGCAAATTGTAGAGTAGCTTCGCTACTAAAAAAGGTAAAGTCTATTCCTACCCACCACCTACATATATTATATATGCAATGTTTCTGTTTGTAAGTTCAAATTTGTAGATGTAAGACTTACATGACAGGGAGGGAGGGGACATTGGGCTGTTTATTACACAAGTCCCCAAAGATTTATAATAACGTTTTCTTATTCAATGTTAAAACAACTTAATTTTTTTACTTTTATTATTTTTTTTTAGTTGATTGTCCAAACTTTTCAACCACAAATTGTAATCTTCAGAGAGGTTAATTTTGTGTATGTTATTTAGTAAATACATTAATATATCGGCCATCGTGTTATCCCTTTAGATCCCTGCTTACATGATGTATACATGAAACACTTGCCCCTAATAAACACAAAGATGATAATATCCATCAAAGCAAAGCTCAAAATCATACTTAATTAAATGACAAAAAAACACTGTCATAGAATATAGTGATTACACTTTTAATGTGAAAGTTATAAAAAAAATCGATAAATCTAAAAAAATGTAATATAAATATAACGTTAAATATATTTATATACTCGAAATCAATGTACTAACTTGCGTTTGTAATCGTCCTAAGAATCATCATTTTAAAAATCATTGGATATTTGTACCAAAGTGTGTCAAAAATCATCATTCAAAGTTTAAAATCAATAGGACAATCGTAGACTTACATATCCAAGTTAATTGATCAGATTTATTATTGACGGGACTAAAAGAAAGAGGTACTGACTCTAAGTATAGAAAAGCCTTGCTTTTAATAAGCAACCAAGAATAACCATTTATCCATTGCAAATAACCCGCGACCGTGGCTCGTCGTTGAAAAGGTAATAGGTACGAATCTCGGCATAACACCGCGTCAAAACTAAAGACGTTAAAAAGTTTCCTACTGCTACTATGTCAGGTGCACGACAATAATAGTTAGAGTAGGGGGAAATCATTGGCCCAAAACAGGCGCAACTCATAGAATTAAACTTTTTTATTACCTGTACATTTTCTTTTTATTCTACAGATCGAAGGAGTAATTTTGTTTATCAAAATTTGGGGAGTTGTGTACACCACTTTAAGGTCCATTGTCTTATCCCTTAATATCTCTGGTTATGAACAATACCTAAATCTATCCTGAACATCAAGCCTTATGTAATATCCAGTCATTAAAAGAAAAGTAAAAAGAATAAACTATATATATGCTTTAGCAAGATGTCATGCGAATGAAAGCCCCTTCTCCCCCACCACACAAAATTCAGTTATTTTTTCAATTAAAGGGGGTTATTCAGATGTTCAGTTGTGAAAAAAGAGGGGAAATTGGAGAGAAAAAATAACGAAACCTTTCTAATAAGTCATGTTTTTGTGTCCTTTGAAGCGTGAATGTCAGACAAACGGACAAAACAATGTTTAGTCTAGATGCGCATAGGCCATAGGAATCTTCAATGCAAATATCAGCTTTCTACCTAATATAGAAGCCAAGAATATTAGATTTCCCCCATAGCGTTACGAACTAACTGGCTGATGGACAAACGGACGGACAGAGAGACAGAAAAAGAAAATTATAGAGTAGATTCGCTACTAAAAACTTAAAGTATCCCGATATTTTTTATAAGTTTACCTTCTTATCTCTCTATATATAATTCTTCTGGTAACGCCCTTATTAGACATTAGACAACTAGACTGATCAATTAAATAAAGTAACAACTTTGCAGGGGGGAAAAGGACTGTAAATTACACTGGAAGAAGCTTATGGTGCCTAATAAAAATAACGTTATACAATACAAATTACTAATGATTGGCCAGTAGATTTTTTAAAAGCGAAGCTTTTCTATAAAGGGAGTGTGAACGTAAAAATTTCTCATCTGATTATCAAATCTTAACATTTACTAAGCACATTTCACTACACTGATAAACCAAAAATGTCCTATTCACAAAAATATCCAGAAATAATGCCTTGATTTTATGGTATTTTGAGAGGGAAAAAGGAAAAAACAGGAAAAATCTGAACGTTTTTGTTTCTTATAATGTTTGTAGGGATATTTAACTTGTCATATATAGTTGAAACAATTTACTTACTGTTAAGGATTTATTTTATGCTATAAAATTGCCAGTTCGTTTTTTTATAACGTAGTAATTAGGTAATAAAGACATATTTTAAATTCGTATTATTGACAAAAAAATACCTCACTGTCTACAAAGGGTTGAATCTCATAGGTTATATAAAATGATAATATCCTTTTTTATTGTGTTGAACAATAAATAACCCACTTTGGAGAATTAGCTTACACTTTTATCAGACTGTTAATAAAGAAATATTGCGTCTTTATTATTTACAAATTTGTAATTAAAGGTGGGCGAGAGATGGGCCATTTAAAGTTAATTGGATACTAATAAAAAACCTGTTTCTGGCTTTGTTATTGTATTTGGTTTTCAATAAAAAAATATTGCTTATTTTATCAATTTCTAAGTAACTATACATTGGATTAAAGCAAGGATTACGTAAAAAGTCAGCTTAACTGTTAGGAAAAATCTAGAACTATGTGAAAAGGTTTAATTTTAGCTATAATGGGAGAAAAAAGCAATTTAATGCACATTTTATATAATACGGAAAATTTCTTCCTTTCCCCGTACCTTATAAAAATCGTCGGAAAAAGCCGTTTTTTAAGCAAACAAAAGCGCGTTTTGCTCTATCTGTGAGATATTATGAATGAGATAATGTTAAGATTTGATATTAAGATGAGAAAAATTTACGTTCACAGTCCCTATAATTAGGGTCGGTCCGTCCGTACGTCCGAACGTCCGTACGTCCGAACGTCCGTAACGGATAGCTTTTTTCGTTAATTTAGGCATGTTAGAATTGTCCTATCGATTTCAAATTTTGCATGGTGATTCCTTTAATAGTTAGGTACGATTTAGAAAGCGTAGCAACTCTATAATCATCACCAAAATATCCGTACGTTCATTTAAAACATGTTGATTTTTTTACTTTTTTAACACCAAATATTTATGTGATCTAATCATCCGATTGATCTGATTTTTGGTATATTGATTCCTGGGACAACAAAATATAATGTAATAAGCGAAGCAACTCCATAATCAAGTCTTAAAATGTAAGTATGTCCATAAACATTATCCTGAATCAAGCTGTTTTTCAACAAATTTACTTACAATTTTGCTTTGACTCTTATACATTTATATTCTGATTATTCAGTTCTGACACTATACAAGTATTAATGTCCGTTTGTCCTATCATTTCTGTGCTTCGCTTTTATGGATGTTGTCATCCTTGTTTTTACTATTGGTCAAATACATTGCATACCGTTCAATATAAATTTTGGTTTAAGCCTTTAAGGGGGAATAATTTATCCTTTGACTGCACTACATGCAACCCTTGGTAAACTACTGTGCACTACACTGGTTCTGAGTATGGGTTACGTGAATTTGGCTGATAACTCTAGTATGTTCTAACTCTATTATATTGGCATATGAATATCTACAAGTAGCTTAGATAGATTTAATTTTGGATTTAGACACTAGTTCGACAATTCTAATTCATTCTCTAAGAATACAGCTACTCTATAACAAGCCCGCGACTGTGGCAGAAAACGAAGAGCATCCACTTGTCGTCGGGAAGGTAATAGATTCTTGTAAAATTTAAAGACGTTTAAAATGGTTTCTCGTATTCATTTGAATCCGGTGGATAGGAACCGGTTCTCATGAAGTTTTAATCTTATAATTGTACATTCTATATCCGCGGAAAGCCGTTTATAATACGATACGAGAAATAACTATTCTCGTATTCATTCAAAACCGATTATTTAATATCCAGTGGATTAGAACCGATTCTTATCCATACGAAAAAACTATGTCTAGAATCGTATTATATCCAGCTTTCCACGAATATAAAAATGTACAATTATTATATAAAAATTGTACAATTATTATATTAAAATGTACAATTATTATATAATTGTACATTTTATATCTACGGAAAGCTGTTTATAATACGATGCGAGAAATAACTATTCTACTGACTAAATAACAGGCCGCAGGCGTGCGACATAAATGTTACAGTTGGAGAAATGCCTCGGCCCAAAAGTACCATATACAGTTAGGCCCTCCAGAGAAAGGTTGTGAACACAAAGGGCAAGTTGTCCGAAGGGCTTTTGACCGTTAAATCGAGTACTTCATAGCAAGATTTGGTTAAGAGATAAAACATTGTTGTGTATCCCGTCCATATATACACTTTATAAAATCAGAGGCATGCAGAGGGGGTATATAGTGGGGTGTATCCACCCCTTTGGCAAAATTAATGGGAATTGATATAACCCCTAAATGTCCAACCCACTACGCCCCTTTACACCCCCTGAAACATCCACCTAATACAGTCAAGGGGTATCAAGGTAAAAAAGGTGGATCATGGAAAGAAAACAAAGTCATTCCTTAATTAGGACAGAAGTCACCTTCCTAGGAAGGACATAAGTAGCTTCCCTTATGTGAGAATTTGTTAGATGAAGGGCATAACTTGCCTCCCTTAACAAAGATTTTGCAAGATGGAGGACATAAGTAGCCTCCCTTCACCACACAAAACCTAGCTTTTTGGTCCTTCACATAGCAAAATCTTGCCTAAAATAGTTTATCTGTCCTTCACATAGCAAATTCTTGCAAAACATAGCATTTATGTCCTTCACATAGCAAATTCTTGCAAAACATAGCAAATTCTTGCAAAACACAGCATTTATGTCCTTCACATAGCAAATTCTTGCAAAACATAGCAAATTCTTGGAAAACTTAGCATTTATGTCCTTCACATAGCAAATTCTTGCAAAACATAGCATTTATGTCCTTCACATAGCAAATTCTTGCAAAACATAACAAATTCTTGGAAAACTTAGCATTTCTGTCCTTAACATAGCATTTTGGTCCTTCACATAGCAAAATCTCACAAAACATAGGCTTTTCTGACCTTTTTCTAACAGGAGATCAGAACTAAATCAGAACACACAAAACAAGAGTTTTTACATAATACATCAAGATTATCAATTATGCATTTAACTCTGCATAAATTATGATAATTTATTATTATTACCCCTCCCCCCCCCCATTTAAAATTTACCCCTGCATAAATTATGATAATTTATGCTGAGTTAAATGTACTGTTTGAACTTCTATCTAACAGGATATGAGAACTTAATCAGAACACACAAAAGAGGCCAACTATGGTGCCATGTAGGAAAAGTGGCATTGCATTCTTGGGCCTAAAAGGCGTCATAGCTGACCCCTTTTCAGTCCATCATATGACATGGGAAGGAGGTTGAGGAGCATTTTATGCAGTCTAAATTCCCAAGAATGCAATGCCACTTTTCCTACACCTCCCATGTCACATGATGGACACAAAAGAGGCCAGCTATGACGCCTTTTAGGAAAAGTGGCATAGCATAGTGGAATTTAGGCTGCATAAAATGCTCCTCAACCTACTTCCCATGTCATATGATGGACTGAAAAGGGGCCAATTGAATAATTATTAATTTGAATGTACTATGTAAACACTCTTGTTATGTGTGTTCTGATTAAGTTCTCATATCCTGTTAGATAGAAGTTCAAACAGTACATTTAACTCAGCATAAATTATCATAATTTATGCAGAGTTAAATTTGATTGGGTGAGGGGTCAATTACCCCCTAAGAAATCTGTTGGCAGGGGTAAATTTTAAATGGGGGGGGGGTAATAATAATAAATTATCATAATTTATGCAGAGTTAAATGCATAATTGATAATCTTAATGTATTATGTAAAAACTCTTGTTATGTGTGTTCTGATTTAGTTCTGATCTCCTATTAGAAAAAGGTCAGAAAACCTATGTTTTGTGAGATTTTGCTATGTGAAGGACCAAAATGCTATGTTAAGGACAAAAATGCTAAGTTTTCCAAGAATTTGCTATGTTTTGCAAGAATTTGCTATGTGAAGGACAGAAATGCTATGTTTTGCAAGAATTTGCTATGTGAAGGACATAAATGCTATGTTTTGCAAGAATTTGCTATGTTTTGCAAGAATTTGCTATGTGAAGGACAGAAATGCTATGTTTTGCAAGAATTTGCTATGTTTTGCAAGAATTTGCTATGTGAAGGACAGAAATGCTATGTTTTGTGAGGTTTTGCTATGTGAAGGACAGAAAAGCTAAGTTTTGCAACATGAAGGACATAAGCAGCCTTCCTAATGTAAGAATTTGTCAGACAAAGGACATAAGTCACCTCCCTTAAGTTAGATTTTGTTAGATGAAGGACATAAGTAGCCTTCCTTAGACCAATTTCCAGTGACTTCTGTCCTAATTAGGAATGACTTTGTTTTCTTTCCATGATCCAAAAAGGTACTTCCCTCTTAAATTTAATGGTTTTTTTATAACTAAATTGCCAATTCAGGGACAGTTTAAACTTTTCAATGAGTTGGTGGACGTGTCAACCTCAATTTTAGATTAAGGGGGGTGTCGCACATCCTCCCTGGTAAAACCCCCGTCACGTCACTGAATCTAATATAACAATAACATAACTCTACTAAAACAAGGTTAATACACAGTCAGTTGAAACTCTTCTGAAAATATTTTTTTATTTTAGAGGTTTCGTGATTTCCTTTTTTCAATGGGCCAAATCCTTATATTACATTAAATCAATCCTTCTGGCAAAATTAAGAGTGGGGGTACATCCCCCCCCCCCCCCACCTAGGAGTTCACCCTTTGTATCCCTCTACACCAGCCTCGCCTCGCGTTAATTTGCCAATTCTTATTTAAAGAATACAATATAAAGGTCGTTAGTTTATTCCTTATTACTTTCTTAAAGGACTTGCGTCTGTCCATCTCTCTAAAACTAAAATTTAGAAATATTATACCCACCCTCCTTTTAGCACAGTCCTTAGAGCCTAGGGGCGAGGCTACTCATTCAATATAAATCCACACTGTATAAATCTTTTTAAAAATCACCAAACCTTTATTTACAATCATAAATTTTTTATTACGTAGTTAGAAAATTTCCCGCTAGAGAACTAAAATAAAAAAATCTATCATATATTCATTGATTAGGCATGTAAAATTTTATTTCCATTAAATTAAAAAAGCTTAAAAATTAGTAAAACGTGTTTTAAGGTGAACTTTTTTTCTATAGAATATATCTTTTTAATGACCAGAAAGCTATTTAAATTCAGTATAATCTGGATTTTTAATATTCACAAATTTAATAAGAGCACTACATCTTAAATTAGTTATTTTAATACTTATATGTAAAAACACTATGAGTTTTAATTGTTTCTTGAAAAGTTTCTAGCGAATTCGCTCTAGTATCTAAGTGATCAATTATCAAAAAGTCAGAAAAATATCCTAAAACCACCCCAGGACCCACTAAATCTTCCATAAAATGTAAAACTTAATTGGTAAAAGAGTTAAAGAAATCTTTGACTACAGACAAAAAGCAGCTTACTACTTTATATAATAGGATGACCAGGGGGGGAAGGGACATTGGAGACTGTTTATTACACTGGTACCCAAAGCTTTATAAAAATAATAATTCATTCCTTGGCTCATGAACTGTACTAATCTAATTTTTAAAGTTTTTTTTAAAACGAGTATTGTCCAGTAATTGTAATCTACAGGATGGATAATTTTGGTTATCATCATTGGATATGTGTAATGTGTATTGATTTATGGTCTATTGTGTATATAAAAGCAGCTAAAGTTCTATTACCTAAACGTTTTTATAAAACTTTGGGTACCAGAGTAATTTATAAACCAATGTCCCCTCCCTCCCTGGTAGATTAAATCTAAAAACGAGTTTTAAAATTAACGAATGAGATATCGTTCTTTTTTATAAAAAATGGTACTAGTAAAATTTACAATCCAATATCCTTTCCCTCCCTGTAGATACTAGAAACGGGATGTGTGTCTGTCTAAAAACATCTTTTTAGGGGCAAAGCCACTAGTTTAAATATTAGTAATTGACAAAAGTTAAAAGTTTTGTATAAATCAGGGAAGGATAGAACATTGGACTGGAAATCATTCTAGTACTTACTTTTTTAAACATGCTCCCTCATTCGTTGGCCTATAATCTTTGGGTTCTTTCATCATATCTTGATAAGCAGTGTTCAGAAAGGGTATTTTTGTTTATCATCATTGGTGATTTACAGCTTATCCCTTGTGATCCCTGAGTCTCTATAGAGGTAAGGCACAAATACGTATGAACCCAAATTTTATAGAAAATTAAGACATGCATGTTTTAGGTTAATTTCTATAAAGCGACACTATAATGACAGAAAAAAATTAGGGATTGAGGGGAAATTGGCCAGTAAATAATACTGGTACCTAAAGTTTCAAATATTAGCATAATTAAACCAACTTTAGGTTAAAAATATTGGTTGAAAAGTTAGGACATTACTTGTTCAAATCAGTCCAGTTTCAATTAAGTACCCAAAGATTTTTAGGCCAACGAATAAGAGTACGTAATTAAGAAATTTTGGTTCCAGTATGAATTATCTATCAATATCCCCCCCCCCCCTCATTGATATTTGTCTACAAAAACATAAAACATAAAAGCATGTATGTTTAATGAAAAATGTCATAAAAAATTCGCCTATGCTGAAATGACCGGCTTGCTTTGACTCTCTCAAAGAGAGTTCCTTCAAGAATGTCATGTTTAAAAATCAGCGAATTATATTTTCTTCCTTTTCAATGTTAGTTTTTACTTAATATTAAAGAAAACAAATATTATAAATTACCTAAAAACAATTACATTCAAAGTATCCCTTAAATTTCATGATACTTGATTCTTATTATGAAATTAAAACAAAAATATTTAAAATAAAAATAATTAATTTTACTAATATATTATCTTTTTTGTCTATCTTTTCTTGTTTATTATGTTTTAAGTTTAGCTAAAGAAAATATGAATATTTACTGTTTTGTGAACACGTGACTGCTATATATATGCAGGATATATAAGCATTTCAGGGGAATTTTTTTCTATGAATATAAAAAAAACATTTGTTATCATAGAAACATAAAATTTAAATATTCTTTAAAAAAATATTTTTGAAAAATAGATTTTTTATTTTAAAACCTTTTGTAAATAAATTGAATTTAGGTTCAGTTTATGTTAAATTGTTGTTGGATAAAATTAGTTGTTACGTGTACTTTCCAGGCTTTCTGGCCTAAAAAAGTGTGTTACTAGTGTACAGTGCAGTACACGGAGGGAGGGGACAATGGACTGTAAATGGACACTATCCAAAGTTTTATAACTACGTTATCTTATTCGTTAACTTTATAACTTTGAGTACTTCAATTAAATTTTGATTGGTTGGTTACATTTAGGCAATGATAATCTAAAAAAAAGTTGTAAAATTCGTTTGTTATTATCATTTTTATCAATTTATTGTCCATTTTCTTATCCCTTGAGATACCTGAGTTCAATAAATGTTATAAGTGCTTTTGTTGCAACATTAACATTTTAGTTTTTATAAAATAAATATGATTTGTAAATAATTCATTATATAATATTACCCATAAGTAACATGATGCCTGTCTATCCATAGCTTAGCCTTAGGATATTGCTAACCGCTAAACGGATTTGGTTCCAATTCAGTAATCCCCCTCTTATTTATACTTTAATGTAAACTAGCGGCTTCGCCCCTAGCCTCTAGGGGCTTCGCCCTATATAGTTTTGGGAAGTCAACCCTCCCTAATAGAAATATTCAAAAAATATTCTTTGTTTAATTACTCTGTGGTAAAATTAAACCCAGGTTGTGCGCTTTATGCACAAAAATTTTAATTTGTACAAATTAAACCCAGGTTGTTTGCCGTATACACAAAAATTTCAATTCGTAAAAATTAGACCTAGGTTGTTCGCATACACAAAAATTAAAATTAAAAAAAATATATTTTGATTTTTTTTTTTGGGGGGGGGATTCATGGGGGCTTCGCCCCATGTTGCAGTGGGGTTCCCCCACCCCAAGTACTGGTTTTTGTTTTAAAAAAATTAAAAAAAAAATTTTGGAAGTGAGGATTTTTTGGGTGGTTGGGGTGTCCCACCCCCCAAGAAAATAGCTTAAAACCACCAGAGGACCAGTAGGTATATTCCCAGAAGGGTAGAGCCCAATTTTATCAGCAGTTACTGAGATTTTACAAAAAATGTAAAAAAAATTTGGGGGGTTGGATTTTTTTTATTTTTGGGGGGGTTGGGGGTGTCCCACCCCCCAAGAAAATAGCCTAAAACCACCACAGGACCAGTAGGTATATTCCCTGAAGAGTAGAATCCGATTGGTTCAGTGGTTACTGAGATCTTAAGGGACAGACAGACAGACGGACAGACAGACGGACAGACATCAAGCTACTTTGTATTATAGATGGTAATAAATAAGGTAAATATCCTGTGTTTTTATTTATACCCATAATTTTAATCTTCAGGTTGGGGATAATTTTGTTCATGATAATTGGGGATGTGCAGTGCATTAAATTATTGTCTATTGTCTTATCTCTTAAGATTTTGGGAACATACGCAGTTTTTATGACAACATCTCCAAAATCAAAAGAAAGAGCAAAAGAACATGTACACTTGTCGATTGTCAAAAAATAATAAGCAGAAAATTTATACATAAGTTTAAACAAAACTTTTAATGAAACTGTTGCAAAATTGCTTAAATAGTTGTTTAAAAAATTAGATTAATAGGATGATAATATTATAGGAAATAAGTTATGAAAAAGTTAAAAATCCGCATCTTTTTCAAATGGCCGTAATGACTTTCTGGTAAGGACTATAGTGTTGTTACGCTTTTTAAATCGTAACATTAATCATTATTTAAATTTTGAAATGGATAGGTCAATTCTAATACAACTAAAATAACTGACCGACATACAGACCCTTATTATCAAAAAGCTTAAAATGTATAAAACTATTAGCAAGAAATCAAGAAAAATTTTATCAAAAATGGGTCAATTGTTGAAGAAACAAATATTTCAACAGAAAAACCTAACAATACAGATAGATATCATTGAAAAGAAAATCTTTTTTCTCCAAAATTTTCCCACTAAAGAAGGCGTCTTAACTTTTTTAATTTTTATTTTAAATTGCTAGTCGGTGTTTTTAGAAAGTAGTAGATGTAAAATTTTCCATAGAATTTAGATATGCAATCGGTTCTTTTTGTAGACCTCTTATTTTTAAAGTAATTTAAGTTTTTTTTTAAATAATTAAGTGGGTTTTAAGGTACTAGAGCGCAACAACAAAAAAGAAGAAAATAGCCATTATGAACAAAAATAGTAAGATCTTTAATTTGACACCTTACTTTTTTACTTCTGTTGAGTAATTATTGAAAAAATCGATTATTTAAACCCAGGAGAATAAAAACGTTGAACTTAAATATATCATTTCACAGGCATAAGAAATAGGTGTTTATATATTTTTTAAGAATGAGAAAAATATTACAAAACCATTCTAAGCAATATTAAAATAAAAAGTTTACAAAATAGTAAATAAACTACAATAAACGAAATTATATGAAATTATTATACAGGCAACCATCTGAAATGTTGTTTTGAGAGTAAAAATGGGAAGGGGAGAAAAAGGGGATTAAAGTAAGTGTTGCCTGTTTAGTATAATATGTAAGGCCATTTTTTATTTTTTTTTTTTACTTTTTTTCAATTTTGCTTACAATGGATTCGTAATATTTTTCTGATTCTAAAGGTATATATGAACCCATATTTTTTAAGCCTGTGTTAGGATATATTTATGTTCAAAGTATTGACTAAACCGAGGTTTTAAAAATTCGATTTTTTCAATAATTACCTGACAGAATTCTAAAAGTAAGTAAAGATCTTACTATTTTTGTTCATAATGGCAGTTTTCATCTTTTTTTGGTTGCATTTTAGTACTGTAAAACCAACTTAATCATTTTTTTTTGTTTAAACTTAAATTACTTAAAAAATAAGAGGTCTACAAAAAAAAACGATTGCATATCTAAATTCTATGAAAAATTTTACATCTACTACATACTAAAACACCGACTAGCTATTTAAAATAAAAAATTTTAAAGTTAAGACACCTTCTTTATAATTTTACTAAAGGAATATTTTTGACATTTAAAGAAGAAAATTTTTGGAACAGAGCACTTTGTCTGTCAGTCAGTACGTAACGCTAAGGAAGAAATGTGATTTATCTACTGCTATTTGTGATAATTTGCTTAAACCATCCATTCACCTATGTAAAGCTTCATTTAAAAGGAGAACATAATCTATTAAGATGTTAGTGAGATCTTAAGATACTTTTGGAGGGAAAATTGTTGGGATGTTTTACTTGTGGCTTGGGGCGAAGTCATTAGTATCTAATATTACGGGAATGGGGACATTGTTTAAATGCTAGTATCCGAAGTTTTAAAAACACATTAGCTGACTTAAAACTTTGGATACTAAATCTTGATTGGTTAGTTCAAACTATTATTGTCCAAACTTTTTCACTATTAATTTAAATCTACAGAAGAGAATATATTGTTCATCATCCATTGTCTTATCCCTTAAGATCCCTGAATAATATTGCATTGCTAATTCTATTCCAGAATAGTGCAGAAATGTGACCCAGATAATTTGCTCAACATCTCCTCTGTGCAAAAATATTGCAAATATTTATACATAACAAGAAATTGAGAAAAATTTAAAATCAGGTAATCGATATATTATTACTTGGATATTGCGCAAGCTTTTTAGGCACTTTGATAAAGTGATACTCAGCTGGCTAAAATAACAATACCCCCCATCCACCCCTATACCCCATACCCTCTTTTCATACCGACAAATAAATGATTAGCAACTGAAATTGACGACAAATTTTCCCCTGTCAATATATCCATGTATTTTTTATCCATTAATCAGATTGACCCTCAATTTAGCAATATCCTCTTATGTAACAAGGATGACAACATCCATAAAAGCGAAGCTCTAAAATCAGACAGTAGGACAAATGAACATTAACAATTTTAGAGTGTCAGAACTCTATAAGTTGCATCATTGTATATTTGTTGCAAAATTGCTTAAATTTAATACAGTATAAAAACTTTATCGTAGTAAAATTAGTTATCATAAACATTAAAAATCAGCATGTTTTAAAAGAACGTACGGACTTTCTGGTATCGATTATTGAGTTGCTTTGCTTTCTATATCGTACCTAACTGTTATAGTAATCATCCTGTAAAGTTTAAGATAATCATAACATTTCTAAATTAACAATAAAAATAGCTATATTTTAATTTTCATCCTTTTCTATCTTTTATTTTTATTTTCGCTTCTTTTCAAGCTTTTTTTTTAGTAACAAAAAAGGCAAAATGCTAACAACAAGGATGACAACAGCCATAAAAGCAAAGCTGCACAAATTAAATAAACGAATATATTAACAAATATTACACTTTAAGACTTGATAATATAGTTGCTTTCCTTAAAATTCTGAGCCTAATCGTCCTAGAAATAACTTGTTGAAAATGGACTTTTTTAGCAATGATTATACATCTTTTTAAATTATAAATAACTGTTATAGGAATCAATATGCAAAGTTTGAAATTTTCCGGAAAATTCTAACATGCATAAATTAACGAAAAGAGCTATCCGTTACGGACGGACAGATGAACGGCCCGACCCTAATTATAAAGATGCTTCGCTTTTAAATATTACAAAAAAAATATAAAACTCAGCACATTAGTTGACGCAAAGTGAACTTGAATTTTAACGACGTAGAACTTTTCTTGCATGTAAAAAACGCTTTTTAAAGCGAAGCTTTTTTACATCCAACCGTCCGTCCGTAACAGATAGATCTTACTGACAATTTAGGTATGTTAGAATGGTACTATCTATTTCTAGCTTGACATGTCTTAAGTGTAAAGATAACAAACGATAAATTAATATTCCTATCTAATAAACAAAATTACCCCATTCAGTAGATAAAAATTATTCGCCAAAAAGTTTGAACAATATAAATAAGAACCAACAGATCAAATTCAATAAAAGTATATAAAGTTTTTAAGCCAACAAAGAAAATGATGTGGATATAATACCTTCGGTACCAGCTTAATTTACAGTCCAATGTCCGATCCCTTTATGATTAGATGAGCAGTAAGCATACAATTTACTAGTCATTAAAAAATATACTTTATCATTACGATAATCTTTGGATATAATTTATTTTTAGAAAAGCTTTGCTCCACAAAAAATTAAAAAAATACTTTTCTTTATGAATGGAGGGAGGGAGAGAACATTGGAATATAAATTACACTGAAACCTAAAGTTTGAAAACCACGTATAAACTTTGGGTACCCTGAATTTTTCTCGGTTTACTAGCATTGTCCAAACTTTTCAACCAATAATTTTAATCTGCAGAAGGGGTAATTTTGCTTATTATTATTGGGGATGTTTATCAATTTATTGTCTATTGTCTTATCCTTTAAGATCCCTGGCGTATCTATCAAAATTAGAAATATAGTCTATACAAAAATTATTTATTTCAATCAAAAAAGGAATGTCAAATAAATGAAAATGTTGAAAAACATAATATTTTAAAATATCTGTCTAGCAAGCATAATTTCATTATTTTAACAAGAACAGTTTTTCCCTAAAAGTTGGCCATCCTATTATATAAAGTAGAAAGCATTTATCTGTAGCGAAGGATCTCGCTAACCGCTGAACCGATATGGTTCTGCTTTGCAGTGAAGTTTCTTATAGGTCAAGTGAACTTTTATAAATATTTTTGTGATGGTATCTCAACCCCTTTGTCGGTCCAAGAAAAAAAATATCCTAAAATTACTTAAATTGAAAATACAGAGGACGGGTCGATTCCCTCCCTTCCTTAAGTGCCACTAGAGTCTCCTAGGGGCGTACACCAAACTTTTTTCTTAATGGGGGGATAAATATGAAACCTTGTTAGCTAAAGTACTTTTATTTTGTGGTGAATTGACTTACTGACATGCAGACGGACATTACACATTTATAGGGCACATACGCTACAAATACAAATTTCTTTCTGAATATCGTATTCTAAACAGTTTTCCGCGTATTATGAAATATTATGGCATCAATTTCTGCATCATTGGCCTTGAGGGGCAAATGCCTGGGCCAACAAAACAGTAATAATTCATTCATTATATTTTACGTGATAAAGATACATGATATTTTAGTATGGCTAAGAACTGGTTCTAATCCAGCGAACATTTATCAGATTTAAAGTCTCACTGAAATGTCTATTTCACAAAAATAAATTCTAGAAAATTAAATGTTTTTTTCTATTCCTTTTCAAAATTAGCTGCGCTAATTATGATAAATAGGTTAAAATTTCCAACAAAAGCTTTTTCTTATTATTTCGCGTGAGCGAATATCTTTGCAAAAAATGGCAATGGACGCTTTTTGCAAAAATGATTTTAAAGGTGCTTTCTTTTCCTGTGTTTTGCTCGGCTATCATAGAGTTAAAGGGATATTGAACCCAGAGAAAAAAATGTCCAGTATGGCTTTAAGATTGATTGATATTCGTTGGATTAAAACTTAACCGGTTCTCAGCCATACTAAAAAAAATATGTATAGTATGTATTATAGACAATTTTCTGTGAATGCTAAAATAAAATTCATAATCTTATAAATTTTCATTTTATTATCCACGGAAAGTTGTCATTAATACGATGCGATAAATAACTATTCCCGATTTTTCCCCTCTAGTCTTAAAAATAGTTTATTTCTCTTAAAGGGGTTGTAATTTAACTAAATTGCACAAAAATGATACTTATATTTCCTAAAACTAGAGCGTATGAAATTTATACACAGCATTTTTTTACTATTAACACAAGCCACGCAGTTTAAATCTATCTAAATAATGTAAGCATTTACCTTACTGCAAAATAGCCAAAAACATTCCTACAAATAAAAACTAAATCTTTAAGATGTTCTATCCTTCAAATCTATATCTGTGCTATATGAACGCCTTATGATATTAACAAACTAACTTTACTTAAATCTACGATATTAGGTCTTTCTTACCTACTAAAGCAGCTGCACCTCTAGCCTTTAGAGGGGCAAGAACGAATAAGCTTTTTATAGAGAGGGGGGGGGGGTAAATGAGGTGTTTGGGGAGTGGATCTTAATTATTGTTTGGAGGGGTGGGGATGGTTATAAACAACCCTTTTACCCCTCACCCCCCTTTGACGTCCCTGTTTAGAGGTATATTAATTTATCATCCATTGTCTTATCTCTTAAAATCTCTGCTTAATTACTAATTCACTATACATAAAACTTTAGGTATCTATTGTTTGTTAAACATTTTAGTAAATTTCTGCTGAGAAAATTTGGGAAATGTTTTTGAGCTTTCTCATATTAGAATGTAGTTAGCTTACAAATATCCTACAATCAACTTCTTTTAAATTGTTATAAGTCAAAAATCCTTATACTAAAGTAACAGGATGTTTGTCTGTGTGTCTGTCTGTGTGTCTGTCTGTGTGTCTGTCTGTGTGTCTGTGTGTACCGAAGGATCTCGCTAACCGCTGAACCGATTGGGTTCTCCTTAACAGGGTAGATTCTCATATGTCCCGGGAAGGTTTATAACTATTTTGGGGGAGGGTACCACCACCCTCCCTAGAGAAATTAAATTTTTTAAAAATTTACCAATTTTAGAAAGAGAGTTCAACGAAAAATAAACATCAAACGTAAATTTTTTTTTAACTTTTTCTTTAAAAATCTAAAATAAGAAATTGAATTATCAAATTCGACTCTCTCCTCCTCAAGTGCCCCTAGAGGCCTCTAGGGGCGTAGCCGCTAGTTAAAAATAAAGTAAATATCTAATACAAAACAAAATAATTAGGTATTGGTAATTCTTTAGTAAAAAAATTACATTTTGAGAATATGAATTTTAAAAATGGCTTTGTTCTTTTATAAAAAAACAACGATTATATTGAATATAATAGATTTTTTTGTTAATTGATATTTATATAGTTGAGAATTAAGGGGGGGGGGGGTACTTTCTCTATTGGTGATTACTCTTGGTAGGTTGTGGTACCCTTCTACATAAAATAAATCATCCCTATACCTTTAAGAAAACCTAAAGTAAAACCATATTGGTCCAACCGATTCTTCTCATTAGACAAACAGGCATCCTGTTACTTTTATATGAAGATAGAATGTAAAATGCACTTAAAGTCAGCCTTTTTTATGAGAAATTTTTTAATGAGTTTAAAAAGACTTGAGCCTTGAAATAAAAAAGCTAAAAAACATTTCTGGATATATGTGAAGCTTCCCTAAATTGGAGAAGTTAATATAGGTTCAAGGGTTATTTATATCTTAAGCTTTAGACAAATAACATTACTACTTTTACATAATAGGATAGACCTTATTTAAAAAGCTTTTATTGTATTTTTTTCCAGAACCACATAAAGCTAGCAGTTGGCTAGTAAGCTGTTAGCTGTTGGCAGGTTAGCTGTTAGCTGTTGCGATGGCCAACGGAATGACGATTAGCGCGGCTGAGGCCACCTGGGGAATGATCATACTCTTTATAGTGCTTACCATAGGTAACATTTTTAAGGGTATAAGGAAGGGGGGCAAGGGTCAACAGTGCTCTCCTGACATTTTATGGAAAACAACATTTTACAATTAAAATTTCATCAATTTATTTTCTTTTTATTTATTTATCAA